>NC_041380.1:244794735-244806842 GCF_002162155.2 Triticum dicoccoides | reverse complement strand
GCCGGAGCCCCTCGCCGGATCCGCCGCCGGTTTTTCTTTCTAAAACCGTTCGTTTTTTTTTAAACCCTAGATTCGTTTTTTCCGGATCGCCGGTTTTTCTTGGTTCTTCTAGTTAGCGGACGTTCGTCCGAACGTTCGATTTAACAAATGGTTCTTCACCCGTTAGATACAACTAACGAACGCTTGTTCGTTAGTCTGTTCGTCAGTTTTCTTTTATCGGATTTAATCCGCGATTTTCTCTGATCGCGATTTCTGATCCGATCTTAGTTTCTGTTTATCTTTTCGCTCGTTAGTCGGAATCAGGCGATTCAAGCGCCTGGAGTTTCGTCTCGAAACTATCTTTCCATTTAACCAATTCAAACAAGTTTTCTATACTGTAAAATTTGACCTAGTTTCAGATTAGTAAACGAAGCTTCTCTTTTTCGCCGTTTGAGTTTCGTTGCTCCGTTTGATTTGATTCTTTTTGCGAACCAGAGTTCTTAACTTGAACTTTCTGGTCAACCTCTTTTATTAGAGTTTTGCTTGTGCATTGTTGCTTGTTACTTATGTATGCTATTGTTTGCTTGCGATAGAACACCCGGAGTGCGAAGCGTGCTACTATGAGTCCCTAGGTTTCGCTGATCGTCAGCAAGGCAAGTAACACATTGATCATACCCCTTTATCACCCAGTTTTTATGCATTAGTTCCAATCCTCAAACATTGCATGATTAGGACGTCATTAACTTGTGGGTTCGGAAGTACTTGATGAGGTAGAACCTATTGCCCTGTTACATTCAAACCCCTGGGAGTTACTCTACGTGTTGCTTATATTACTATGCTATGCTATGCTAGTAGACGTGGTTTGGGTTTGAGTGAAATCCATGACAGATGTGAGATTGTTAAATCAATGGTTCAACTTAAGGTGGCAACTTAATCAAACAACTGGGTGGATTGAGGCACCTGGAGTACCCAGTGTTGCCTGTATTTTTTTGGAAATCCCGGAGTACCCGTGTGATTTTCCTATGGACCGCCACCCAGGCTCAAAGGGAACTGAGATGATTCATGCTAGAAACTTCCATGTGCAGCCACAAGCTATTATGGGCTCTAGCATAGTTGAGTAAGTTATGTGAAGCTCTTGAAGAGGCAGATCTGCAGGTAGTGGGATGTAGGTTTGGTATGGTCTGTCCGAAGTAGAGAGTTAATGTTTCTGAAAGACTGTGTCTCGGTCATCCGTTTCTCAAACACCCTGTAGTGCGAGAAATCCAACGGAGGAGATCAAGTCTTGTGGGGAAAAGTGTGCAAACCTCTACAGAGTGTACAATCTAATTATGGTTAGCCGTGTCCCCGGTTATGGACAATTCTTGAGTATCTAGTACTTGGGTTATCACATGTATCTCATCATGTTTAATTAATATTGTTGGGTTGTTAATCACTTTAATTGGGATTGAGTTGGAGGAACCTTCTCAATGATGTTTCAACTACCATGATAGTAAAAGTAAAATATATTCCTTTGTTGTAGGGAAAAATTGGCTTTTCGCAAAACTGTAACCATAGAGCTTTTCACCAGCCAAATATGCATGTAGTGATAGCATTATTTTGTTCTTGCTCTACTGTGTTACTTTGCCAACATATTCCATGTGCTGACCCGTTTCGGGCTGCAACGTATTATGTTGCAGATTTTTCAGACGAGGAGTAAGGTCGTTAGGTCGTTGCCGTGCAGCTCAGTTATGCCGTTGGAGTTGATGGACTCACTTTATCTTCCAAGCCTTCCGCTGTTATCGTATTAGATGGCCTTAAGCCATATTATTGTAATAAGTTCTTGATATATTCGATGTAATAAGTGTGTGATTGCTACTCTATTTTAAATCCTTCGAGTACTTTGTGTGTCAGCATTACCGATCCAGGGATGACACTGAAGCACGGAGACTTGACCATCTGAGGTCGGGTCACTACAGATGCCTCCGAGACGTGACCCCGGTTTTTCTTTCCCATCGGAGCTCACTCAGTTGATCCAGCAGCAGAATGCCTTGATGCAGTTGTTAGTTCAGAACCAAGGCAACAATAACAACAAAAACAACCCACCGCCGCCACCACCATTTGACAACTTAGCCTGTTTTCTGAGGTTGCAGCCGCCGGTGTTTTCCATTAGCACCGAGCCAATAGTTGCTGATGATTGGCTTTGCAGGATTGGAAGAGAGTTGACCACCGCTATGTATCATAATTAAATTCCTTTAAATCCAAAATAGTGGGTTCATTGCTATGTAAAGTTTTGACCTCTTCAATCCCACTTTTATTAATTTTAGCATCAAGGTCTAAAAACTTCGAATCATTGGGACGCCTTTTAACTAAAGTTGACTCATCTTCAGTCCCATCTTTATCAAGATTCATATTGGAAAAAAAGATTTAATGGGAGACACATCAATCACTTTTAGATCTACATCTTTATTATCATGTATCCTCCGGTTTAGCGGCCATCTTATTAACTAAGGTGGCTTGCTTATCCAAAATTTGACCCACTAAATTTTCAAGATGAACAAACTAAGATTTCAAACCATAAAATTCTTTAGACATATCATCAAGCTCTTTATTCATGTACTCCATAAAGCTTTTCTATTCTTTAAGCTCGTTGAAATTATTATGCTCAAATTGCAAAGACATAAAGCTTCTAACATTGTTCTCAATTTCTTCCAACCTTCTAACATGAGGATCAACGGTTTTAGGCAAGGCCATCAGGGAAAATAGGCACACAAGAGGCGAACGAAAGAAGGCTAACGAAAAAAGAGGGCGAATAAAATGGCAAAGGTGAAGTGGGGGAGAGGAAAACGAGAGGCAAATGGCAAATAATGTAATGCGAGGAAGAAGAGTTTGTGATGGCTACTTGGTATGTCTTGACTTGAGCATAGATCTCCCCGGCAATTCTTGCTACCTCTTGAGCATGCATTCGTTTTTCTCTTGAAGAGGAAAGGGTGATGCAACAAAGTAGCATAAGTATTTCCCTCAGTTTTTGAGAACCAAGGTATCAATCCAGTAGGAGACTACATGCAAGTCGCCTAGTACCTGCACAAACAATCAAGAACCTTGCAACCAACGCGATAAAGGGGTTGCAATCCCTTCACGGCCACTTGCAAAAGTGTGATCTGATAAAGATAATAAGATAAATATTTTTGGTATTTTTGTTGTATAGATTGAAAAGTAAAGATTGAAAAATAAAACAAATAGTAAACTAGAATTGTAGATCGGAAACTTATATGATATAAAATAGTCCCGGGGGCCATAGGTTTCACTAGTGGCTTCTCTCATGATAGCATGTATTACGGTGGGTGAACAAATTACTACCGAGCAAGTGATAGAAAAGCGCATAGTTATGAGAATATCTAGGCATGATCATGAACATAGGCATCACGTCCGTGTTAAGTAGACCGAAACGATTCTGCATCTACTACTATTAGTCTACACATCGACCGCTATCTAGCATGCATCTAGAGTATTAAGTTCATAAGAATAGAGTAGTGCTTTAGGCAAGATGACAAGATGTAGAGGGATAAACTCAAGCAATATGATATAAACCCCATCTTTTTACCCTTGATGGCAACAATACAATACGTGCCTTGCTGCCCCTACTGTCACTGGGAAAGGACACCGCAAGATTGAACCCAAAGCCAAGATCTTCTCCCATTGCAAGAAAGATCAATCTAGTAGGCCAAACTAAACCGATAATTTGAAGAGACTTGCAAAGATATCAAATCATGCATATAAGAATTCAGAGAAGAACTAAATATTGTTCATAGATAAACTTGATCATAAATCCACAATTCACCGGATCTCGGCAAACATAACGCAAAAGAATATTACATCGAATAGATCTCCAAGAACGTTGAGGAGAACTTTGTATTGAGAACCAAAGAGAGAAGAAGAAGCCATCTAACTAATAACTATGGACCCGAAGGTCTGTAAACTACTCACACATCATCGGAGAGGCTATAGTGTTGATGTAGAAGCCCTCCGTGATCGATTCCCCCTCCGGCAGATAGCCGGAAAAGGTCCCCAGATGGGATCTCACGAGTACAGAAGGTTGCGACGGTGGAAAAGTAGTTTCGTGGCCCCCTGGATGTTTTTAGTGTATAAGAGTATATATAGGCGAAAGAAGTACGTCGGTGGAGCTCCGTGGGGCCCACGGGGGTGGGGGTTGTGCCTACCCCCTAGGCGCGCCCCCTGCCTCATGGAAGCTTCGTGGACTTCCAGACTTGTACTCCAACTCTCTTGGGTTGCGTTTGTTCCAAGAAAGATCCTCGCGAAGGTTTCATTCCGTTTGATATTCCTTTTCTGCGAAACACTGAAATAGGCAAAAAACAGAAACTGGCATTGGGCCTCTGGTTAATAGATTAGTCCCAAAAATAATATAAAAGTGCATATTAAAGCCCATTAAACATCCAAAATAGATAATATAATAGCATGGAACAATAAAAAATTATAGATACGTTGGAGACGTATCAATCCGCAACTACAAGAAAAGTATTAAGAATAAATTCTAACCATAACATTTAACTTTTGGATCCAATCGGTCTCTTACGGAATATCGCGTAAACTTGGGTTTAAGCTTCTGTCACTCTTGCAACCCATCATCTAATTGCTACTCCACAATTCATTCCCTTAGGCCCAAATATGGTGAAGTGTCATGTAGTCGACGTTCACATGGCACCACTAAGAGAATCACAACATACATACTATCAAAATATCGAACACATATCAAATTCACATGATTACTTGCAACATGATTTCTCCCGTGATCTCAAGAAGAAAAGTAACTACTCACAAATGATAAACATGCTCATGATCAGATGAGTATTAAATAGCATATTGGATCTGAACATATAATATTCCACCAAATAAACTATATAGTAATCAACTACAAGATGTAATCAACACTACTAGTCACCCACAAGCACCAATCTATAGTTTTAGTAACAAGATTGAACACAAGAGATGAACTAGGGTTTGAGAGGAGATGGTGCTCTTGAAGATGTTGATGGAGATTGCCCTCCCAAAGATGGGAGAGTTGTTGGTGATGATGATGACGATGATTTCCCCCTCCAGGAGGGAAGTTCCCCAAGCGGAATCGCTCCACTGGAGGGCAAAAGTGCTTCGCCCAAGTTCCGCCTTGATGCAGCGATGCTCCATCCCGAAAGTCCTCTCCTTATTTTTCTAGGTCAAAATGACTTTTATACCAGAAAATGGGTACTGGAGGTGGGCCTGGGTGAGCACAACCCACCAGGGCGCACCTGGGCTCCCTAGCGCGCCTAGGTGGGTTGTGCCCACCTGGTGGGCCCCCTCTGGTAGTTATTTGCTCCAATATTCCTCAAATATTCCATAAAAATCTCCGTGAAGTTTCAGCTTGTTTGGAGTTGTGTAGAATAGGTAACCCGACGTAGCTTTTCCAGGTCAAGATTTCCAGCTGCCGGAATTCTCCCTCTTCGTGTATACCTTGCATATTTATGAGAGAAAATGCATTAGAATTACTCCAAAAGGCATTATTATGGATAAAAACATCATAAGTAACAGTAATAAACACATGATGCAAAATGGACGTATCAACTCCCTATGGGAGGGGGGCGCGGCCACCCCTTGTGGGTTGCCTCACCTCTCCCTTATGGCCCATGTAGGCCCAATACTTCTGTGGGGGGGGGGGTCCGGTAACCTCCAGGTACTCCAAAAATACCCGAACCATTTCGGTGTCCGAATACTATCATCCACTATATCAATCTTTACCTCTCGACCATTTCAAGACTCCTCGTCATGTACGTGATCTCATCCGGGACTCCGAAAAAACTTCAGTCACCAAAACACATAACTCATAATACAAATCATCATCGAATGTTAAGCGCATGAACCCTACGGGTTCAAGAACAATGTAGACATGACCGAGACACATCTCCGATCAGTAACCAACAATGGAACCTGGATGCTCATATTGGTTCCTACATATTCTACGAAGATCTTTATCAGTCAAATCGTAATAGCAACATACATTATTCCCTTTGTCATCGGTATGTTACTTGCCCGAGATTTGATCGTCGGTATCCTCATACCTAGTTCAATTTTGTTAACGACAAGTCTCTTTACTCGTTCCATAATGCATCATCCCGCAACTAACTCATTAGTCACATTGCTTGCAAGGCTTATAGTGATGTGCATTACCGAGAGAGCCCAGAGATACCTCTCCAATACTTGGAGTGACAAATCCTAATCTCGATCTAATGTCAACCCAACAAACACCTTCGGAGACACCTATAGAGCATCTTTACAATCACCCAGTTACGTTGTGACGTTTCATAGCACACAAAGTGTTCCTCCGGTATTCGGGAGTTGCATAATCTCATAGTTAGAGGAATATGTATAAGTCATGAAGAAAGCAATATAAATAAAACTTAACGATCATTATGCTAAGCTAACGGATGGGTCTTGTCCATCACATCATTCTCTAATGATGTGATCCCATTCATCAAATGACAACACATGTCTATGGTTAGGAAAGTTAACCATGTTTGATTAACGAGCTAGTCAAGTAGAGGCATACTAGGGACACTTTGTTTTGTCTATGTATCCACACATGTATCAAGTTTCCAGTTAATACAATTCTAGCATGAATAATAATCATTTATCATGATATAAGGAAATATAAATAACAACTTTATTATTGCCTCTAGGGCATATTTCCTCTAGTCTCCCACTTGCACTAGAGTCAATAATCTAGATTACATCGTAATGATTCTAACAGCCATGGAGTCTTGGTGCTGATCTTGTTTTACTCGTGGAAGAGGCTTAGTCAACGGGTCTGCAACATTCAGATCCTTATGTATTTTGCAAATCTCTATGTCTCCCTCCTTGACTTGATCACGGATGGAATTGAAGCGTCTCTTGATGTGTTTGGTTCCCTTGTGAACTCTGGATTCCTTCGCTAAGGCAATTGCTCCAGTATTGTCACAAAAGATTTTCATTGGACCCGATGCACTAGGTATTACACCTAGATCAGATATGAACGCCTTCATGTAGACTCCTTCATTTGCTGCTTCTGAAGCAGCTATGTACTCCGCTTCACACGTAGATCCCGCCACGACGCTCTGCTTGGAACTACACCAACTGACAGCTCCACCGTTCAATATAAATACGTATCCGGTTTGTGACTTAGAGTCATCCGGATCAGGGTCAAAGCTAGCATCGATGTAACCATTGACGACAAGCTCTTTGTCACCTCCATAAACGAGAAACATATCCTTAGTCCTTGATGCGGCTTGAAGCTATGTTAGTATTTCCCCAAAGAGGAAGGGATGATGCAACACAACGATGGTAGGTATTTCCCTCAGTGATGAAACCAAGGTTATTGAACCAGTAGGAGAACCAAGCAACAGCACGTAAACGACACCTGCACACAAATAACAACTACTCGCAACCCGATGTATTACAGGGGTTGTCAATCCCTTTCGGGTAACGGTGCTAGAAATTGGCAAAACGGACGTGAATAAATTGTAGTAGATTGATAGATCGAATGCCAAATAAAATAAATAAGAATAAATTGCAGCAAGGTATTTTTGTATTTTTGGTTTAATAGATCTGAAAATAAAATAGATTGCCCCAGTCAAAATAAAATAAAATAGATCATGAAGGCAAATATATTAAAGAAGAGACACGGGGGCCGTAGGTTTCACTAGTGGCTTCTCTCGAGAAAAATAGCAAACAGTGGGTAAACAAATTACTGTTGGGCAATTGATAGAACTTCAAATAATCATGATGATATCCAGGCAATGATCATTATATAGGCATCACGTCCAAGATTAGTAGATCGACTCCTGCCTGCATCTACTACTATTACTCAACACATCGACCGCTATCCAGCATGCATCTAGTGAATTAAGTACATGGGGAAACAGAGTAATGCAATAAGAACGATGACATGATGTAGACAAGATCTATCTATGTAGAGATAGACCCCATCTTTTTATCCTTAGTAGCAACGATACATACGTGTCGGTTCCCCTTCTGTCACTGGGACCAAGCACCGTAAGACCGAACCCACTACAAAGAGCCTCTTCCCATTGCAAGATAAATATATAAAGTTGGCCAAACAAAACCCAAATATCAGAGAAGAAATACGAGGCTATAAGAAATCATGCATATAAGAGATCAAAGATGATTCAAATAACTTTCATGGATAAAAAGATAGATCTGATCATAAACTCAAAGTTCATCCGATCCCAACAAACACATCGCAAAAAGAGTTACATCATATGGATCTCCAAGAGACCATTGTATTGAGAATCAAACGAGAGAGAGGAAGCCATCTAGATACTAACTACGGACCCGAAGGTCTACAAAGGACTACTTACGCATCATCGGAGAGGCACCAATGGAAGTGGTGAACCCCTCCGTGATGGTGTCAAGATTGGATCTAGTGGTTCTAGACTGCAACGGCTAGAATTGATTTTTGTCAACTCCCCTAGGGTTTTTGGAATATTGGGGTATTTATAGAGCAAAGAGGCGGTTCAGGGGGCACCTGAGGTGGGCACAACCCACCAGGGCGCGCCTGGGCCTCCTGGCGCGCCCTGGTGGGTTGTGCTCCCCTCGGAGAACCCCCCAGGTGCTTCTTTGGCCCATTGGTTATCTTCTAGTCCAAAAAAGTCTCCAAAAAGTTCCGCTGTGTTTGGACTTCATTTGGTATTGATTTCCTGCGATGTAAAAAAACATGCAGAAAACAACAACTGGCACTTGGCAGTATGTCAATAGGTTAGTACCAAAAAATGATATAAAATGACTATAAAGTGATTATAAAACATCCAAGATTGATAATATAACAACATGGAACAATAAAAAATTATAGATACATTGGAGAAATATCAGCATCCCCAAGCTTAATTCCTGCTCATCCTCGAGTAGGTAAATGATAAAAACAAAAAAAATTGATGTGGAATGCTGCCTAGCATGTCATATCATATTCTTTTCTTTATAGCATGGACATTTGGACTTTTATATTGTTCAAAGCAATAGTCTAGTTTTGACATGATAATTTAAATACTCAAGCATGCCAACAAGCAACCATGTCTTTCAAAATATCAACGCTAAAATAAGCTATCCCTAGCCCATTATGCTCAATCATTGATCCATTCATGAAACACACTCGCATATTAATTACACCCAATGCTCAAGTACGATCATAGTGCCTCCTAGTTGGGGCTTTATAAGAGAAGATGGAGACTCAAATTGAAAATGAAAATTGCATAAAGTAAAAGAAAGGCCCTTCGCAGAGGGAAGTAGGGATTTGTAGAGGTGACAAAGTTCAAAGCGAAAATTGAGAGATAAAAACATTTTGAGAGGCATACTTTTCCCACCAACGAAAATGACTTAGAGTTTCCAACACTTTCCATGCTAGATATATCATAGGCGGTTCCCAAACAGAAATTAAAGTTTATTCCTTTTTCCACCATACTTTCACTTTCCATGGCTAACCGTATCCACGGGTGCCTTCCATACCAACACTTTCCAAGGAATTTATTATTTGATAACATAAAGTAAATTCATTTTTCATTTCGGGACCGGGCATCCCTAATACATTTGCCTTACTCTCGTGCAATGACAAGAGAATAAACACTCATTGTGAGAATAACACATCTAGCATGGAAAATATTAGCCACCCCTCACCGCCTTGTTAGTGGTACGAGCACACAAAAGAGAAATTTATTTTGAATATTAGAGATGGCACATACAAATTTGCTTAGAGCGGCAAAAGAATACCGCATATAGGTAGGTATAGTGGACTCATATGGCAAAACGGGTTTAAAGGTTTTTGGATGCACAAGTAGTGATCATACTTAGTCCAAAATGAGGGCTAGCAAAAGATTGAGAAGCGACCAACCAAGAAACGAATAATCTCATAAGAGAGCATTAAGCATAATTAACACCGAATAATGCACCACAAGTAGGATATAATTTCATTGCATAACTATTGACTTTCGTGCTTGCATAGGGAATCACAAACCTTAACACCAATATTCTTACTAAAGCATAATTAGTCATCAAGATGACTCACATATCACATCATCATATCTCAAAACTATTACTAAGAATCAAGTTTATTTTGTCCAACGATCTTCATGAAAGTTTTTATTATATCCTTCATGGATATCTATCACTTTGGAACTAATTTTCATATGTTGCTTTGTAACGACCAGACCACAAACGGTCCAATCTCTGTGCTCAGGTGTCATCCCTGGATCAGTAATGCCGACACCACATAGTACTTGAAGGATTTATAACAAAGTAGCAATCACACACTTATTACATCGAGTGTCTCAAAAGAGAACTTATTACAATAAATATGGCTTAAGGCCATCTAATTACGATAACAGCGGAAGGCTTGGAAGATAAGAGAGTCCATCAACTCCAACAACATCACTGAGTATAGAACCACGACCTAAAAACACCTTAATCGTCATCTGAAAAGTCTGCAACATTAACGTTGCAGCTCGAAATGGGTCAGCACATGGAATATGCTGGCAAAATAACACATAGAGAGTAATGGAATGAAATAGGCTATTCTATATGCATATTTGGCTGGTGGAAAGCTCTATGTTTACAGTTTTGTGTAAAGCCAATTTTTCCCTACTGCAAAGGAATAAATTTTATTTAACTATCATGGTACTTGTTAAACATTGAGAATGGTTGACAGCATTCTCAATCCCAATTAAGCATCATCATTAAACAAAACCCAACAAAATTAATTTTAGAGTAACATGTTGAGATTCACATGAAAATCCAGGTACTAGATACTCAAGATGTCCATAACCGGGGACACGGCTAATCATGATTAGTTTATACAATCTGCAGAGGTTTGCGCACTTTTCCCCACAAGACTCGATTGCCCCCGTTTGGTTTCTCGCACTACATGGTGTTTGAGAAGACGGATGACCGAGACATAGTCTTTCAGAAGCGCTAGCACCTTACGATCGGGTAGACCGTTACACCTACTTTCCCCTACATATGCTAGTCTACCACTGTAAGAGTTCGCACAACTTAATCAACTATGCTAGAGCCCATAATAGCTTGTGGCTGCACACGGAAGTTTCTAGCATGAATAATCTCATGATCCCTTTGAGCCTGGGTGGCGGTCCATAAGGAAAAACAGGCAATCGCTGGAATACCCAGGTGCCTAAATCCACTCAGATGTGTGGTTAAGTTGCCACCTTAAATAAACCATTAATTAACAATCTCACATCTGTCATGGATACACTCACCCAATCCACGTCTACTAGCATAGCATGGCATAATAAGCAAACATAGAAGTAACTCCCAAAGGTTTGATAATAATAGGTAATAGGTACTACCTCAACTACTTCCCAAACCCACAATTTAATTAGATCCTAATCATGCAATGTGTGAGGATTGATCTAATGCAATAAAACTGGGTAGAGGGAAAGCATGATCAAAGTGTTACTTGCCTTGCTGATGTTCCGGGAAACCTAGCGATTCGAAGTAGCAAGCGGCGCACTCCGGGTACTCTATCACAAACAAACAAGCATATAATAAGTACTCAACTAATGCACAGGCAAAACTCAAATGAGAGATCTAACCAGAAAGTTCAACTTAAGAACTCCGGTTGGCAAAAAGAATCAAATCGAACGAAGCAACGAAAGACAAACGGCAAAAGAAACAGGCTTCGTTTACTATTCTGGATCTAAGGCAATTTTTACAGTGGCAAAAACTTATTTGAGTTGGTTAAACGGAAAGAGGGTTTCGAGACGAAACTCTAGGCGCTTGAATCACCTGATTCCGATAAACGAGCGAAAAGTTAGACTAAAACGAAAATCGGATCAGAAATCGCGATGTGAAAAACCGCGGATTTAATCCGAGAAAAAGAAAAACGATGAACATTCATTAAAACGAACGAATGGACGAACTCTCGCTAATTAAATAAACCGGAAAAACCGATCTATTTAAAAAAACCGAAACTAAAAAAACCGACGGAAAACCGATTGGTTTTCTAAAAAATGGTGGCGCGAGGTCTACCTTCGGCGACTCCGGCGAACGGCGGCGGCGGTCCGGCGGCGACGGCGCGAGCAGGCGACGGCGAGGGCGGCGGT
>NC_041380.1:244789679-244794274 GCF_002162155.2 Triticum dicoccoides | reverse complement strand
GGCGGTGCGGCGCGATGGCGGCCTAGGGTTAGGGTTTCGGGGCGGGGCACGGCTTGGGCTTGGCCTGGGGCCTCGGGGCGCTATAAGAAGGCTCGACCAGGCGGAGTCCTGGCCGGTTACGGCCCAAGGTCGGTTCAGACTCTTTTTTTTTTAATAATTACGCTCTAAAAAAAACAAAAGGAATACTAAATGGACTCCAAAAATCCCGAAATAAATTTTCCCCGGCTTCTAAAATCAAGCCGCACAGGATGAACATTTATTTGGGGCCTAAATGCAATTTTGAAAAACGCGCATTTTTCCTAAATTCAAATAAAATAGCAAATAAAACCAATTAAAATCTTATTTGATTTTTTATTAAATCCCTAATATTTCTTTATTTTGGGAAAGTCATTTTATTCCCTCTCTCATAATTTTTATAATAGAAATAATTGAAGATAAAATAAATCAAATCAAATGATCCTATTTTCAAAATTTGAGACAACTCAAATATGAAAATAACGAAATCCCCAACTCTCTCCGAGGGTCCTTGAGTTGCGTGAAATTTCTAGGATCAACCAAAATGCAATAAATATGATATGCAATGATGATCTAGTGTATAACATTCCAAATTGAAAATTTGGGATGTTACAAACCTACCCCCGTTAAGATGAATCTCTCCCTCGAGATTCGGGTTGGCTAGAAATTAGGTGAGGGTGGTCCTTCAGCAAATCTTCCTCTCGTTCCCAGGTGGCTTCATCCTCCGTGTGGTGGCTCCACTGAACCTTGCAAAACTTGATAACCTTACTGCCGGTGACTCGACTGGCATACTCTAGAATCTTAACTGGTTTCTCCTCATAGGTCAAATCACTGTCCAACTGAATTGCTTCCAGTGGTACCGTATCTCTCAGCGGTATGTCAGCCATATCTGCGTGGCACTTATTCAACTGGGATACATGGAACATGTCGTGAACTCCTGACAATCCTTCGGGGAATTCCAATATAACACCCTCGATGCGACTATATCTCCCACGTGTCGTGGCACGACTTAGAGGCATAATCGCATTGAAGGCATATGTCGCAAGTTAGGAAATCTTCACAACATCCCATGTAATATAGATAATAAAAGGGGAGATAACATAGTTGGCTTACACTCGCCATGTCAATCAAGTACATAAATAACATTACATCATCCAAACACTCATGGCCCGACTACGGTGCCAAAATAAAAGATAACCCAACAAGCGACACGGTCCCGATCACCCCAACTGGGCACCACTACTGATCATCAGGAAAGGAAACATAGTAACATTGAGAGTCCTCGTCGAACTCCCACTTGAGCTCAAACGCGTCACCTGGAGCGGAATCATCGGGCCCTGCATCTGGTGTAATAGTAATCTATGAGCCACAGGGACTCAGCAATCTCGCACCCTCGTGATCAAGACTATTTAAGCTTATAGGTAAGGCAAGGTAAATATGTGGAGCTGCAGCAAGCGACTAGCAAATATGGTGGCTAACTTATTCGCAAAAGAGAGCGAGAAGAGGAGGCAAAGCGCGAGGAGAAACTAGAGAGCAACCTGCGCAAACATTACTCCAACACCGTGTCCACTTCCCGGACTCCGCCGAGAAGAGGCCATCACGGTAACACACTCAGTTGATTCATTTTAATTAAGTTAAGGTTCAAGTTATCTATAACCGGACATTAACAAATTCCCATCTGCCCATAACCGCGGGGACGACTTTCGAAAGTTCAAATCCCTGCAGGGGAGTCCCAACTTGGCCCACAACAAGCTCTCACGGTAAACGAAGGAATAGACCTCCTCCCAAGACGTTCTGATCAGACTCGGTATCTTGGTTCTTCAAGACACTTCGACAGGTTAAAACAAGACCAGCAACACCGCCCGAATGTGCTGACAAATCCCAATAGGAGCTGCACATATCTCTTTCTCAGGGCACACTCAGATTGTCTTAGGTACGGGTAGGCCAGCCCAGAGTTGCCCCTGGTGGCCACCGACAGCTGACAGGTGGACCAACACTCAGAGGAGCACTGGCCCGGGGGGGTTTAAAATAAGATGACCCTCGGGCTCCAGAAACCCAAGGGAAAAAGAGGCTAGGTGGCAAATGGTAAAACCAAGGTTGGGCATTGCTGGAAAAGCTTTAATCAAGGTGAACTATCAAGGGGTCCCATTATAACCCAACCGCGTAAGGAACGCAAAATCCGGGAACATAACACCGATATGACGGAAACTAGGGCGGCAAGAGTGGAACAAAACACTAGGCAAGAGGCCGAGCCTTCCACCCTTTACCACGTATATAGATGCATTAAGATAACATGGCAATATAATGGTATCCCAACAAGTAAATAGATGTTCCAACAAGGAACGGCCTCCAATCTTCACCTGCAACTAGCAACGCTATAAGAGGGGCTGAGCAAAGCGGTAACATAGCCAATCAACGGTTTGCTAGGACATGGTGGGTTAGAGGTTTGACATGGCAATATTGGGAGGCTTGAAAGCAAGTGGTAGGCATCGTAGCATTGGCGTAGCAAAAGAGCGAGCAATCTAGCATAGCAAAGATAGTAGTGATTTTGAGGGTATGATCATCTTGCCTGCAAAGTTGTCAGAGTTGACTGGATCCTCGAAAGCAAACTCAACGGCTCCTCGTTAGCGAACTCATCTCCCGGCTCTACCCAAACAAGACAAACAAGCAACAAGGACACAATCAACCACGTGCAAGGACCAAACAAGATGATGCAAAGATGATATGCTATGCGGGATGCGATGCGGGATGCATATGCAAGATGTGACGAGAAATGCAAGAACCTGGCCACAACATGGAAATCCAAGTGTGCCACTGGAAAGGTGAGATGAAATCGCTTGAAAACGATATAAAGAACGCCGGAATCGGAGTTACGGTTTGGAAATGGCAAGCAAATCAAATATGACACCGGTCTGCGATTTATAGCAAGTAGCCATCTAAATGCAACGAGATGAACATGCTACAGCACCCAAACATGACAACAAAAATACATGGCAGGGATGTATTCATGATGCTTAACAAAATTCTAGCACTGAGCTACGGCCAATTCATCCACTAACAGGTTCAAACAAGCATGGCAAAAATGCATATGGCAAACAGATTTCAGACTTAGTGAAATTAACACTTGTCTGGAATTTCAGATCAGATAGCACTCTTTGGAGCAACAAAATTACATGCTACAGGTCCTGAACATGGCAAAGTAAAGCATTACATGGAGCTACTCAACGAGCTTAACAAAAGTCCCTTAGTGACCTTGAGCCAAAAGGGATCAGAAAATACAATTGCAAGCATGTGAACATGGCAAAAACATAATCAGTTTTTAGACTTAGTGAAAACTGGAGCATGCTGAAAACAGATATCAAGTAGGCATGTTTACGAGCTCGATGCACTCACTACGGAGCAAGTCATGACAAGCTAAGCATACACCCATCAAGAATACACAAAATGCAAGCTAGACATGGCAAGAACAATAGCATAGCATGCACGGATCAACTACAACATCATCGGCAAAATTGCAAACAAGTTGACAATCTGCCAAGATTCACAAAGTAGCAAAAGTAGAGCTCGATTGACTCAAGCTAGGTTGCTCCATAATTGCAAACAAAGACATGGATGGATAGAGCACTACAAGATTAACAAAACATCCTTACTGATCATCCTCAAAAACGGCAGGGATCACTAGGAAACAACATGAACATATGGCAATATGAGATAAACAGTCCAAGGAC
The DNA here is from genome assembly GCF_002162155.2 of Triticum dicoccoides. Classification (NCBI taxonomy): domain Eukaryota; kingdom Viridiplantae; phylum Streptophyta; class Magnoliopsida; order Poales; family Poaceae; genus Triticum; species Triticum dicoccoides. The sequence continues at coordinate 244,790,531 of NC_041380.1, read as the reverse complement.
TTGGTGGAAAAGCTAAGTCCCTGAAATCAGCATTACCAAGTGCCTCACTTTGCAAGCTTGTGCTAGTCACCACACACATCACAAAAATACATGGGTTGCACCTCTGGAAAGATGGCAAAACCCTTAACAAAACACATGTAGAGCTCATGGGCATATCATGCACACAATAATCATGGCAAAAATGACAAAAAGCTAAATGGAGCAGCAGATCTGACAATTATCCCAAGTAGCCCTCTTCTAACAGCATTTCGGGCACCAATATGAACCCAAATGAAAATGATGCAATGGAATGAAATGATGTACTCTCTGAGACGAACATTTTGATATGCTATATGCATGAATCGGAGCTATGGATGCAAAGTTACGAGGCGATGAACATGTGCATATGGATCTAGGAATTTCGGGGACTTAGTGAAATATATACCTCCGGAAAAGTCAACGGCGGACGGGGATATCCAGGACGGAGCGGATCGGGATGAGGGGAGGCGTTTGGTTCGCGAACCGGTGGATCTGGTCCACCTCTCCCAGATCCGGCGAACGTGGAGCTCCGGCGAGGTGTGAGAAGTCCGGCGAGTGAACTCCGGCGACGTGGGACGAGGCGACGGGGCCGGAGGGAGACGAGGCGATGGCCGGAGTGGCGCTGCAGTGAGGGTCGGCGCCGGCGCGTGAGGAGAAAGGCGGCGACCGAGCGCGGATGGCGGCGGAGAAAAGCGAGGCGGCGCAGCGACTAGCGGAGCTCGCCAGGAAGCTTGGAGGCGGCGACGGGCGCTGCCGCGGCGCGGCGCGTACTCCCGAGGCGGCGGGGCGGCCATGAAGCGGAGGCGGCGTCGAGCGGCGATGGGCGGCGCCGGC
>NC_041380.1:244702552-244789378 GCF_002162155.2 Triticum dicoccoides | reverse complement strand
CGATCGGATCCGGGCCCGGGCGGGCCTGCCGTGGGCCCCGCGGGCCGGCGCGGTGGGGAGGAGAGAGAGGAGGCGGCTGGGATGAGGTGGCGCACGCTGAGTGGCTGAAGGTGGCGGCGGCGGTGACGTGTCGGCGATGCTATTGGGCGGAGTGAGGTGGCCGGTGGACGCGTCCGGCGCGGACGGACATGTCCGACGGCGCGGAGGGAAGTTAGGGTAGGGATCTGCGCGGAATTTTCGGAGAGAGCCACATATATAGGTAGAGGGAGCTAGGAGTGTCCAAATGAGGTGCGGTTTTCGGCCACGCGATCGTGATCGAACGCTCTAGATGATGGAGAGGGTTTTGGTGGGTTTTGGGCCAAAATGGAGGAGTGTTGGGCTGCAACACACACGAGGCCTTTTCGGTCCCTCGGTTAACCGTTGGAGTATCAAACGAAGTCCAAATGGTACGAAACTTGACAGGCGGTCTACCGGTAGTAAACCAAGGCCGCTTGGCAAGTCTCGGTCCAATCCGGAAATGTTTAATCCCCACACACGAAAGAAAGGTAGAAATGACCACCGGAGGAGAACGAAGCGCCGGAAAGCAAAACGGACAACGGGGAAAATGCTCGGATGCATGAGACGAACATGTATACAAATGAAATGCACATGATGACGTGATATGCAATGCATGACACGCAAGCAATAACATGGCAACAATAGCGAATAAGCGGAGGACACGTGGCACATCGGTCTCGGGGCGTTACATCCAACTTATAGGCTACTTCTCCCATACGCTCCAAAACTTTGTATGGGCCTACAAAACGTGGCACTAACTTTCCCTTAACTCCAAAGCGCTTAACTCCTCGAAGTGGTGATACTCAAAGATAAACTCGGTCTCCGACTTTGTAAACTGTCTCCTTACATTTAGAATCTGCATAACTCTTCTGCCTGGATTGAGCTACCTTGAGCCTATCGCGAATCAATTTCACTTTCTGTTCAGACTCCTTTATCAGATCCGGTCCAAACAACTGGCGGTCTCCAACTTCATCCCATGACAATGGGGTCCTGCACCTCCTTCCGTACAAGGCTTCAAAAGGGGCCATCTTCAAACTGGATTGATAGTTGTTGTTGTAAGAGAACTCTGCATACGGCAAATTCTCGTCCTAGCTAGATCCGTAATCTAGCGCACAAGCTCTTAGCATATCCTCCAAAATCGGATTGACTCTCTCGGTCTGTCCATCTGTCTGTGGGTGGAAAGCTGTGCTAAACTCCAGTCTGGGACCCAAAGTATCATGCAACTGATTCCAGAACTTTGAGGTAAATTGGGTTCCTCTATCTGATACTATGCTCCTTGGAACTCCATGCAGACAAACGATTCTAGTCATGTATATCTTTGCCAACTTTGCACTGGTATAGGTAGTCTTCACTGGAATGAAATGAGCTACCTTTGTCAAACGATCGACTACAACCCATATCGAGTCATAGCCTAAACGTGTTATGGGTAATCCAGTAATAAAATCCATGCCTAGCTTATCCCACTTCCATTCGGGTATCGGTAATGGCTGTAGCAATACGGCTGGCTTCTGATGCTCTGCCTTTACTCTCTGACATACATCACAAACTGCTACATATTCTGCAATATCCTTCTTCATTCCGGTCCACCAGAAAATATCCTTCAAATACAAATACATCTGGGTATTTCCTGGGTGAATCAAATACGGTGAATCATGGGCCTCTTGTAAAATTAACTTCCTGATCTCCGAATCATTTGGTACATATACACGGTCTTCAAACCATAAGGTATCGTGCTCATCCTCATGAAATCCCTTAGCTTTTCCTTTGCTCATTTTCTCCTTAATAGAAGCAATCTCCTTGTCAGTCTTTTGAGCTTCTCTGATCTTATCCATCAAAGTAGACTGAATCTCCAATGCTGCTACATAGCCTCTTGGAACTATTTCCAAACATAGATCTCGAAGATTTTCGGCTAACTCCCTTGGTAAATCTCCCGTCATTAGGGTGTTGACATGGCTCTTATGGCTTAATGCGTTAGCTACTACGTTAGCCTTTCAGGGTGATAATGCAATTTCATATCATAATCCTTGATGAGCTCCAACCATCTCCTTTGTCTAAGGTTCAACTCCTTCTGTGTGAAAATATAATTCAAACTCTTGTGATCCGTGTACACCTCACAATGGTTTCCAATCAGAAAATGTCTCCAAGTCTTCAATTCATGCACTACGACTGCTAATTCCAAATCATGTGTAGCATAATTCAACTCATGGAGCTTAAGCGGTCGTGAGGCATATGAAACAACTCTTCCTTCCTGCATAAGCACGGCTCCAAGTCCTCGACATGAAGCGTCACAATACACCTCATAATCCTTGGTCTGATCCGGTAAAATCAACACTAGTGAGGTAACCAAACGTTTCTTCAACCCCTGGAAACTAGCCTCACATTCCTCAGTCCATTTAAACTTGGTATCCTTCTTCAACAACTCCGTCATAGGCTTCGCAATCTTTGAGAAATTCTCAATAAACCTCCGGTAGTATCCTGCGAGTCCAAGAAAACTCCGGATCTCTCCAACTATTGTTGGGGCTTTCCAATTGGTCACAGTATCAACTTTAGTGGGACTACTGCTATACCTTCTCCGGATATAACGTGTCCGAGAAATCCAACTTCTTTCAACCAAAACTCACATTTCCTGAACTTGGTATATAATTGATGTTCTCTGAGCTTTCCAAGAACCAAATGCAAATGCTCCTTATGCTCCTCTTCATTCTTCGAGTAAACCAGGATATCATCAATGAACACTACGACGAACTTATCCAAGAACTCCATAAACACTTTGTTCATCATGTTCATAAAATATGCAGGTGCGTTAGTCAGACCAAATGACATAACGGTGTACTCGTACAGCCCATACCTGGTGGTAAAAGCCGTCTTAGGTATATCCTGTTCTCGAATCTTCAACTGGTGGTATCCTGATCGCAGATCGATCTTGGAAAATACCTTAGCTCCTTGCAATCGATCAAACAGATCATTGATCATTGGTAGTGGGTACTTGTTCTTGATGGTTACTTCATTCAAACCTCGATAATCAACAACCATCCTTAACGATCCATCCTTCTTCTCCACTAGAAGTACTGGCGATCCCCAAGGCGAAGAACTTGGGCGAATATATCCTTTATCCAGTAAATCCTTAATCTTCTTATTAATCTCCACCAAATCATTTGCGGGCATCCTATATGGTCTCTTTGATATTGGCCCTGTGCCTGGCAAAAGCTCAATCAAAAACTCAATATCTCTATCCGGTGGCATGCCTGGCAATTCTTCTGGAAATACATCGGGGAAATCCTTCACTACGGGTACATCCTCCTACACAACTCCTATTAAACAATTTACTTGAGTCCTCTTCGACACATGCCGGGATACATACTTGATCCTTCTCCCTTCTGGGGTGGTAAGCAAGATCGACTTATTGGCGCAATCAATGTTTCCTCCATACATCGACAACCAATCCATACCCAGAATTACATCCAAACCTTGTGATTCCAATGTTATCAAATCTGAGGGGAACACATGCCTACCTATACTTAATGGCACTTGAAAACATCCTTGGCTAGCCATATATTCCACTCCTGGTGAGCTTACTAACATAGGTGTTCTAAGAACTTTGGTGGGCAGGTTATACTTATCCACAAATCCCCTTGATATGTATGAATGCGATGCACCAGTATCGAAAAGAATGAGTGCAGTAAATGACTTAACCAAAAACTTACCGATTACTGCATCTGGCCGCTCTTCAACCTCCTCCACGTTAACATGGTTCACCTGTCCCCTGTTGAAAGGGTTCGGCTTCTTCCCAGAGCTTCCATTGCCATTACCATTCTGTGATTCAGGACATTCATTGGCATAATGTCCGGTCTTCTGGCACTAAAAACAAGTGACTTGGCTCAGGTCTCTCTTGGCTGGGGTCGATGGGTTGGTGCGGTTTTGGCCGTTGCTTCCTCCATTCCCATTACCATTCTTGGTGCCATTGTGATTGTGCGAGCTACCTCCTCCATGGGTATGCTGAAAATGTCCTCCCGATCTAGGGGTAAAACATGGCTTCTGCTGAGCTCCTGAAGTGTGCTTCCCTTGTCCATACTTCCTCTTGCGATTCTCAATCTGCTGCTGCTTCCCTTCAATCATGAGAGCACGATCTACCAACTCCTGGTAATTGTTGAAGGTTGCTACCATCAACTGCATGCTCAACTCATCATTCAGTCCTTCCAGAAACTTCTCCTGCTTATTTGCATCCGTAGCAACATCTTTTGGGGCATAACATGCTAATTTACTAGAGTCCTCCACATACTGGCCAATTGTCCGTCCTCCTTGGCGCAAGTTGCGAAACTCGCTTCTTCATGGCCATAGCTCCTGCTGAAACATGGACAGTTCGAAAAGCCTGCTGAAACTGGTCCCATGTGACAGTGTCGACAGGGAAAGTGGCTGTGAAATTATCCCACCATGATGCTGCGGGTCCTTCAAGCTGATGTGCGGCAAACTTCACCTTTTCTGCATCCGTGCATCCTGCCGTGGTCAACTCTCTAGCTGTCTTGCGGAGCCCATCATCTGCTACTATCGGCTCGGTGCTACTGGAAAACACGGCGGATTCAGCCTAAGAAAACGGGCTAAGTGATCAACAGGTGGTGGTGGTGGTGGTGGTGGGTTGTTGTTGTTGTTGTTCCCCTGATTCTGATTCTGGACTAGCAACTGCATCAATGTGTTCTACTGTTGGATCAACTGGGTGACCTCCGGTGGAAAGGTAAATCTGGGGTCACGTCTCGGAGGCATCTGAGGGTTTAGAAAAGATGAGATTTAAGAATAGAGGGGGTCTAAAGGGAAAACACTACCCATATGCACATGAGGCAAAAGCAAACAATCCACTTCATTCAATCAATCAAACAAGGGCATACAATCGATCTAACTATCGCAAAAGTGATCGGACTACTATATTTACATGGTGGACTACTACTGATGAGGTGGTCTACTAAAAATATTCTTCGGTTGCAGACTCCATTATATATGCTCTAGCTTCATCAACATAGTCATCATCGCTATCGTCTGGATCCGAGTCGGTGTCGTCGATGATGATGTAGTCTTCCAGGTGAATCTCCTCTGGTTCTTTGTCTTCTTCTACTGGTGTAGGGCCTCCCATAAATATTCCGATCTTCTTGATCAGATCGTCATTCTTCTCCACTAATACTTCTATTTCCTCTTCATAATCTTCACGTGTAGCCTTGAGTTCTTCCTCCAGTTCCTTGATTCTTGTCCTCGCCTTCTTCAGATCTATCATGTCGGTGCACATCTGGTTCTCCTAACGTCGAATGTGCTGGTTTAACTCCTGGATAAAAGCTGCAACTGATCTATCCTTTCTAGTGCTGATCATCTCCCAGTGCTCATCTTGGCGCCCACAAATCTGGTAGATAGTATCCTTGAGATCATTGCGGTAGACTTCTCCAATGCATCCCATGACGATGTGAGCTGCCATGCTCTTTCCTAGACTCCAAGTAGGTGCATCAAAACAAAACTCTATGGGCTCAGTGACTGGCATGAACGTCCTTCCTGGAACTTGAACTTGAATCATCCAGCGCTCTTCTTCAGGTAAAGTGGCGTTGTAGGTTCCGGTGAAGCTTGGTACTCCTATGTTCAGGTATCTAGTGACTTCCTTCAAGTGACATCCAAAGGGTGTATCTTCATCCGGTTGCGTGAACTTGTTCCTTGCATCCGCCATCCTGAAAGAGTAGAAAAGATGAGAAGTCAGAACAAAAAGAGAGTGAGTAGTGATCTAGGTCTTTAGCTTAATGGTCGTGTCCTACAGCCAGCGTGTGCTCTGATACCATCTTGTAGCGACCAGACCACAAACGGTCCAATCTCTGTGCTCAAGTGTCATCCCTGGATCAGTAATGCCGACACCACACAGTACTTGAAGGATTTATAACAAAGTAGCAATCACACACTTATTATATCGAGTGTCTCAAAAGAGAACTTATTACAATAAATATGGCTTAAGGCCATCTAATTACGATAACAACGGAAGGCTTGGAAGATAAGTGAGTCCATCAACTCCAACAGCATCACTGAGTATAGAACCATGACCTAAAAACACCTTAATCGTCATCTGAAAAGTCTGCAACATTAACGTTGCAGCTCGAAATGGGTCAGCACATGGAATATGCTGGCAAAATAACACATAGAGAGTAATGGAATGAAATAGGCTATTCTATATGCATATTTGGCTGGTGGAAAGCTCTATGGTTACAGTTTTGCGTAAAGCCAATTTTTCCCTACTGCAAAGGAATAAATTTTATTTAACTATCATGGTAGTTGTTAAACATTGAGAATGGTTGACAGCATTCTCAATCCCAATTAAGCATCATCATTAAACAAAACCCAACAAAATTAATTTTAGAGTAACATGTTGAGATTCACATGAAAATCCAGGTACTAGATACTCAAGATGTCCATAACCGGGGACACGGCTAATCATGATTAGTTTATACAATCTGCAAAGGTTTGCGCACTTTTCCCCACAAGACGCGATTGCCTCCGTTTGGTTTCTCGCACTACATGGTGTTTGAGAAGACGGATGACCGAGACATAGTCTTTCAGAAGCGCTAGCACCTTACGATTGGGTAGACCGTTACACCTACTTTCCCCTACATATGCTAGTCTACCACTGTAAGAGTTCGCACAACTTAATCAACTATGCTAGAGCCCATAATAGCTTGTGGCTGCACACGGAAGTTTCTAGCATGAATAATCTCATGATCCCTTTGAGCCTGGGTGGCGGTCCATAAAGAAAAACAGGCAATCGCTGGAATACCCAGGTGCCTCAATCCACCCAGATGTGTGTTTAAGTAGCCACCTTAAATAAACCATTAATTAACAATCTCACATCTGTCATGGATACACTCACCCAATCCACGTCTACTAGCATAGCATGGCATAATAAGCAAACGTAGAAGTAACTCCCAAAGGTTTGATAATAATAGGTAATAGGTACTACCTCAACTACTTCCCAAACCCACAATTTAATTAGATCCTAATCATGCAATGTGTGAGGATTGATCTAATGCAATAAAACTGGGTAGAGGGAAAGCATGATCAAAGTGTTACTTGCCTTGCTGATGTTCCGGGAAACCTAGCGATTCGAAGTAGCAAGCGGCGCACTCCGGGTACTCTATCGCAAACAAACAAGCATACAATAAGTACTCAACTAATGCACAGGTAAAACTCAAATGAGAGATCTAACCAGAAAGTTCAACTTAAGAACTCCGGTTGGCAAAAAGAATCAAATCGAACGAAGCAACAAAAGACAAACGGTAAAAGAAACAGGCTTCGTTTACTATTATGGATCTAAGGCAATTTTTACAGTGGCAAAAACTTGTTTGAGTTGGTTAAATGGAAAGAGGGTTTCGAGACAAAACTCCAGGCGCTTGAATCGCCTGATTCCGATAGACGAGCGAAAAGTTAGACTAAAACGAAAGTCGGATCAAAAATCGCGATCTGAAAAACCACGGATTTAATCCGAGAAAAAGAAAAACGACGAACGTTCGTTAAAACAAACGATCGGACGAACGCTCGCTAATTAAATAAACCGGAAAAACTGATCTATTAAAAAATCGAAACTAAAAAAAACAACAGAAAACCGATCGGTTTTCTAAAAAAAACAGCGGCGCGAGGTCTACCTCCGGTGACTCCGACGAACGACGGCGGCGGTCCGGCGGCGGCGGGGGCGGCGGCGGGGCGGGCGGGCGGATGGCGGTGGCAGCGGCCTAGGGTTAGGGTTTCGGGGCGCGGCTTGGGCTTGGCCTGGGGCCTCGGGGCGCTATAAGGAGGCCCGGCCAGGTGGAGTCCTGGCCGGTTACGGCCCAAGGTCGGTTCAGACTCTTTTTTTTAATAATTATGCTCGAAAAAAACAAAAGGAATACTAAACGGGCTCCAAAAATCCCGAAATAAATTTTCCCCGGCTTCTAAAATCAAGCCGCACAGGATGAACATTTATTTGGGGCCTGAATGCAATTTTGAAAAACATGCATTTTTCCTAAATTCAAATAAAATAGCAAATAAAACCAAATAAAATCTTATTTGATTTTTTATTAAATCCCCAATATTTCTTTATTTTGGGAAAGTCATTTTATTCCATCTCTCATATTTTTTATAATAGAAATAATTGAAGATAAAATAAATAAAATCAAATGATCCTATTTTCAAAATTTGAGACAACTCAAATATGAAAGTAACGAAATCCCCAACTCTCTCCGAGGGTCCTTGAGTTGCGTGAAGTTTCTAGGATCAACCAAAATGCAATAAATATGATATGCAATGATGATCTAGTGTATAACATTCCAAATTGAAAATTTGGGATGTTACATTGATAAGCTTAAACAAATATAAGTGAAGATCATGAGCATAAAATTTCTTTCTCTCAAATTAATTTAAGTGAAGCAAGAGATAATTTCTTGAAAATTTTACTAACTCTCAAATAAATCTAAGTGAAGCAAGAGAGCATTTCTTCAAAAATACTAAAGCACACCGTGCTAAAAAATATATTGGTGAAGCACTAGAGCAAATCCATAGCTCATAAAAATTTAAGTGAAGCATAGAGAGCAATTCTAACAAGTCCTGGCATAATTTTGGCTCTCTCAAATAGGTGTGTACAACAAGGAATCAAGACTTAAAACACAAAATAAAACAAGCAAAGACTCATATCATACAAGACGCTCCAAGCAAAACACATAGTATGTGACGAATAAAAATATAGCTTCGAGTAAAATACCGATGGTCGTTAGAAGAAAGAGGGGATGCCACTCGGGGCATCCCCAAGCTTAGTTGCTTGCTCACTTTTGGATAATAGCTTGGGATGCCGGGGCATCCCCAAGCTTAGGCTCTTCTTACTCCTTATTCCTTCATCCATTGTAAGATAGCCCAAAACTTGAAAACTTCAATCACACAAAACTCCAACAAAACCTTCATGAGATCCGTTAGTATAAGAAAGCAAATCATTACTATAAATACTGTAGCAAACCAATTCATATTTTGTTCTTGCATTATATCTACTATGTTCCAACTTTTCTATGGTAAAAACTCATCAAAGAAAACCATTGAATCATCAAAAAAGCACACAACACAAAGAAAACAGAATCTGTCAAAAACAGAACAGTCTGTAGAAATATGATAATTTCGAATACTCGTGAAACTCCAAAAATCTTGATAAATTAGGACGTCCTGGGAAATTTTTATATTAATCTAGTGCAATAGGAATTGGTATTTTATCGCTCTCTGGTTAAAATGGAAATTATTTTTGCGAGCGCAAAAGTTTCAATTTTTTCAGCAAGATCAAACAACTATCACCCAAGAAGATCCTAAAGGATTTACTTGGCACAAACACTAATTAAAACATAAAAAACACAATAATAACAGTAGCATAATTTTGCAAACACTTAAGAACAAAAAAACATAAAGCAAAAATAAATTTTATTCATAGGGTTGCCTCCCAACAAGCGCTATAGTTTTACGCCCTTAGTTAGGCATAAATCAAGGATCTAAGTTTTGTCATCTTTGTTTCGAGATCCATAAGATGCCCTCATGATATATTCATATGGTGGCCTAATTCTTGTTCTAGGTTAGTGTTCCATACCCTTCCTCAAAGAAAATTGGAACTTAATATTGTTTTCTTTCATATCAATCACGGCACCGATAGTGTGTAAAAATGGTCTACCAAGAATAATTGGACAAGATAGATTGCAATCAATATCAAGAACAATAAAATCTATGGGAACATAATTCCTATTTGCAAGAATAAGAACATCATTAATTCTTCCCATAGCTTTTTTAATAGTAGAATCCGCCAAGTGCAAATTCAAAGAGCATGATTCAATATCGGTAAGACCAAGCACATCACATAAAGATTTCAGAATTGTAGAAACACTAGCACCCAAGTTACATAAAGCAAAGCACTCATAATTTTTAATCTTGACTTTAATAGTAGGTTCCCATTCATCATGTAATTTTTTAGGAATTGAAACTTCTAATTCCAACTTTTCTTCTAAAGCTTTCATCATAGCATCAACAATATGTTTAGTAAAAGCTTTATTTTGTTCATAAGCATGGGGTTTATCATGGATTACAACAAAGAAATACAATCAATCAAAGAGCAACTATCATAATTAAAGTCTTTGTAATCCAAAAGAGCGGGTACATCACTACTTAAAGTTTTGACCTCTTCAAACCCACTTTTATCAATTTACTCAACAAGATTTTCACTCTCCGAATTATCGGGACGCCTTCTAGCTAAAGTTGACTCTTCTCCAGTACCTTTATCATTAGTGTTAATTTTACTAAACAAGGAATCAATAGAAGAAACACCAATCATTTTAAGATTTTCATCACTTTTATGAAAGCAATTACTAGAAAATGCTTTCTCTAAAAATTCTCTTTTAGCTCTAAGCATAGCGGTTCTTTTCTTACTTTCATCCATAGAAACATAAAGATCTTTAATTGATTCCTCAACCTTAGGCACAAAAATTTTCATCTTGAGATTTTCTACATCAGGAGAAATTCTATCAACACTTCTAGACAAATCATCAATCTTATTCAACTTTTCTTCTATTGTAGTATTGAATTTTTTTGAGTGTTGATAAATTCTTTAGTATTATTCTCAAGACCAGAGGTGTTCCTATTATTATCGTAAGAAGGATTTCCATAGGAACTACCATAATTATTAGAGGATTTACTAGGAAAAGGCCTAGGATTAAAATTCCCTCTATAAGCATTGTTATTGAAATTGTTTCGCGAGATAAAATTCACATCTACGGCATCACTATTTTGCTCAATCAAAGTAGACAAAGGCATATCATTGAAATCAATAGGAGTACTTTTACTAGCAACCAATTTCATAAGAGCATCAAGGTTTTCACTCAAAGAAGAAATTTCTTCAACCGAATTAACTTCTTTACTAGTAGGAGCTCTTTCGTTATGCCATTGTGAATAATTTGCCATAATATTATCAAGCAATTTGGTAGCTTCACCAAAAGTAATTACCATAAGATTACGAGAAACAAAATTCAACCCCGTATAAATTTTTTGTATGATCATCCAAAGATTTAACCCATGAGTTGGGCAATTCCTTAGCATCATTTTCATCCTTTCCCAAGATTGTGCAACATGCTCATGTTCAAGTTGCTTGAAATTCATGATCTGGGTTTTAAGGGAAATGATTTTTGCGGGAGGAAAGTACTTAGTGATAAAGGCATCTTTGCACTTATTCCAAGAATCGATACTATTGTGAGGCAAAGAAGAAAACCAAATTTTTGCAGAATCACACAAAGAAAATGGAAATAATTTGATCTTCACAACATCACTGTCCACATCTTTTTTATTTTGCATATCGCATAAATCCACGAATGTGTTAAGATGGGACATGACATCCTCATTAGGAGTACCGGAAAATTGATCTTACATAACAAGATTCAGCAAAGCAATAATAGCACAAGATTCTGCACTAGTGGCGGGAGTAATCAGAGTGCCAATAAAATCATTGTTGTTGGTATTTGAGAAATCACACAACTTGGTGTCCTCTTGAGTCATGATGACTACGCAACAAGATTGCACTAAAAACGGCGAACAAAAAAGAGGGGTGAATAAAACGACAAATTTTTGTGAAGTGGGGGAGAGGAAAACAAGAGGCAAATGGCAAATAATGTAAGTTGCGAGGATATGAGATTTGTGATTAGGAACCTGGTATATGTTGAAGATCCTCCCCAGCAACGGCGCCAGAAATTCCTTTTGATGCGGCTTGAAGCTACGTCGGTATTTCCCCAAAGAGGAAGGGATGATGCAGCACAACGACGATAGGTATTTCCCTCAGTGATGAAACCAAGGTTATCGAACTAGTAGGAGAACCAAGCAAAAACACGTAAACGACACCTGCACACAAATAACAACTACTCACAACCCGACGTATTAAAGGGGTTGTCAATCCATTTCGGGTAATGGTGCCAGAAATTGGCAAAACATACGTGAATAAATTGTAGTAGATTGATATATCGAACGCCAAATAAAATAAATAAGAATAAATTGCAGCAAGGTACTTTTGTATTTTTGGTTTAATAGACCTGAAAATAAAATAGATCGCGAAGGAAAATATATTAAAGAAGAGACCCGGGGCCCTAGGTTTCACTAGTGGCTTCTCTCGAGAAAAATAGTGATGTCAACTACACAACCTTCTTCTTGTAGACATTGTTGGGCCTCCAAGTGAAGAGGTTTGTAGGACAGTAGAAAATTTCCCTCAAGTGGATGACCTAAGGTTTATCACTCCATGGGAGGCATAGGATGAAGATGGTCTCTCTCAAGCAACCCTGCAACCAAATAACAAAGAGTCTCTTGTGTCCCCAACACACCCAATACAATGGTAAATTTTATAGGTGCACTAGTTCGGCGAAGAGATGGTGATACAAGTGCAATATGGAAGGTAGATATAGGTTTTTGTAATATGAAATTATAAAAACACCAAGGTAACTAATGATAAAAGTGAGCACAAACGATATTGCAATGCGTTGAAGCAAGGACTAGGGTTCATACTTTCACTAGTGCAAGTTCTCTCAACAATAATAACATAATTGGATCATATAACTATCCCTCAACATGCAACAAAGAGTCACTCCAAAGTCACTAATAGCGGAGAACAAACGAAGAGATTATGGTAGGGTACGAAACCACCTCAAAGTTATCCTTTCTGATCGATCTATTCAAGAGTCCGTAGTAAAATAACATGAAGCTATTCTTTCCGTTCGATCTATCATAGAGTTCGCACTAGAATAACACCTTAAGATACAAATCAACCAAAACCCTAATGTCACCTAGATACTCTAATGTCACCTCAAGTATCCGTGGGTATGATTATATGACATGCATCACACAATCTCAGATTCATCTATTCAACCAACACAAAGAACTTCAAAGAGTGCCCCAAAGTTTCTACCGGAGATTCAAGACGAAAACGTGTGCCAACCCCTATGCATAAGTTCACGAGGTCACGGAACTCGCAAGTTGATCACCAAAACATACATCAAGTGGATCACATGATATCCCATTGTCACCACAGATAATCACGTGCAAGACATACATCAAATGTTCTCAAATCCTTAAAGACTCAATCCGATAAGGTAACTTCAAAGGGAAAACTCAATCCATCACAAGAGAGTAGAGGGGGAGAAACATCATAAGATCCAACTATAATAGCAAAGCTCGCGATACATCAAGATCGTACCACTCCAAGAACACGAGAGAGAGAGAGATCAAACACATAGCTACTGGTACATACCCTCAGCCCCGAGGGTGAACTACTCCCTCCTCGTCATGGAGAGCACCAAAATGATGAAGATGGCCATCGGAGAGGGATTCCCTCCTCCGGCTGGGTGTCGGAACGGGTCTAGATTGGTTTTTAGTGGCTACGGAGGCTTCTGGCGGCGGAACTCCCGATCTATTCTGCTCCCCGAGGGTATATGGGTATATTTATAGGAGGAAGAAGTACGTCGGTGGATCTCCAGGCTGTCCACGAGGCAGGGGGTGCGCCCCCACCCTCGTGGGCAGCCCGGGACTCTCCTGGTCCATCTCCGATACTCCATGGGCTTCTTCTCGTGTAACATCCCAAATTTTCAATTTGCAATGTTATACATTAGATCATCATTGCATATCATATTTTATTTTTCTATTGGTTTGATCCTAGAAATTTCTAGGCAACTCAGGACCCACGGAGAGAGTTGGGAAATTCTTTATTTTCATATTTGAGTTTTCTCAAATTTTGAGAATAGGATCATTTGATTTAAGTTATTTTATCATCAATTTTTTCTATTACAAAAATATGAGAGAGGGAATAAAATGACTTTCCCAAAATAAAGAAATATTGAGGATTTAATAATAAAATCAAATAAGATTTTATTTCGGAGTTTTTCGTTATTTTATTTGAATTTAGGAAAAATGTGTGTTTTTCAAAATTGCATTTAGGCCCCAAATAAATGTTCACCTTGTGCGCCTTGATTTTAGAAGCCCTTGAAAGTTTATTTCTGGATTTTTTGAGTCCATTTAGTATTTCTCTTTATTTTTCTTCTGCACGTAATTATTTAAAAAAAAAACCGACCTACGGGCCGTGTCCGACTAGGACTCCGACCCGATTAGCCTTTATAAGCCGGCCCACCCCGGGCCGAACCCTAGCCCCAGCCCCAGCCTTGCCCGAGCCGGGCCACCGCCACCGCACGCCGCCGCCGCCGACCCGCCGCCCGAGGTTCGCCTCGCCTCGAAATCCGTGGCGCCGTTTTTGTTCAAAAAACCGTTTGGTTTTTCCGTTGGTTTTTTTGTCGTTTTTTTAGTTTCGGTTTTTTAATAGATCGGTTTTTCCGATTTATTTATTTAGCGAGCGTTCGTCCATTCGTTCGTTCTATCGAACGTTCGTCATTTTTCTTTTTCTCGGATTAAATCCGTGATTTTTCTGATCGCGATTTCTGATCCGATTTTCATTTTAGTATAACTTTTCGCTCGTTTATCGAAACCAGGCGATTCAAGCGCCTGGAGTTTCGTCTCGAAACCCTCTATCCGTTTAACCAACTTAAACAAGTTTTTGCTACTGTAAAAATTGCCTTAGATCCAGATTAGAAGAACGAAGTTGTTTTCTTTTGCCGTTTGACTTTCCTTGTTTCGTTTGATGTGATTCTTTTTGCAAACTGGAGTTCTTAAGTTGAACTTTCTGGTTAGATCTCTTATTTGACTTTTACCTGTGCATTAGATGAGTACTTATTGTATGCTTGTTTGTTTGTCTGCGATAGAATACCCGGAGTGCGCCACCTGTTACTTCGAATCTCTAGGTTTCGCGGATCATCAGCAAGGCAAGTAACACTTTGATCATACCTTTTCTTATACCCAGTTTTATTGCATTAGATCAATCCTCACACATTGCATGATTAGGATCTAATTAAATTGTGGGATGGGAAGTAGTTGAGGTAGTACCTATTACCTGTTTTATTATCAAACCTTTGGGAGTTACTTCTACGTTTGCCATTATGCTTTGCTATGCTAGTAGACGTGGATTGGGTGAGTGATATTCATGACAGATGTGAGTTTGTTTATTAATGGTTTATCTAAGGTGGCAACTTAAACACACATCTGGGTGGATTGAGGTACCTGGGTATTCCAGGATTGCCTGTTTCTTTTGGACCGCCACCCAGGCTCAAAGGGATCATGAGATTATTCATACTAGAAACTTCCGTGTGCAGCCACAAGCCATCATGGGCTCTGGCATAGTTGAATAAGTCGTGCGAACTCTTACAGGGTAGACTAGCAGATGTAGGGGAAAGTAGGTGTAACGGTCTATCCATCGTAAGGTGCTAGCGCTTCTGAAAGACTGTGTCTCGGTCATCCGTCTTCTCGAACACCATGTAGTGCGAGAAACCAAACAGAGGCGATCAAGTCTTGTGGGGAAAAGTGCGCAAACCTCTGCAGAGTGTAATAAACTAATCATGGTTAGCTGTGTCCCCGGTTATGGACATCTTGAGTATCTAGTACCTGGATTATCATGTGAATCTCAACATGTTACTCTAAATTAATTTTGTTCGGTTTTGTTTAATGATGATGCTTAATTGGGATTGAGAATGTTGTCAACCATTCTCAATGTTTAACAACTACCATGATAGTTAAATAAATTTGTTCCTTTGTAGTAGGGAAAAATTGGCTTTACGCAAAACTGTAACCATAGAGCGTTCCACCAGCCAAATATGCATATAGTATAGTTGTTTCATTCCATTACTCTCTATGTGTTACCTTGCCAGCATATTCCATGTGCTGACCCGTTTCGGGCTGCAACGTTAATGTTGCAGACTTTTCAGACGACGATTAAGGAGTTTTTAGGTCATGGTTCTATACTTAGTGATGCCGTTGGAGTTGATGGACTCACTTATCTTCCAAGCCTTCCGCTGTTATCGTTATTAGATGGCCTTAAGCCATATTTATTGTAATAAGTTCTCTTTTGAGACACTCGATGTAATAAGTCTGTGATTGCAATTCTGTTATAAATCGTCCGAGTACTGTGTGGTGTCTGCATTACTGATCCAGGGATGACACCGGAGCACAGAGATCATACTGTTTGAGGTCTGGTCGCTACAGAGATGGTATCAGAGCACACGATGACTGTAGGACATGACCACTAAGCTAAAGACCTAGATCACTATTCATTCTCTTTTTTTCTGACCTCTCATCTTTTCTACTCTTTAGGATGGCGGATGCAAAGAACAAGTTCACGCAACCGGATGACGATACACCTTTTGGACGTCACTTGAAGGAAGTCACTAGATACCTGAACATAGGAGTACCAAGCTTCACCAGAACCTACAACACCACTTCACCTGAAGAAGAGCGCTGGATGATTCATGTTCAAGTTCCAGGAAGGACGTTCATGCCAGTCACTGAGCCCATAGAGTTTTCTTTTGATGCACCAACTTGGAGTCTAGGAAAGAGCATGGCAGCTTACATTGCCATGGGATGCATTGGAGAAGTCTACCGCAATGATCTTAAGGATACTATCTACCAGATTTGTGGGCGCAGAGATGAGCACTGGGAGATGATTAGCACCAGAAGGGATAGATCCATTGCAGCTTTTATCCAGGAATTAAACCAGCACATTCGACGACAGGAGAATCAGATGTGCACCGACATGATAGACCTGAAGAAGGCAAGGACAAGAATCAAGGAACTGGAGGAAGAACTCAAGGCTACACGTGGAGATTATGAAGAAGAAATTGAAGTATTAGTGGAGAAGAATGACGATCTGATCAAGAAGATCAGGATATTTATGGGAGGCCCTACACCAGTAGATGAAGACGAAGAACCCAAGGAGATTCGCCCGGAAGACTACATCATCATCGACGACACCGACTCGGACCCAGATGATAGCAATGATGACTATGTTGATGAAGCCGGAGCAGATATCATGGAGTCTGCAACCGAAGAATATTTCTAGTAGACCACCTCATAATTAGTAGTAGTCCACCATGTAAATATAGTAGTCCAAATAATTTTGCGATAGTTAGACCGATTGTATGCCCTTGTTTGATTGAATGAAGTGAATTGTTTGCTTTTGCCTCATGTGCATATGGGTAGTGTTTTCTCTTTAGACCCCCTCTATTCTTACATCTCATCTTTTCTAAACCCTCAGATGCCTCCGAGACTTGACCCCGGATTTACCTTTCCACCGGAGCTCACCCAGTTGATCCAGCAACAGAACACATTGATGCAGTTGCTAGTACAGAATCAGAATCAGGGGAACAACAACAACAACAACAACCCACCACCACCACCACCTGTTGATCACATAGCCCGTTTTCTTAGGATGAATCTGCTGGTGTTTTCCAGTAGCACCGAGCCGATTGTAGCAGATGATTGGCTCCGCAAGACAGCTAGAGAGTTGACCATAGTAGGATGCACATATGCGGAGAAGGTGAAGTTTGTCGCACATCAGCTTGAAGGACCCGCAACATCATGGTGGGAGAATTTCACAGTCACTTTCCCTGTCGACACTGTCACATGGGACCAGTTTCAGCAGGCCTTTCATACTGCCCATGTTTCAGTAGGAGCTATGGCCATGAAGAAGCGTGAGTTTTGCAACTTGCGCCAAGGAGGATAGACAGTTGGACAGTATGTGGAGGACTTTAGTAAGTTAGCACGTTATGCCCCAGATGACGTTGCTACGGATGCAGCTAAGCAGGAGAAGTTTCTGGAAGGACTGAATGATGAGTTGAGCATGCAGTTGATGGTAGCAACCTTCAACAACTACCAGGAGTTGGTAGACCGTGCTCTTATGATTGAAGGCAAGCAGCAGCGAATTGAGAATCGCAAGAGGAGGTATGGACAAGGGAAGTACAATTGAGGAGCTCAGCAGAAGCCACGTTTTACCCCTAGATCGGGAGGACATTTTCAGCATACCCATGGAGGAGGTAGCTCGCACAATCACAATGGCACCAAGAATGGTAATGGGAATGGAGGAAGCAACGGCCAGAACCGTACCAACCCATCAACCCCAGCCAAGAAGGACCTGAGCCAAGTCACTTGCTTTAAGTGTCAGAAGACCGGACATTATGCCAATGAATGTCCTGAAGGCCAAAATGGCAATGGAAGTTCTGGGAAGAAGCCGAACCCTTTCAACAGGGGACAGGTGAACCACGTTAACGTGGAGGAGGTTGAAGAGCAGTCGGATGCCATAATCGGTAAGTTTTTGGTTAAGTCATTTACTGCACTCATTCTTTTGATACTGGTGCATCGTATTCATACATATCAAGGGGATTTGTGGATAAGTATAACTTGCCCACTAAGGTTCTTAGAACACCTATGCTAGTAAGCTCTCTGGGAGCGGAGTATATGGCCAGTCAAGGATGTTTTCAATTGCCATTGAGTATAGGTAGGCATGTGTTTCCCTCGGATTTGATCATTTTGGAATCACAAGGATTGGATGTAATTCTGGGTATGGATTGGTTGTCAATGTATGGAGGAAACATCGATTGCGCCAGTAAGTCAATCTTGCTTACCACCCCAGAAGGGAGAAGGATCAAGTATGTATCCCGGCATGTGCCAAAAGGGACTCAAGTAAATTGCTTAACAGGAGTTGTGTAGGAGCAAGTACGAGTAGTGAAGGATTTCCCTGAAGTATTTCCAGAAGAGTTGCCAGGCATGCCACCGGATAGAGATATTGAGTTTTTGATTGAGCTATTGCCAGGCACAGGGCCAATATCAAAGAGACCATAGAGGATGCCTGCAAAGGATTTGGTGGAAATTAAGAAGCAGATTAAGGAGTTACTGGATAAAGGATATATTCGCCCAAGTTCTTCGCCTTGGGGATCGCCAGTACTTCTAGTGGAGAAGAAGGATGGAGTTGTTGATTATCGAGGATTGAATGCAGTAACGATTAAGAACAAGTACCCACTACCAATGATCAATGATTTGTTTGATCGATTGCAAGGAGCTAAGGTATTTTCCAAGATCGATCTGCGATCAGGATACCACCAGTTGAAGATTCGAGAACAGGATATTCCTAAGACAGCTTTTACCACCAGGTATGGGCTGTACGAGTATACCGTTATGTCATTTGGTCTGACTAACGCACCGGCATATTTTATGAACATGATGAACAAAGTGTTTATGGAGTTCTTGGATAAGTTCGTCGTGGTGTTCATTGATGATATCCTGGTTTACTCGAAGAATGAAGAGGAGCATAAGGAACATTTGCGATTGGTACTTGAGAAGCTCAGAGAACATCAGTTGTATGCCAAGTTCAGCAAATGTGAGTTTTGGTTGAAGGAAGTAGGATTCCTTGGGCACGTTATATCCGGGGAAGGTATAGCAGTAGATCCCACTAAAGTTGATACCGTGACCAAGTGGGAAGCACCAACCATAGTTGGAGAGATACGAAGTTTTCTTGGACTCGCAGGATACTACCAGAGATTTATTGAGAATTTCTCAAAGATTTCGAAGCCTATGACGGAGTTATTAAAGAAGGATATCAAGTTCAAATGGACCGAGGAATGTGAGACTAGTTTCCAAGAGTTGAAGAAATGTTTGGTTACCTCACCAGTGTTGATTTTGCCAGATCAGACCAAGGACTATGAGGTGTATTGCGACACTTCACGTCGAGGACTTGGAGCAGTGCTTATGCAGGAAGGGAGAGTTGTTTCATATGCCTCAAGACAACTGAAACCTCATGAGTTGAATTATGCTACGCATGATTTGGAATTAGCAGCCGTAGTGCATGCATTGAAAACATGGAGACATTTCCTCATTGGAAACCATTGTGAGGTGTACACGGATCATAAGAGTTTGAAATACATCTTCACACAGAAGGAGTTAAACCTCAGACAAAGGAGATGGTTGGAGCTCATCAAGGATTATGATATGAGATTGCATTACCATCCCGGAAAGGCTAATGTAGTAGCTGACGCATTGAGCCGTAAGAGCCATGTCAATACAATGACGGGAGAAATACCAATGGAGTTAGCAGAAAATCTTCGTGATCTATGATTGGAAAGAGTTCCGAGAGTCTATGTAGCAGCATTGGAGATTCAGTCAACTTTGATGGATAGAATCAGAGAAGCTCAGAAGACTGACAAGGAGATTGCCTCTATAAAGGAGAAAATAAGCGAAGGAAAGGCTAAAGGATTTCGTGAGGATGAGCATGACACCCTATGGTTTGAAGACCGTGTTTATGTGCCCAATGACCCGGAGATCAGGAAGTTGATTCTGCAAGAGGCACATGATTCACCATATTCGATTCACCCAGGAAATACCAAGATGTATTTGGATTTGAAGGATGTTTTCTGGTGGACCGGAATGAAGAAAGATATTGCAGAGTATGTAGCAGTTTGTGATGTGTGTTAGAGAGTAAAGGCAGAGCATCAGAAGCCAGCAGGATTGCTACAGCCATTGCCGATACCCGAATGGAAGTGGGATAAGTTAGGCATGGACTTTATCAAGGGATTACCCAGGACACATTCAGGCTATGACTCGATTTGGGTTATAGTCGATCGGTTGATGAAAGTAGCTCATTTCATCCCAGTAAAGACCACTTACACCAGTGCTAAGTTGGCAAAGATATACATGACCAGGATCGTATGTATGCATGGAGTTCCGAGGAGTATCGTATCAGATAGAGGAACCCAGTTTACCTCAAAGTTCTGGAAACAGTTGCATGAAACCTTGGGTACCAGGCTAGAATTCAGTACAACTTTTCATCCGCAGACAGATGGATAGACCGAGAGAGTCAATCGGATTTTGGAGGATATGCTGAGAGCTTGTGCACTAGATTACGGATCTAGTTGGGACGACAATTTGCCATATGAGGAATTCTCTTACAACAACAGTTACCAAACTAGTTTAAAGATGGCCCCTTTCGAAGCCTTGTACGGAAGGAGGTGCAGGACACCGTTGTCATGGGATGAAGTTGGAGACCGCCAGTTGTTTGGACCTGACTTGATAAAGGAGTCTGAACAGAAGGTGAAATTGATTCGCAATAGGCTCAAGATAGCCCAGTCCAGGCAGAAGAGTTATGCAGATTCTAAACGCAAGGAGACAGTTTATGAAGTCGGAGATAGAGCTTATCTTCGAGTATCACCACTTTGGGGAACAAAGCGTTTTGGAGTTAAAGGAAAGTTAGCGCCACGATTTGTAGGACCATATCGAGTTTTGGAGCGTATGGGAGAAGTGGCCTACAAGTTGGAATTGCCCGAAGGATTGTCAGGAGTTCATGATGTGTTCCACATTTCTCAGTTGAAGAAGTGCCACGCGGAGATGGCTGACATACCCTTGAGAGACACAGTGCCGTTGGAAGCAATTCAGTTGGATAACGATTTGACCTATGAGGAGAAACCAATTAAGATTCTCGAGTTTGCCAGCCGAGTCACTCGCAGCAAGGTTATCAAGTTTTGCAAAGTTCAGTGGAGCAACCACACGGAGGACGAAGCCACCTGGGAATGGGAGGAAGATTTGCTCAATGACCACCCTCACCTATTTTCTAGCCAACCCGAATCTCGAGGGTGAGATTCATCTTAAGGGGGGTAGGTTTGTAACATCCCAAATTTTCAATTTGGAATGTTATACATTAGATCATCATTGCATATCATATTTTATTTTGCCGTTGGTTTGATCCTAGAAATTTCTACGCAACTCAAGAACCCACGGAGAGATTTGGGAAATTCTTTATTTTCATATTTGAGTTTTCTCAAATTTTGAGAATAGGATCATTTGATTTAAGTTATTTTATCATCAATTATTTCTGTTACAAAAATATGAGAGAGGGAATAAAATGACTTTCCCAAAATAAAGAAATATTGAGGATTTAATAATAAAATCAAATAAGATTTTATTTCGGAGTTTTTCGTTATTTTATTTGAATTTAGGAAAAATGTGCGTTTTTCAAAATAGTACTTAGGCCCCAAATAACTATTCACCTTGTGCGGCTTGATTTTAGAAGCCCGGGAAAATTTATTTCGGGATTTTTGGAGTCCGTTTAGTATTTATTTTTATTTTTCTTCTGCGCGTAATTATTTAAAAAAACGAACCGACCTACGGGACGTGTCCGACTAGGACTCCGGCCCGACTAGCCTTTATAAGCCGGCCCACCCCGGGCCGAACCCAGCCCTAGCCCCAGCCCCGCCGGAGCCGCACCTTCGCCGGAGCCGGACGCCGCTGTCGCCGACCCGCCGCCCGAGGTTCGCCTCGCCTCGAAATCGGTGCCGCCGTTTTTTTTTGAAAAATTGTTCGGTTTTTCCGTCGTTTTTTTGTCGGTTTTTTAGTTTCGGTTTTTTAATAGATCGGTTTTTCTGATTTATTTATTTAGCGAGCGTTCGTCCATTTGTTCATTCTAGAGAACGTTCGTCGTTTTTCTTTTTCTCGGATTAAATCCGCGATTTTTCTGATCGCGATTTCTGATCCGATTTTCGTTTTAGTATAACTTTTCGCTCGTTTATCGAAATCAGGCGATTCAAGCGCCTGGAGTTTCGTCTCGAAACCCTCTATCCGTTTAACCAGCTTAAACAAGTTTTTGCTAATGTAAAAATTGCCTTAGATCCAGGTTAGTAGAACGAAGTTGTTTTCTTTTGCCGTTTGACTTTCGTTGTTTCGTTTGATGTGATTCTTTTTGCAAACCGGAGTTCTTAAGTTGAACTTTCTGGTTAGGTCTCTTATTTGACTTTTACCTGTGCATTAGATGAGTACTTATTGTATGCTTGTTTGTTTGTCTGCGATAGAATACCCGGAGTGCGCCACCTGTTACTTCGAATCTCTAGGTTTCGCGGATCATCAACAAGGCAAGTAACACTTTGATCATACCTTTTCTACTACCCAGTTTTATTGCATTAGATCAATCCTCACACATTGCATGATTAGGATCTAATTAAATTGTGGGATGGGAAGTAGTTGAGGTAGTACCTATTACCTGTTTTATTATCAAACCTTTGGGAGTTACTTCTACATTTGCCATTATGCTTTGCTATGCTAGTAGATGTGGATTGGGTGAGTGATATTCATGACAGATGTGAGTTTGTTTATTAATGGTTTATCTAAGGTGGCAACTTAAACACACATCTGGGTGGATTGAGGTACCTGGGTATTCCAGGATTGCCTATTTCTTTTGGACTGCCACCCAGGCTCAAAGGGATCATGAGATTATTCATACTAGAAACTTCTGTGTGCAGCCACAAGCCATTATGGGCTCTGACATAGTTAAATAAGTTGTGCGAACTCTTACAGGGTAGACTAGCAGATGTAGGGGAAAGTAGGTGTAACGGTCTATCCATCGTAAGGTGCTAGCGCTTCTGAAAGACTGTGTCTCGGTCATCCGTCTTCTCAAACGCCATGTAGTGCGAGAAACCAAACGGAGGCGATCGAGTCTTGTTTGGAAAAGTGCGCAAACCTCTGTAGAGTGTAATAAACTAATCATGGTTAGCCGTGTCCCCGGTTATGGACATCTTGAGTATCTAGTACCTGGATTATCATGTGAATCTCAACATGTTACTCTAAATTAATTTTGTTGGGTTTTGTTTAATGATGATGCTTAATTGGGATTGAGAATGCTATCAACCATTCTGAATGTTTAACAACTACCATGATAGTTAAATAAATTTGTTCCTTTGTAGTAGGGAAAAATTGGCTTTATGCAAAACTGTAACCATAGAGCTTTCCACCAGCCAAATATGCATATAGTATAGTTGTTTCATTCCATTACTCTCTATGTGTTATCTTGCTAGCATATTCCATGTGCTGACCCGTTTCGGGCTGCAACGTTAATGTTGCAGACGTTTCAGACGATGATTAAGGAGTTTTTAGGTCATGGTTCTATACTCAGTGATGCCGTTGGAGTTGATGGACTCGCTTATCTTCCAAGTCTTCCGCTGTTATCGTTATTAGATGGCCTTAAGCCATATTTATTGTAATAAGTTCTCTTTTGAGACACTCGATGTAATAAGTGTGTGATTGCAACTCTGTTATAAATCCTCCGAGTATTGTGTGGTGTCAGCATTACTGATCCAGGGATGACACCGGAGCACAGAGATCAGACTATTTGAGGTCTGGTCGCTACATCTGGTCCAAAAATAAGTTCCGCGAAGGTTCAGGCCAATTGGACTCCGTTTGATTTTTCTTTTTTGCGATACTCTAAAATAAGGAAAAAACAGAAACTGGCACTGAGCTCTAGGTTAATAGGTTAGTCCCAAAAATCATATAAAATAGCATATAAATGCATATAAAACATCCAATGTTGATAATATAATAGCGTGGAACAATCAAAAATTATAGATACGTTGGAGACGTATCAGCATCCCCAAGCTTAATTCCTGCTCGTCCTCGAGTAGGTAAATGGTAAAAACAGATTTTTTGATGTGGAATGCTACCTAACATATTTATCCATGTAGTTCTCTTTATTGTGGCAAGAATATTCAGATCCATAAGATTCAAGACAAAAGTTTAGTATTGACATAAAAATAATAATACTTCAATCATACTAACCAAGCAATTATGTCTTCTCAAAATAACATGGCCAAAGAAAGCTATCCCTACAAAATCATATAGTCTGGCTATGCTCTATCTTCACCACACAAAATATTTAAATCATGCACAACCCCGATGACAAGCCAAGAAATTGTTTCATACTTTTGATGTTCTCAAACTTTTTCAATCTTCACACAATACATGAGCGTGAGCCTTGGACATAGCACTATAGGTGAAATAGAATGGTGGTTGTGGAGAAGACAAAAAGGTGAAGATAGTCTCACATCAACTAGGCGTATCAACGGGCTATGGAGATGCCCATCAATAGATATCAATGTGAGTGAGTAGGGATTGCCATGCAACGGATGCACTAGTGCTATAAGTGTATGAAAGCTCAAAAGGAAACTAAGTGGGTGTGCATCCAACTCGCTTGCTCACGAAGACCTAGGGCATTTTGAGGAAGCCCATCATTGGAATATAGAAGCCAAGTTCTATAATGAAAAATTCCCACTAGTATATGAAAGTGACAACATAGGAGACTCTCTATCATGAAGATCATGGTGCTACTTTGAAGCAAAAGTGTGGTAAAAGGATAGTAGCATTGCCCCTTCTCTCTTTTTCTCTCATTTCATTTTTTTCTCCTTTTTTGGGCCTTTTCTCTCTCTTTTTTATGGCCTCTTTTATTTTATTTTATTTTTTGCTCGGAGTGGGGGAATCATAGTCTCCATCATCCTTTCCTCACTAGGACAATGCTCTAATAATGATGATCATCACACTTTTATTTACTTACAACTCAAGAATTACAACTCGATACTTAGAACAAAATATGAATCTATATGAATGCCTCCGGCGGTGTACCGGGATGTGCAATGAATCAAGAGTGACATGTATGGAAGAATTATGAACGGTGGCTTTGCCACAAATACGATGTCAACTACATGATCATGCAAAGCAATATGACAATGATGGAGCGTGTCATAATAAATGGAACAGTGGTAAGTTGCATGGCAATATATCTCGGAATGGCTATGAAAGTGCCATGATAGGTAGGTATGGTGGCTGTTTTGAGGAAGGTATATTGTGGGTGTATGATACCGGCAAAAGGTGCGCAGTATTAGAGAGGCTAGCAATGGTGGAAGGGTGAGAGTGCGTATAATCCATGGACTCAACATTAGTCATAAAGAACTCACATACTTATTGCAAAAATCTATTAGTTATCGAAACAAAGTACTATGCGCATGCTCCTATGGGATAGATTGGTAGGAAAAGACCATCGCTCGTCCCCGACCGCCACTCATAAGGAAGACAATCAATAAATAAATCATGCTTCGACTTCATCACATAACGGTTCACCATACGTGCATGCTACGGGAATCACAAACTTTAACACAAGTATCTCTCAAATTCACAACTACTCAACTAGCATGACTCTAATATCACCATCTTCATATCTCAAAACAATCATAAGGAATCAAACTTCTCATAATATTCAATGCACTTTATATGAAAGTTTTTATTATATCCTTCTTGGATGCCCATCATATTAGGACTAAATTCATAACCAAAGAAAATTACCATGCTGTTCTAAAGACTCTCAAAATAATATAAGTGAAGCACAAGAGTTCATGTATTTCTTCAAAATAAAACCACCATCGTGCTCTGAAAGGATATAAGTGAAGCACTAGAGCAAATGGCAAACTACTCCGAAAGATATAAGTGAAGATCAATGAGTAGTCGAATAATCATGCAACTATGTGAAGACTCTCTAACATTTAAGAATTTCAGATCTTGGTATTTTATTCAAATAGCAAGCAAAACAAAAGAAAATAAAATGACGCTCCAAGCAAAACACATATCATGTGGTGAATAAAAATATAACTCCAAGTAAAATTACCGATGGATGAGGACGAAAGAGGGGATGCCTTCCGGGGCATCCCCAAGCTTTGGCTTTTTGGTGTCCTCAGATTATCTTGGGGTGCCATGGGCATCCCCAAGCTTAGGCTCTTGCCACTCCTTGTTCCACACTCCATCAAATCTTTACCCAAAACTTGAAAACTTCACAACACAAAACTTAAACAGAAAATGTCGTGAGCTCCGTTAGTATAAGAAAATAAATCATCACTTAGGTACTGTTGCGAACTCATTATAAATTCATATTGGTGTAATATCTACTGTATTACAACTTATCTATGGTTCATACCCTCCGATACTACTCATAGATTCATCAAAATAAGCAAACAACACATAGAAAACAGAATCTATCAAAAACAGAATAGTCTGTAGTAATATGTAGGATTCAAATACTTCTGTAACTCAAAAAATCCTGAGAAATTAGGAAGTCATAGGCAATTTGTTTATTAATCTACTACAAGTGGAATTGGTATTTTATCGCTCTCTGGTAAAAAAATAAAATTATTCTCGTGAGCGCATACTTTCTGTTTTTTATAGCAAGATCAAATAACAATCACCCAAGAAGATCCTAAAGGCTTTACTTGGCACAAACACTAATTGAAACATAAAAAACACAATCATAAAAGAGGATAGATGATTAATTTATTACTAAACAGGAACAAAAGCAAGGAGCAAAAATAAAATTGGGTTGCCTCCCAACAAGCGCTATCGTTTAATGCCCCTAGCTAGGCATGATGATTTCAATGATGCTTACATAAAAGATAAGAATTGAAACATAAAGAGAGCATCATGAAGAATATTACTAGAACATTTAAGTCTAACCCACTTCCTATGCATAGGGATTTTGTGAGCGAACAACTTATAGGAACAATAATCAACTAGCATAGGAAGGCAAAACAAGCATAACTTCAAAACTTTAAGCACATAGAGAGGAAACTTGATATTATTGCAATTCCTACAAGCATATGTTCCTCCCTCATAATAATTTTCAGTAGCATCATGAATGAATTCAACAATATAACCAGCACCTAAAGCATTCTTTTCATGATCTACCAACATAGAAATTTTACTACTCTGCACATAAGCAAAATTCTTCTCATTCGGAATAGTGGGAGTATCATAAAAAACTCGAATACTATAAATTGTTTCCACATTAAAAGTGCAATGTTCAAAAAAAGGGTAATCATAATCATGAAAAGTTTTATAAATATAATCATCTCTACTCTTTATAGCATAAGTGTCATCGCAATAGTCATCATAAATAGGAGGCATGCTATCATCATAATAAATTTTCTCATCAAAACCTGTGGGACTAAAAATATCATCTCCATTAAACGTAGCATCCCCAAGATTGGGACAAACATTAATTGCAGCAAATATATTCTCAAACATGTCATTCTCATCAAACATAGCATCCCCAAGCTTGGGCCTTTTCATATCATAAGCATAATCACTCTCATCATTAATAGTATGGATAGCACCAATAGTATAGCAATTATCATCATCACAATGAGTAATAGGAGCAACATTATTTGTGAGAGATACCTTTCTACCTTTGCTTCTCTGCCTTTTCTTTTTCTTCTTCACATCATGTGTGGGTTCACCCTCTTTTTGGAGCTCCTTATTAATGAGATTGGTTGAATAGAAGGCTCCTCCTCGTTATTCGATTCATCATAAGAAATAATAGGAGGATATTGGGAAGTCTCTTTCCTTTCATTAGTATTCTATTCATCTTCTATTTTTTTTATTTTCTTTATGTAATTGTCAATATAAGGATTTTCAATACAATTCACCGCACAATACATATAAATTTCCTTTAGATCAAAATCAAGAAGTTTATCACGGGCAAATACTGGAAGATAGTTAGTTATACATTTCATTTCTTCATAACTCATAAGCAAGCTAAGTTCATTATGATGTGCAAGGCAAATCAAGTCATCACAATTTTTGGAAACGATTAGATCATGAAACAATTTGCATCGGATGGTTAAATGACCACGTTCATTGCAAAGTTCACAAGTACGGCTAAGAAAATTTAAATTTTCAGCACAAACATCTAGCCTTTCTTGCAACCATTTAGTTTCTAAGTACTTATGCCTCTTGCAAAATCTATCTTCCCTAATTGGTGTGTACTTGCAAACTCTATGCACTCCACAAAAAATGACATGCTTATAAGAGACATTCTCATCATGACTAGTGCAATCATCATTAGTACTATGGATATTCAAAGAGTTCATACTAATAACATTGCAATAATGCTCATCATTCAAAGATTTAGTGCCAAACATTTCAATGCATTATTCTTCTAGCACTTTGGCACAATTTTCCTTTCCATCATACTCACGAAAGATATTAAAAACATGAAGCGTATGAGGCAAACTCAATTCCATATTTTTTTGTAGTTTTCTTTTATAAACTAAACTAGTGCTAAAACAAGAAACAAAAAGATTCTATTGCAAGATCTAAAGATATACCCTCAAGCTCTAACCTCCCCGGCAACGGCGCCAGAAAAGAGCTTGATGTCTACTACACAACCTTCTTCTTGTAGATGTTGTTGGGCCTCCAAGTGCAGAGGTTTGTAGGGCATTAGCAAATTTCCCTCAAGTGGATGACCTAAGGTTTATCAATCCGTGGGAGGCGTAGGATGAAGATGGTCTCTCTCAAGCAACCCTGCAACCAAATAACAAAGAGTCTCTTGTGTCCCCAACAAACCCAATACAATGGTAAATTGTATAGGTGCACTAGTTCGGCGAAGA
Source organism: Triticum dicoccoides (assembly GCF_002162155.2). Classification (NCBI taxonomy): domain Eukaryota; kingdom Viridiplantae; phylum Streptophyta; class Magnoliopsida; order Poales; family Poaceae; genus Triticum; species Triticum dicoccoides. Next base: position 244,760,171 of record NC_041380.1, on the reverse strand, counting down.
GATGGTGATAAAAGTGCAATATGGAAGGTAGATATAGGTTTTTGTAATCTGAAATTATAAAAACAGCAAGGTAACTAATGATAAAAGTGAGCAAAACAGTATTGCAATGCGTTGAAAGAAGGCCTAGGGTTCATACTTTCACTAGTGCAAGTTATCTCAACAATAATAACATAATTGGATCATATAACTATCCCTCAACATGCAACAAAGAGTCACTCCAAAGTCACTAATAGCGGAGAACAAACGAAGAGATTATGGTATGGTACGAAACCACCTCAAAGTTATCCTTTCTGATCGATCTATTCAAGAGTCCGTAGTAAAATAACCTGAAGCTATTCTTTCCGTTCGATCTATCATAGAGTTCGTACTAGAATAACACCATAAGATACAAATCAACCAAAACCCTAATGTCACCTAGATACTCCAATGTCACCTCAAGTATCCGTGGGTATGATTTTCCGATATGCATCACACAATCTCAGATTCATCTATTCAACCAACACAAAGAACTTCAAAGAGTGCCCCAAAGTTTCTACCGGAGATTCAAGACGAAAATGTGTGCCAATCCCTATGCATAAGTTCACGAGGTCACGGAACTCGCAAGTTGATCACCAAAACATACATCAAGTGGATTACATGATATCCCATTGTCACCACAGATAAGCACGTGCAAGACATACATCAAGTGTTCTCAAATCCTTAAAGACTCAATCCGATAAGATAACTTCAAAGGGAAAACTCAATCCATCACAAGAGATTAGAGGGGGAGAAACATCATAAGATCCAACTATAATAGCAAAGCTCGTGATACATCAAGATCGTACCACTTCAAGAACACGAGAGAGAGAGAGAGAGATCAAACACATAGCTACTGGTACATACCCTCAGCCCCGAGGGTGAACTACTCCCTCCTCATCATGGAGAGCACCAGGATGATGAAGATGGCCACCGGAGAGGGATTCCCCCGGCAGGGTGCCGGAACGGGTCTAGAATGGTTTTCGATGGCTATGGAGGCATCTGGAGGCGGAACTCCCGATCTATTCTGCTCCTCGAAGTTTTTAGGGTATATGGGTATATATAGGAGGAAGAAGTACGTCGGTGGATCTCCGGGCTGTCCACGAGGCAGGGGGGCGCGCCCAGGGGGGTGGGCGCGCCCCCACCCTCGTGGGCAGCCCGGGACTGTCTTGGTCCATCTCCGATACTCCGTGGGCTTCTTATGGTCCAAAAATAAGTTCCGTGAAGTTTCAGGTCAATTGGACTCTGTTTGATTTTCCTTTTCTGCGATACTCTAAAATAAGGAAAAAACAGAAACTGGCACTGGGCTCTAGGTTAATAGGTTAGTCCCAAAAGTCATATAAAATAGCATACAAATGCATATAAAACATCCAAGGTTGATAATATAATAGCGTGGAACAATCAAAAATTATAGATACGTTGGAGACGTATCAAACAGAAAATGGTGGGTAAACAAATTACTGTTGGGCAATTGATAGAACTTCAAATAATCATGAAAATATCTAGGCAATGATCATTATATAGGCATCACGTCCAAGATTAGTAGACTGACTCCTGTCTGCATATACTACTATTACTCCACACATCAACCGCTATCCAGCATGCATCTTGTGTATTAAGTTCATGTGGAAATGGAGTAATGCAATAAGAACGATGACATGATGTAGACAAGATCTATCTATGTAGAGATAGACCCCATCGTTTTGTCCTTAGTACCAACGATACATATGTGTTTGTTCCCTTTTTCACTGGGATCAAGCACCGTAAGATCGAACCCACTACAAAGCACCTCTTCCCATTGCAAGATAAATAGATCAAGTTGGTCAAACAAAACCCAAATATGGGAGAAGAAATATGAGGCTATAAGCAATCATGCTTATAAGAGATCGAAGAAGATTCAAATAACTTTCATGGAGAAAAATATAGATCTGATGATAAACTCAAAGTTCATCCGATCCCAACAAACACACCGCAAAAAGAGTTACATCATATGGATCTCCAAGAGACCACTGTATTGAGAATCAAATGAGAGAGAGGAAGCCATCTAGCTACTAACTACGAACCCAAAGGTCTACAAAGAACTACTCACGCAGCATCGGAGAGGCACCAATGGAAGTGGTGAACCCCTCCGTGATGGTGTCTAGATTGGATTTGGTGGTTCTAGACTCTGCGGTGGCTGGAATTGATTTTCGTTGACTCCACAAGGTCTCTGGAATATTGGGGTATTTATAGAGCAAAAGGCGGTTTAGGGGGCACCCGAGGTGGGTACAACCCATCAGGGCGTGCCCGGGCCTCCTAGCGCGCCCTGGTGGGTTGTGCTCCCCTCGGAGCACCCCTCAGGTGCTTCTTCGGCCCATTGGTTGTCTTCTGGTCCAAAAAACTCCAAAAAGTTTTGCTGTGTTTGGACTCCGTTTTGTATTGATTTCCTGCAATGTAAAAAACTTGCAGACAACAACAACTAGCACTTGGCACTATGTCAATAGGTTAGTACCAAAATATGATATAAAATGACTATAAAATGATTATAAAACATCCAAGATTGATAATATAACAGCATGGAACAATAAAAAATTATAGATACGTTGGAGACGTATCAGTCCTTGTCAGGCATTTTAGGATGTTCTTGACCAATGTCCAGTGATCCACTCCTAGATTACTTTGGTACCGCCCTGCTAAACTTATAGCAAGGCACACATCAGGTCTGATATAGAGCATTGCATACATGATAGAACCTATGGTCGAGGCCAAGGGAATGATTTCCATTTCTCTCCATCTTCTGCAGTGGTCGGGCATTGAGTCTGACACAACTTCACACCTTGTAACACAGGCAAGAACCCTTTCCTTGACTGATCCATTTTGAACTTCTTCAAAACTTTATCAAGGTATGTGCTTTGTGAAAGTCCAATTAAGCGTCTTAATCTATCACCATAGATCTTGATGCCCAATATGTAAGCAGCTTCACCGAGGTCTTTCATTGAAAAATTCTTATTCAAGTATCCTTTTATGCTATCCAGAAATTTTGTATTATTTCCAATCAACAATATGTCATCCACATATAATATAAAAAATGCTACACAACTCCCACTCACTTTCTTGTAAATACAGGCTTTCTCCAAAAGTCTGTATAAAACCATATGCTTTGATCACACTATCAAAGTGTATATTCCAACTCTGAGAGGCTTGCACCAGTCCATAAATGGATCGCTAGAGCTTGCACACTTTGTTAGCACCTTTAGGATCGACAAAACCTTCTGGTTGCATCATATACAATTCTTCTTTAAGAAATCCATTAAGGAATGCAGTTTTGACATCCATTTGCCAAATTTCATAATCATAAAATGCGGTAATGGCCAACGTGATTCCGACAGACTTAAGCATCACTATGGGTGAGAAGGTCTCATCGTAGTCAACTCCTTGAACTTGTAGAAAACCTTTCGCAACAAGTCGATCTTTGTAGACAGTAATATTACCATCAACGTCAGTCTTCTTCTCAAAGATCCATTTATTCTCTATGGCTTGCCGATCATCGGGCAAGTCAACCAAAGTCCACACTTTGTTCTCATACATGGATCCCATCTCAGATTTCATGGCCTCAAGCCATTTCGCAGAATTTGGGCTCATCATCGCTTCCTCATAGTTCATAGGTTTGTCATGGTCTAGTAACATGACTTCCAGAACAAGATTACTGTACCACTCTGGTGCGAAATGTACTCTGGTTGGCCTACAAGGTTCAGTAGTAACTTGGTCTACAGTTTCATGATCATCATCAATAACTTCCTCACTAATTGGTGTAGACATCACTGGAACTTATTTCTATGATGAACTACTTTCCAATTCGAGAGAAGGTACAACTACCTCATCAAGTTTTACTTTCCTCCCACTCACTTCTTTCGAGAGAAACTCCTTCTCTAGAAAGGATCAATTCTTAGCAATGAATATCTTGCCTTCGGATATGTGATAGAAGGTGTACCCAAAAGTTTTCTTTGGGTATCCTATGAAGACGCATTTCTCCGATTTGGGTTCGAGCTTATCAGGTAGAAGCTTTTTCACATAAGCATCACAACCCCAAACTTTAAGAAACGACATCTTAGGTTTCTTGCCAAACCACAATTCTTATGGTGTCATCTCAATGGATTTAGATCGTGCTCTATTTAATGTGAATGCAGCCGTCTCTAAAGCATAACCCCAAAATGATAGTGGTAAATCGGTAAGAGACATCATAGATCGCACCATATCTAATAAAGTACGATTACGATGTTCGGACACACCATTACGATGTGGTGTTCCATGTGGCGTGAGTTGCGAAACTATTCTACATTGTTTCTAATGAAGACCAAACTCGCAACTCAAATATTCGCCTCCACGATCAGATCATAGATACTTTATTTTCTTGTTACGATAATTTTCCACTTCACTCTGAAATTCTTTGAACTTTTCAAATGTTCCAGACTTATGTTTCATGAAGTAGATATACCCATATCTACTCAAATAACCTGTGAAGGTCAGAAAATAACGATACCCGCCACGAGCCTCAACACTCATCGGACCGCATACATCAGTATGTATTATTTCTAATAAGTCAGTGGCTCGCTCCATTGTTCCGGAGAACGGAGTTTTAGTCATGTTGCCCATGAGGCATGGTTAGTAAGCATCATGTGATTCATAATCAAGTGATTCCAAAAGCCCATCTGCATGGAGTTTCTTCATGCGCTTTACACCAATATGACCTAAATGGCAGTGCCACAAATAAGTTGCACTAACATTATTAACTTTGCATCTTTTGGCTTCAATATTATGAATATGTGTATCACTACGGCCGAGATTCAATAAAAATAGACCACTCATAAAGGGTGCATGACCATAAAAGATATTACTCATATAAATAGAACATCCATTATTCTCTGTTTTAAATGAATAACCGTCTCGCATCAAATAAGATCCAGATATAATGTTCATGCTCAACGCTGACACCAAATAACAATTATTCAGGTCTAAAACTAACCCCGAAGGTAGATGTAGAGGTAGCGTGGCGACGACGATCACATTGACCTTGGAACCATTTCCGACGTGCATCGTCACCTCATCCTTAGCCAATCTTCGTTTAATCCGTAGCCCCTGTTTCAAGTTGCAAATATGAGCAACAGAACCAATACCAAATACCTAGGCGCTACTACGAGCATTAGTAAGGTACACATCAATAACATGTATATCAAATATACCTTTCACTTTGCCATCCTTCTTATCCGCCAAATACTTGGGGAAGTTCCGCTTCAAGTGACCAGTCCCTTTGCAGTACAAGCACTCAATTTTAGGCTTAGGTCCAGACTTGGGCTTCTTCCCGGGAGCAGCAACTTGCTTGCTATTCTTCTCGAAGTTCCCCTTCTTCCCTTTGCCCTTTTTCCTGAAACTAGTGGTCTTTTTAACCATCAACACTTGATGCTCCTTCTTGATTTCTACCTCCGTAGCTTTAAGCATTGCGAAAAGCTCGGGTATCGTCTCGTTCATCCCTTGCATATTATAGTTCATCACGAAGCCTTTATAGCTTGGTGGAAGTGATTGAAGAACTCTGTCAATAACACTATCATCCGCAAGATTAACTCCCAGCTGAGTCAAGTGGTTATGGTACCCATACATTCTGAGTATGTGTTCACTGACAAAACTATTCTCCTCCATCTTGCAGCTATAGAACTTGTTGGAGACTTCATATCTCTCAACTCGGTCATTTGCTTGAAATATTAACTTCAATTCTTGGAACATCTCATATGCCCCATGACGTTTCAAAACGTCTCTGAAGTCCCGATTCTAAGCCGTAAAGCATGGCACACTGAACTATCAAGTAGTCATCAGCTTAAGCTTGCTAGACATTCATAACATCTGGAGTTTCTCCCGCAGCAAGCCTTGCACCTAGTGGTGCTTCCAGGACGTAATTCATCTGTGCAGCAATGAGAATAATCCTCAAGTTATGGACCCAGTCCGTGTAGTTGATTCCATCATCTCTCTACTTAGCTTTCTCTAGGAATGCATTAAAATTCAAGGGAACGGTAGCACGGGCCATTGATCTACAACAACATAGATATGCAAAAACTATCAGGACTAAGTTCAGGATAAATTTAAGTTCAATTAATCATATTACTAAAGAACTCCCACTTAGATAGACATCCCTCTAGTCATCTAAATGATCACGCGATCCATATCAACTAAACCATGTCCGATCATCACATGAGATGGAGTAGTTTTCAATGGTGAACATCTCTATGTTGATCATATCTACTATATGATTCACGTTTGACCTTTCGGTCTTAGTGTTCCGAGGCCATATCTGTATATGCTAGGCTCGTCAAGTTTAACCTGAGTATTCTACACATGCAAAACTGTCTTACACCCATTGTATGTGAACATAGAGCTTATCACACCCGATCATCTGGTGTCTCGGCATGACGAACTGTAGCAACGGTGCATACTCAGGGAGAACACTTATACCATGAAATTTAGTGAGGGATCATCTTATAATGCTACCGCCGTACTAAGCAAAAGAATATGCATAAAAGATAAACATCACATGGAATCAAAATATGTGACATGATATGGCCATCATCGTCTTGTGCCTCTGGTCTCCATTTTCAAAGCACCGTCATGATCTCCATTGTCACCGGCTTGACACCTTGATCTCCATCATAGCGTCGTTGTCGGCTCGCCAACTATTGCTTCTACAACTACCGCTACCGCATAGTGATAAAGTAAAGCAATTACATGGCAATTGCATTTCATACAATAAAGCAACAACAATAAGGCTCCTGCCAGTTGCCGATAACTTTTACAAAACATGATCATCTCATACAATAACTTATATCACATCATGTTTTGAGCATATCACATCACAACATGCCCTGCAAAAACAATTTAGATGTCCTCTACTTTGTTGTTGCAAGTTTTATATGGCTTCTACGGGCTTCTGTCAAGAACTGTTCTTACCTACGCATCAAAACCACAATGATTTTTCGTGAAGTGTGTTGTTTTAACCTTCAACAAGGACCGACTGTAGTCAAATTTGATTCAACTAAAGTTGGAGAAATAGACACCCGCTAGCCACCTTTATGCAAAACAAGTTGCATGTCTGTCGGTGGAACCGGTCTCATGAACATGGTCATGTAAGGTTAGTCCGGGCCGCTTCATCCATCAACACCGCCGAATCAAAGTAAGACGTTGGTGGTAAGAAGTATGACTATTATCGCCCACAACTCTTTGTGTTCTACTCATGCATATCATTTAGGCATAGACCTGGCTCGGATGCCACTGTTAGGGAACGTAGCATGCAATTTAAAAAAAAATCCTACGCTCAAGCAAGATCTATCTAGGAGATGCATAGCAACGAGAGGGGGAGAGTGTGTCCATGCACCCTCATAGACCGAAAGCGGAAGCGTTAGGTTAACACACTAGATGTAGTCGAACGTCCTCGTGATCCAACCGATCAAGTACCGAACGTATGGCACCTCCGTGTTCAGCACACGTTCAGCTCGATGACGTCCCTTGAACTCTTGATCCAGCAGAGGGTCGACGGAGAGTTTCGTCAGCACGACGGCGTGGTGACGGTGATGGTGATGTGATTTGCGCACGGCTTCGCCTAAGCACTATGTGAATATGACCCGAGGAGTAAACCGTGGAGAGAGACGCCGCACATGGATTGAACAATTGGTCTGTCTCCAAGGGGTGCCCTACCCATGTATATAAAGGAGGGAGAGGAGGAGACCTGCCAGCAGGGGCGCGCCAAGGGGGGGTCCTACTAGGACTCTACTCCTAGTAGGATTCGGCCCCCCATTTTTTCCTTCTCATGGAGGGGGAAAGAGGGAAGGGAGAGGGAAGAGGAGAAGGAAAGGGGGGCGCGCCCCCTCCCCTAGTCCAATTTGGACTCCCTATGGGAGGGGGGCGCGGCCACCCCTTGTGGGCTGCCTCCCCTCTCCCCTATGGCCCATGTAGGCCCAATACTTCCCTGGGGGGGGGGTCCGGTAACCTCCCGGTACTCCGAAAATATCCGAACCATTCTGAAACCATTCCGGTGTCTGAATACTATCGTCCAATATATCAATCTTTACATCTTGACCATTTTGAGACTTCTCGTCATGTTCGTGATATCATCCGGGGCTCCGGAAAAACTTCGGTCACCAAAACACATAACTCATAATACAAATCGTCATCGAACATTAAGCGTGCGGACCCTACGGGTTTGAGAACTATGTAGACATGACCGAGACACATCTTCGATCAATAACCAACAAAGGAACCCGGATGGTCATATTGGTTCCTACATATTCTGCGAAGATCTTTATCAGTCAAACCATAATAACAACATACATTATTCCCTTTGTCATCGGTATGTTACTTGCCCGAGATTCGATCGTGGTATCCTCATACCTAGTTTAATCTCATTACCGACAAGTCTCTTTACTCGTTCCGTAATGCATCATCTCATAAATAACTCATTAGTCACATTGTTTGCAAGGCTTATAGTGATGTGCATTACCGAGAGGGACTAGAGATACCTCTCTGATACTCGGAGTGACAAATCCTAATCTTGATCTAATGTCAACCCAACAAACACCTTCGGAGACACTTGTAGAGCATCTTCATAATCACCCAGTTATGTTGTGACGTTTGATAGCACACAAAGTGTTCCTCCGGTATTCGGGAGTTGCATAATCTCATAGTTAGAGGAATTTGTATAAGTCATGAAGAAAGTAATAGCAATAAAACTTAACGATCATTATGCTAAGCTAATGGATGGGTCTTGTCCATCACATCATTCTCTAATGATGTGATCCCGTTCATCAAATGACAACACATGTCTAGGAAACTTAACCATCTTTGATTAACGAGCTAGTCAAGTAGAGGCATACTTGGGACACTTTGTTTTGTCTATGTATCCACACATGTATCAAGTTTCCGATTAATACAATTCTAGCATGAATAATAAACATTTATCATGATATAAGGAAATATAAATAACAACTTTATTATTGCCTCTAGGGCATATTTCCTTCAATATCACCCACCTATTAAAGAAGAAATTAAAGAACCGAAACTAGCTAAAGAGGAAACTATACTTTATAATGTTGATCCTGTTGTTCCTATTGCTTATATTGAGAAACCACCTTTCCCTGTTAGGATAAAGGAACATGCTAAAGTTTCAACCATGGTTAACAAAAGTTATATTAGAACACCTAAACCTGATGAACAAATCAAAGTAGAACCTAGTGTTGCTATGGTTAAGGATCTCCTGGAAGAAAATGTAGATGGGCTGTTATTTACTTCTGTAATGGAGCTACTAGAATTGCCAAAACCAATAAAGAGGAAAAACATAGACCCGTTGTTGGCATGCCTGTTGTCTTAGTTAAAATAGGAGATCACTTTTATCATGGTTTATGTGACATAGGTGCTAGCGTGAGTGCTATTCCCTTTACCTTATATCAAGAAATTATGAATGACATAGCCCCCGCTGAAATAGAAGAAATAGATGCCATAGAGACACCATCACACCACTTGGGATTGTTAGAGATGTTGAAGTCTTGTGTGGGAAAATAAAATACCCTATTGATTTTCTTATTCTTGGTTCCCCACAAGATGATTTTTGTCCCATTATCTTTGGTAGACCCTTCTTGAACACCGTTAATGCTAAAATAGATTGTGAAAAACAAACTGTCAATGTTAGCTTTGGTGATGAGTCTCGTGAGTTTAATTTTTCCAAGTTTAGTAGAAAACTTCACGAAAAAGAATTGCCTAGTAAGGATGAAATAATTGGTCTTGCTTCTATTGCTATGCCTCTTACTGATCCTCTAGAACAATATCTACTAGACCATGAAAATGATTTACATATGCATGAAAGAAATGAAATAGATAAAATATTCTTTGAACAACACCCTCTGCTTAAACACAATTTGCCTATTGAAACTCTAGGAGGTCCTCCTCCACCTAAAGGTGATCCTGTGTTTGAATTAAAACAATTGTCGGATACTTTGAAATATGCTTATCTTGATGAGAAGAAGATATATCATGTTCTTATTAGTGCTAACCTTTCAGAACATGAAGAAGAAAGATTACTGAAAGTTCTAAGGAAGCACCGAGCTGCTATTGGATATACTCTTGATGATTTAAAGGGCATTAGTTCCACTCTATGTCAGCACAAGATTAATTGGAACCTGATGCTAAACCCGTTGTTGATCACCAACGTCAGTTAAATCCGAAAATGAAGGAAGTGGTAAGAATGGAAATATTAAAACTTCTGGAAGCAGGTATAATCTATCCTATAGCTGATAGTAGATGGGTAAGTCCTATTCATTGTGTCCCTAAGAAAGGAGGTATCACTGTTGTTCCTAATGATAAAAAAGAACTTATTCCACAAATAATTGTTACAAGCTATAGAATGGTAATTGATTTTAGAAAATTAAACAAAGCAACTAGAAAAGATCATTACCCTCTGCCTTTTATTGATCAAATGCTAGAAAGATTATCTAAGCACACACATTTTTTGCTTCCTTGATGGATACTCTGTTTTTTCACAAATACCTGTTTCTCAACCTGATCAAGAAAAGACCTCTTTTACTTGTCCCTTTGGAACTTATGCTTATAGACGTATGCCTTTTGGTTTATGCAATGCACCCACTACCTTTCAAAGATGTATGATTGCTATATTCTTTGACTTTTTTGAAAAGATTGTTGAGGTTTTCATGGATGACTTCTCTGTTCATGGGAAGTCTTTTGATGATTGTTTCAGCAATCTTGATCGAGTTTTACAGAGATGTGAACAAACAAATCTTGTCTTGAATTGGGAGAAGTGCCACTTTATGGTTAATGAAGGTATTGTCTTGGGTCATAAAATTTCCGAAAGAGGTATTGAAGTGGACAAAGCTGAGGTTGATGCTATTGAGAAAATGCCATGTACTAAAGATATCAAAGGTATTCGTAGTTTCGTAGGTCATGTTGGTTTTTGTAGGAGATTTATCAAAGACTTTTCTAAAATTTCTAGGCCGCTCACAAATCTTTTGCAAAAGGATGTTCCTTTTGTTTTTGATGATGATTGTTTGGAAGCCTTCGAAACACTCAAGAAAGCCTTAATTTCTGCACCTATTGTTCAACCACCTGATTGGAACTTGCCTTTTGAAATTATGTGTGATGCTAGTGATTATGTTGTTGGTGTTGTTCTAGGACAAAAAGTTGATAAGAAACTAAATGTTATTCATTATGCTAGTAAAACTCTAGACAGTGCTCAAAGAAATTATGCTACTACTGAAAAAGAATTTCTAGCATTGGTGTTTGCTTGTGATAAATTTAGATCTTACATTGTTGATTCAAAAGTAATTGTTCACACTGATCATGCTGCTATTAAATATCTTACGGAAAAGAAAGATGCTAAACCTAGACTTATTCGATGGGTTCTCTTGCTACAAGAATTTGATTTACATATCACTGATAGAAAAGGAGCAGAGAACCCCGTAGTTGATAACTTGTATAGGCTTGAAAATGTGCTTGATGACCCACTACCTGTTGATGATAGTTTTCCTGATGAGTAGTTCGCTGCAATAAATGTTTCTCATAACACTGCTTTGTATGCTGACTATGCTAATTACATTGTTGCTAATATTTACCACCTAGCTTTACATACCAACAAAAGAAAAAATTCTTCTATGATTTAAGACACTACTCTTGGGATGACCCACATCTTTATAAAGAAGGAGTAGATGGTATTATTAGACGTTGTGTACCTGAGCATGAACAGGGACAAATCCTACGGAAATGTCACTCCGAAGCTTATGGAGGACGTCATGCAGGAGACAGAACTTCTCACAAGGTATTGCAGTCTGGATTTTATTGGCCTACTCTTTTCAAGGATGCTCGTAAGTTCGTCTTGTCTTGTGATGAATGTCAAAGAATAGGTGCTTTTGATTATGTTACTAAGTGGGTAGAAGCTATTCCAACTAGTAACGCTGATCACAACACCTCTATTAAAATGCTTAAGGAAGTTATTTTTCCAAGGTTTGGAGTCCCCAGATATTTAATGACTGATGGTGGTTCACACTTTATTCATGGTGCTTTCTGTAAAATGCTTGCTAAGTATGATGTTAACCATAGAATTGCATCACCTTATCATCCTCAGTCTAGTGGTCAAGTTGAACTTAGCACTAGAGAAATAAAATTAATTTTGCAAAAGACTGTCAATAGGTCTCGGAAGAATTGGTCTAAGAAATTAGATGGTGCACTTTGGGCTTATAGAACAGCATACAAAAATCCTATGGGTATGTATCCATATAAAATGGTTTATGGAAAAGCTTGTCATTTGCCTCTTGAGTTACAACATAAAGCATATTGGGCAATTAATGATGAGTACATGACTACCTTGGATACGACCAAAAATATTGCATACATGTATATTTGTGAGGTGATTTCTAATGCAAACTATGCAATAATTTATTTATGTCATCCAGGACAAAAATACTTCAGAGACTTTTGTGCCATGTCTAATTGCAGGTGTATGGGACATTTGTACAATCCAAACATGAAGATAAGAGAAAAAGATAAGTTTAGGTGCTGTTCAAAAAAAAATCCTCTCACGTTTCTTTTGGGCCAAGAGAAGATAGAGTCCAAGCCTCTCACGTTCTGGATTCAGATTCAGACTGCACAGACATACCTGACTCAAAACGCCAACAACTTTTTCATACGAACTCCGAACTAGGTGATTCTTTTTTTGTTTGAAATTAGATTTCGTGCTCTTTCTAACACAATTGGATTCACCTTCAAATTCGTCTGGATCGTTGAGTTATGGACGAAACAATCTGACATTGCAGGAGAATCCGAGTCAAACTACAAGCCCAAAGGTGTTGCATCACCTCCACTTGGGCCCATGAGCCTTGTACGACCTAGGGTTAGTTTTAGGCTGCCTTGGGACGTCCTTCCACCTTCGTGTACTTCGTTTGTGTCCAACGACCAGACCAAGAACGCTTCAGGATCCCCACCATTATCAATACTTCATCTATATTCGCAATATTCAGATTGCTTCATCATATTCTTGCTTGTTCTTCGATGACTTGCAGGAATAAACCTTCATGGTCAGGTTGATCGTGCTCCGGCGTGGTCAATAACCTCTTGGAGTTGGTTTAGCGATTGCTAAGGCACAATGTCTTGCACGTTTGTAGTTGGATCGTCAAAGTCGACTCCACCAAATCGATAGTTATCATCTCATTGAAAGATCAGGACCCTCACCTCTATCAAGTGGTACCATGCTCCGGCATGGTCAATAACCTCTCGGAGTTGGTTTAGCGATTGCTAAGGAGCAACGTCTTGCATGTTTGTAGTCGGATCGTCAAAGTCGACTCCACCAAATCAATAGTTATCATCTCATCGAAATATCGGGACACCCTTTGCCTCTATCAAGTGGTATCAGTTTTCAGGTTGCTCGGTGAGAATTTCCAGTTTTCCTATATTAGATTTATTTTCTTACCTATTGTCCAAGAAAAAGCCACAAAAAAAGTTAGATCTATTCATCCTTTGTCCAAGCCAGTTTGAGCCTTTGCAATTTTCTTTTCATTGCTTGCATAGTTGAATTATCGATTGCATCGTCGTGTCGAGTTGCTGGTCTTAGTGTCTAGTTCGTTTAGAGTTTCGAGTTCTGTTCACATTAGTCACGCCGCCGCTGCATCGTTATCCCTTCCGCTGTCCACCACCCATCCATCAATTTCCACCACGTGCTACCCACCATTCATTGTCACAATCATAGTTGAAGTCATTCACATCTTCCCTAGATCCAATCTGCATCTTATCTAGTTTGTTTTGGAAAGAGGGAGAGAGAAAAAAAACAGAGGAAAAAAGAAAAAAAGAGAGAGAAAAGTAAAAAAAGTCATAGAAAAAAATAAAAAAGAAAAAATTGTGAGGAAAAAAGAGAGAAAAAACAAAATTCGGATCTATCTAGACTCAATCTCGTAGTTGAATTCGGATTGGAATCTGTTTTGTGCACTGTTCAGTAAAAGAGGCATAACTTCCTCATACGAAGTCAGTTTTGGCTCCGCGAGTACTCAAATGAAAGTTAGAGACGAGCCGCATCTAAATAGTTATAGATACTTGTTCAATATTTGGCACCTAAAATCGGCTTCTAAATAGGTCTTTTTGCCCTCCGAAGTTCACGAACATAGCTTATTCTAGTTTTTCAGGCCAGTTTTAGCATTTTTTGACTCCTCATATCAACTCATAATTGAGTGATTCCTTTTGCATTTGAAAGCTTGAGTCAATACCATTCTTGAAAAAAATTATCAAAAAATTGGCACAAACTTTTCCAGAGGAAAGTTGGAGAGAAAGTTGTTGATATATCCTGCTTGGCTGTTGTTTCACATCATTATCTTTACGACTATTGTGATATTCACTTATATTTTGCTGTCCAGAGCTACTTCATATCCTTTATTCATGCTAGTTGTGCTACGGTGTGATCTCATTAGTGTTCTAGGCTCGCGTCTCTAGTCCGGTCTAGCCTAGGACCAGCACAGTAACATCATTGAGCGTTTATTCAACATTGCATCTCTGAATTGATTATTGCTAATTTTTTGCTACCATATATTTAAGCCTTCAAAGATGCACATATTTCTACGCCGTGTATACATACGTTTCCCTGGCAATCGCTTTACTCAATCTTCAGAGTTATTTGACACCGTTGGTTGCCTATCACCACCTGCTACTTGGTAAGAACTTGTAAGATATTGATATTTGCTTTACTGTGAGCGCTTTACCACCACACTCTAGTAGTTCATAGGAACATTATTCTTGAATTTTGTTTCTTGTTTCTACAAATCATGACAGGGTCCGAAGATAGAAGTTCTTGGACGACGGATACATCTTCACCATCACGAGACGTGGGACAACACACACAAGCATATGGTCAGGTTATCTCTTTACCATCATTTGGGGGTAGATTTAATCTTGCTATTTATCTAGCTTGGGGGCTTGAAGTAGAATAAGTTTTTACTCACCATGATTTTTCTGAACTTGAGAGAGTACGAGCTACCACTAGAGCATTTACTGGTTTTGCTTCTATTTGGTGGAGTGTATATTGTAAGAAAAACATTGATAACCAACCCATAACCTGGAAGCTATGATGAGACAACAATTTTTTCCTCCTTACTATCGTCGTGAATTGCTTTGCAAATTGGAGAAATTAAAACAAGGCAGTAACACTATTCATGCTTACTACGAAGAGTTCAAATCTTATATGCATCATTGTGACATAGAATAATCTAAGGATGATACAATGAATAGATTTTTTGGTGGTGTGAACAATGATATCCGTGCAAGATTTCAGTATATTCCTCGTTGCATTACTGGTATGTATGTTTGCACTTGTACCTTTGAGAGACAGATACAGGAGGATGCATTGCGTGACTACAACAACACTATTCCAGTTCATGCTCACCACCGCCGGTTGGTTCCTCCACCGTACCTACATCAGCTACGTCTTTGCGACAAGGTAACAGTAAAGGTATTGATGATATAACTTCACATGAGAATGATGCATGCCTAGTTAACTTGAATGCATCATGTGTTGAGTTACCTGTTGATTTGAGCACACCACCTAATTTAGGGAATCTTGTTACTATCATGAATGCGTCATGTGATCGAACAACTGAAATGCCAACAATTTTGAGTGCACCCATTGAATTAACTGTTGATGCAAAAGAACCAATGTTTAATCATTTTGATATGACCTCTAATCTTGGTGATGATTCTATGTCCAATGACTTATTGCACGTTTTCTTATTTAAGCATGTTGTAGCATGTAAATTTGATGCAAGTAAGGTTTATTCACCAACGTTGCGATGGTTTAATGATGAACATTGTCAATCTTTTGAAATGAATAAGAGCTTCACTTATATGTGCAAACTGAGTTGCAATATTTTCATGCCTTCTACTTCTTGTGATAATTTTTTGGCCTTAGATTTTATGAACTATGAAAGTTACTCATGTATACATGTGGCATATGTGCAAAAATCAAGGGAAGTAAAAATGGATGACATATACATATAGAACACATACATCTTGTCTCTTTTGTTAGCCACATTTCAGATTAAGCAACGCTGAGGACGGCTTTGTTTTCAAGAAGGGGAGGATGATGAGGACATGACTACCTTGGATACAACCAAAAATATTGCATACATGTTTATTTATGAGGTGATTTCTAATGCAAACTATGCATTAATTTATTTATGTCATCCAAGACAAAAATACTTCAGAGACTTTTGTGCCATGTCTAATTGCAGGTGTATGGGACATTTGTACAATCCACATACGAAGATAAGGGAAACGAGAAGTTTAGGTGCTGTTCAAAAAGTCCTCTCACGTCACTTTTGGGCCAAGAGAAGATAGAGCTCAAGTCTCTCATGTTCTGGATTCAGATTCGGACTGCACAGACATACCTGACTCAAAACGCCAACAACTTTTTCATATAGACTCTGAATTGGGTGATTCTTTTTTTGTTTGAAAGTAGATTTTGTGCACTTTCTAACACAGTTGGAGTCACCTTCAAATTCGTCCGGAGCATTGAGTTATGGATGAAACAATCTGATGTTGCAGCAGAATCCGAGTCAAACTACAAGCCCAAAGGTGTTGCATCACCTCCACTTGGGCCCATGAGCCTTGTACGACCTAGGGTTAGTCTTAGGCTGCCTTGGGACGTCCTCCCACCTCCTTGGCCACCACCCCTTGCTCCTATATAAGTAGATCATCATTGCATATCATATTTTATTGCTTTTGGGCCTGATCCAGAAATTCTACACAACTCAAGGACCCACGGAGAGAGTTGGGGATTTCGTTATTTTCATATTTGAGTTTTCTCAAATTTTGAAAATAGGATCATTTGATTTTATTTATTTTATCTTCATTTATTTCAATTATAAAAATAAGTGAGAGGGAATAAAATGACTTTCCCAAAATAAATAAATATTGGGGATTTAATTAAAAAATGAAATAAGATTTTATTTTGGAGTTTTTCGCTGTTTTATTTGAATTTAGGAAAAATGCGCGTTTTTAAAAATTGCATTTAGACCCCAAATAAATGTTCACTTTGTCTGGCTTGATTTTAGAAGTCGGGGAAAATTTATTTCGGGATTTTTGGAGTCCATTTAGTATTTCTTTTCTTTCTTTTTCTGCACGTCATTTTTTTAAAAAGCGAACCGACCTAACCGGGCCGTGTCCGACTAGGACACTTGGCCCGGCCGGCCTTTAAAGCCACGAGGGCCCGAGCTAGCCGCAGCCGCCCCAGCCCCCGAAACCCTAGCTGTTGCCGCCTCGATCCACGCGCCGCGCCGCCGCCGCCGCGCGAGTCCGCCGCCGCCGCCCCTCGCCTCGCCGCCCGCCGCCCCTCGCCTCGCCACCCGCCGCCCTGCGTCGCCGCATCGGAGCCGCGCCGCCGCCGCCGTCATCTCACCAGAGCCGCCCGAGGTAACCAAGATCCATTTTTTTGATCCGATTCGGTTTATTTTTGTTGGTTTAGTTATTTAGCGAATAGCCGTTTTTTCGTTCGTTTTTACGAATGGTATTCGTCGTTTAGCCGCAGACAGCGAACGTTCGTTCGTTAGCCCGTTCGTCGTTTTTCTTTTTCTCGGATTTTCCCGCGATTATTTCTGATCGTGATTTCTGATCCAATTTTCGTTTTAGTTTAACTTTTCGCTCGTTTATCGGAATCAGGCGATTCAAGCGCCTATAGTTTTGTCTCGAAACCCTCTTTACGTTTAACCAACTCATACAAGTTTTTGCTTCTGTAAAATTTGACTTAGATCCAAATTAGTAAACAAAGCTTGTTTCTTTCGCCGTTTGACTTTCGTTGCTTCGTTTGATTTGATTCTTTTTGCAAACCGGAGTTCTTAAGTTGAACTTTCTGGTTAGATTTCTTACTTGAGTTTTACCCATGAATTAGATGAGTACTTATTGTGTGCTTGTTTGTTTGCGATAGAGTACCCGGAGTGCGCCGCTTGCTACTTTGAATCTCTAGGTTTCACGGATCATCAGCAAGGCAAGTAACACTTTGATTATACCCCTTTATCACCCAGTTTTTATGTATTAGTTCCAATCCTCAAACATTTGCATGAATAGGATCTGATTAATATGTGGGTTTTGGGAAGTAGATGAGGTAGTACCTATTACCTGTTTTATTATCAAACCTTGGGAGTTACTTCTACGTTTTCTTATGCCGTGCTACGCTTGTAGACGTGGATTGGGTTTGAGTGTATCCATGATAGATGTGAGATTGTTAATTAATGGTTCAACTTAAGGTGGCAACTAAAATACACATCTGGGTGGATTGAGGCACCTGGGTATTCCAGCGATTGCTTGTTTTTCTTATGGACCGCCACCCAGGCTCAAAGGGATCATGAGATTATTCATGCTAGAAACTTCCGTGTGCAGCCACAAGCTACTATGGGCTCTAGCATAGTTGATTAAGTTGAGCGAACTCTTATAGTGGTAGACTAGCAGATGTAGGGGAAATTAGGTGTAACGGTCTACCCGATCGTAAGGTGCTAGCGCTTCTGAAAGACTATGTCTCGGTCATCCGTTTCTCAAACACCATGTAGTGCGAGAATCTCAATGGAGGAGATCGATTCTTGTGGGGAAAAGTGCGCAAACCTCTGCAGAGTGTATAAACTAATCATGGTTAGCCGTGTCCCAGGTTATGGACATCTAGAGTATCTAGTACTTGGATTATCATGTGAATCTCATCATGTGACTTTAATTAATTTTGTTGGGTTTTAATGATGATGTTTAAATGGGATTGAGAGGGTGTCTACACTCTCAATGTTTAACAACCACCATGATAGTTAAATAAAATTTATTCCTTTGCAGTAGGGAAAAATTGGCTTTACGCAAAACCGTAAGCATAGAGCTTTCCACCAGCCATATATGCATGTAGTATAGCCTATTCTGTTCACTATTCTCTATGTGTTACATTGCCAGCATATTCCATGTGCTGACCCGTTTTCGGGCTGCAATGTTCATGTTGCAGACTTTTCAGACGACAAATAAGGTGCCTTTAGGTCGTGGTTCTATACTCAGTGATGCCGTTGGAGTTGATGGACTCACTTATCTTCCAAGCCTTCCGCTGTTATCGTTATTAGATGGCCTTAAGCCATATTTATTGTAATAAGTTCTCTGTTGAGACATTTGATGTAATAAGTGTGTGATTGCTACTCTGTTGTAAATCATTCTAGTACTGTACGTGTCAGCATTACTGATCCAGGGATGACACTAAAGCACAGAGATCAGACTGTTTGAGGTCTGGTTGCTACAAGATGGTATCAGAGCACATGCTGACTGTAGGACACAACCACTAAGCTAAAAGCCCTTGATCACTACTCACTCTTCTCATTCCCGACTCATCATCTTTTCTACTCTTTTAGGATGGCGAAAGCAAGGAACAAGTTCACGCAATCGGATGAAGATACACCCTTTGGACGTCACTTGAAGGAAGTCACTAGATACCTGAACATCGGAGTACCAAGCTTCACTGGGACCTACAACGCCACTTTACCTGAAGAGGAACGCTGGATGATTCAAGTTCAAGTTCCAGGAAGGACGTTCATGCCGGTCACTAAGCCCATAGAGTTTTCCTTTGATGCACCAACCTGGAGTCTAGGAAAGAGCATGGCAGCCCACATCACTATGGGGCGCATTGGAGAAGTTTACCACAAGGATCTCAAGGATACTATTTACCAGATTTGTGGGCGCCGAGATGAGCAATGGGAGATGACCAGCACCAGGAAGGATAGATCAATTGCAACTTTCATCCAGGAGTTAAACCAGCACATTCGACGCCAGGAGAACCAGATGTGCGCAGGCATGATAGACCTGAAAAAGGCCATGACCAAGATCACGGAGCTGGAGGAAGAACTCAAATCTACACGCGATGGATATGAGGAGGAAATAGAAACACTAGTGGAGAAGAATGATGATCTGAAGAAGAAGCTAAAAGTGTTCATGGGATTTCCTGCAACTGGAGGAGAAGATGATTGCACTTGTCCAGAGAACTACATCATCATCGACGACACCGACTCGGACCCAGACGATAGCGATGATGACTATGTTGATGAAGCTGGAGCAGATATCATGGAGTCTTCATCGGAGCAGTTTTTCTAGTCGACCACCATATCAGTAGTAGTATTCTCCCATGTATCTAGTATAGCCGATCACTTTTGTAACGATAGATAGACCGTTGTATGCCCTTGTTTGATTGAATGAAGTGATTTGGTTTGCATTTGCCTCATGTGCATATGGGTAGTGTTTTCTCTCTAGACCTCATTCTATCTTATATTCTCATCTTCTCTAAACCCATCAGATGCCTCCGAGATGTGACAATGGATTTGCATTTCCACCGGAGCTCACTCAGTTGATCCAGCAGCAGAATACATTGATGCAGTTGCTAGTCCAGAATCAGAATCAGGGGAACAACAACAACAACAACAACAACAACAACCCACCACCGCCACCACCTGTTGATCACTTAACCCGTTTTCTTAGGCTGAATCCACCGGTGTTCTCTAGTAGCACCGAGCCTATAGTAGCAGACGATTGGCTCCGCAAGATTGGAAGGGAGTTAACCACTACAGGATGTACTGATGCTGAGAAGGTGCACTTTACCGCACATCAGTTGGATGGACCAGCAACATCATGGTGGGAGAATTACACTGTCACCTACCCTATAGCCACGGTGACATGGGACCAATTTCAGCAGGCTTTCCGTACTGCCCATGTTTCAGCAGGAGCTATGGCCATGAAGAAGCATGAGTTTCGCAACTTGCGCCAAGGAGGACGGACCGTTGGCCAGTATGTGGATGACTTTAGTGAACTAGCATGTTATGCCCCAGATGACATTGCTACAGATGCAACTAAGCAGGAGAAGTTTCTGGAAGGACTGAATGATGAGCTGAGCATGCAGTTGATGGTAGCAACTTTCAACAACTACCAGGAGTTTGGTAGATAGAGCTCTCATGATTGAAGGGAAGCAGCAGCAGATTGAGAACCGCAAGAGGAAGTATGGACAAGGGAAGTACAACTCTAGGAGCTTAGCAGAAGCCACGTTTTACCTCGAAATTGGGAGGACATTTCTAGCATACCCATGGAGGAGGTAGCTCGCACAATCATAATGGCCCCAAGAATGGTAATGGGAATGGAGGAAGCAACATCCAAAACCGTATCAACCCATCAACACCAACCAAGAGAGACCTGAGCCAAGTCACTTGTTATAAGTGCCAGAAGACTGGACATTATGCCAATGAATGTCCTGAAGCCCAGAATGGAAATGGCAATGGAAGCTCAGGGAAGAAGCCGAACCCTTTCAACAGGGGACAGGTGAATCACGTTAAAGTGGAGGAGGTTGAAGCCCAGCCAGATGTAGTAATAGGTAAGTTTTTGGTTAAGTCATTTACTGCAGTCATTCTTTTCGATACTGGTGCATCGCATTCGTACATATCACAGGGATTTGTGGATAAGTATAAACTGCCCACCAAAGTTCTTAGAACACCTATGTTAGTAAGCTCACCAGGAGCGGAGTATATGGACAGTCGATGATGTTTTCAAGTGCCATTGAGTATAGGTAGGCATGTTTTCCCCTTGGATTTAATCATTTGGAATCACAAGGTTTGGATGTAATTCTGGGTATGGGTTGGCTATCGATGTATGGAGGACACATCAATTGTGGAAGTAAGTCGATTTTGCTTACCACCCCAGAAGGAAGAAGGATCAAGTATGTATCGCGACATGTGCCGAATAGGACTCAAGTAAATTCCCTAACAGGAGTTGTACAGGAGGAAGTACCGGTGGTAAAGGATTTTTCGGATGTATTTCCAGAAGAGTTGCCAGGCATGCCACCGGATAGGGACATTGAGTTTTTGATTGAGCTTTTACCAGGCACATGACCAATATCTAAGAGACCACATAGAATGCATGTAAAGGATTTGGAGGAGATTAAGAAGCAGATTAAGGAGTTACTGGATAAGGGATATATTCGCCCAAGTTCGTCACCTTGGGGATCACCAGTACTTCTAGTGGAAAAGAAGGATGGTTGTTGATTATCGAGGATTGAATGAAGTGACGATCAAGAATAAGTACCCGCTGCCCATGATCAATGACCTGTTTGACCAATTGCAAGGAGAAAAGGTATTTTCCAAGATCGATTTGCGACCAGGATACCACCAGTTGAAGATTCAAGAGCAGGATATACCTAAGACATCTTTTACCACTAGGTACGGGCTGTATGAGTATACCGTTATGTCCTTTGGTCTGACTAACGCACCTGCATATTTCATGAACATGATGAACAATGTGTTTATGGAGTTTTTGCATGTTCGTCGTAGTGTTCATTGATGATATACTAGTTTACTCGAAGAATGAAGAAGAACATAAAGAACATTTGTGTTTGGTATTTGGTAAGCTCAGAGAACATCAGTTGTACGCCAAGTTCAGCAAATGTGAGTTTTGGTTGAAGGAAGTTGGATTCCTCGGACATGTTATATCCGGAGAAGGAATAGCAGTAGATCCCACCAAGGTTGTCACTCTGACAAATTGGAAAGCCCCAACAACAGTTGGAGAGATCCGGAGTTTTCTTGGACTTGCCGGATACTACCGGAGATTCATAGAGAATTTCTCAAAAATTGCAAAATCTATGACGGAGTTGTTGAAGAAGGATACCAAGTTCATATGGACTGAGGAATGTGAGGCTAGTTTCCAGGAGTTGAAGAAACGTTTGGTTACCTCGCCAGTGTTGATTCTGCCAGACCAACGCAAGGATTACGAGGTGTATTGTGATGCTTCACGTCGAGGACTTGGAGCCATGCTTATGCAGGAGGGAAGAGTTATTTTGTATGCTTCAGATAGCTTAAGCCCCATGAGTTGAATTATGCTACACATGATTTGGAGTTAGCAGCCGTAGTGCATGCATTGAAGACTTGGAGACATTTTCTCATTGGAAACCATTGTGAGGTGTACACGGATCAAAAGAGTTTGAAGTACATTTTCACGCAGAAGGAGCGGAATCTTAGGCAAAGGAGGAAGTACATTTTCATATGAGATTGCATTATCACCCCGGAAAGGCTAACATAGTAGCCGATGCGTTGAGCTGTAAGAGCCATGTCAACACACTAATGGCGGGAAATTTACTGAAGGAGTTAGTCGAGGATCTTCGTGAGCTATGTTTGGAGATAGTTCCGAGAGGCTACGTTGTAGCATTGGAGATTCAGTCTACTTTGATGGATAAGATCAGAGAAGCTCAGAAGACCGACAAGGAGATTGCCTCTATAAAGGAGAAGTTGAGCAAAGGAACAGCTAAAGGATTTCGTGAGGATGAGCACGATACCTTATGGTTTGAGGACCGCGTTTATGTGCCTAATGATCCGGAGATTAGGAAGTTGATTCTGCAAGAAGCCCATGATTCACCATACTTGTGTCACATCCCTGCTTTTAGTCATGCATTAGGATTGGATGAACATGTGCATCATGTTTAAATTTCTTTTAAACTTGAAATGGGGCCTAATCAACCCCAACACCCCCCCTGAAATGCTAATTTCCAACAATTGGAATTTCAACGAACCCAAAATGCCCTTCATAAAAGCCCACCATTTTTGGTCTTGACTAAAACCTCTGCCAAAAATGGTCTTGCAATTTATGGAGCCATTCTGGATTTTTGAACAAGCCATAAGTATTTGAATTTGGGCATTTTAAATGCGATAAATATTTTAAAGTGCTCAAATAATCTTGGAAGCATTTTAGGCAGTTGAGAATATTCCCAAATGTGCCTCTGAATATTTCCAGAGTTTTTGGAAATGAAATAGTATTTATACAATACACATAGCAGGAAATAAATAAAAGCAAAACAGAAAGGAGAGAGAGAGTTAGAGCTTACCTGTCGCCCTGGCCTGGCCCAGCTCGGCCCAGCCCACTGGCTACCGCCAGTCATCCCCTCCTCTCACCAGGAGGATGAGAGGCACGTGGCCGGCGCCCGCAGCCACACGCCGGCCACCTCCTGCTTATGCCGACACCCAGGACGCCGTCTACGAGTGCCACGCACTCTCCCTCGTCCCCTCTCACTTTACCCACTCTTCCCGTGCCCCTCTCCCTCCTCTGGCTCTCTCCCCATCCCCTCCCGAGAGGAGCTCGTCGCCACCGTCGCCGTCCACCGCGGCCATCGACCCTTTCTCGTCTCTTCGACGTGTTCCCGAGCACCACCGACATCTTCCTCTTCCTCACGGGCGAGCCATGACGCCTCGGACGCACTGCAATGCCACTAGCACCATCTTCTTCCACCTCGGTCCGCCGAGATTGCCGGGGAACGTACGCCGCCCCTGATGCCTCCCCGAGCTCGCTGAGGCCACCGCTACACTCCCCGTGAGCTCCTTCTCCGTCCCCCTCTCTTTCCTTGCTGTTTTCTCCCTCTAACCGCGGGCTCCGTTGAGCCCGAGAGCTCGGCTCCGCCGGCCATGTCGCCGCCGTGGCCACAGGCGCGTAAGCTCGATTCCGAGCGCGTCACCACACTAACCACGTTTCCAGGAGCCTAACGCACCACTCCCCGCGCCTCGTAGTGCCCCGTAGCTTCGGGTTTATCCTCGCCCGAACTCCGGCGACCGCCAAGGTCGTCGCCAGCATCGTTTCTGGCCTCCCAGAGCTCCACTTCCACCACCAAATGCCGCGGCTTGGCCCCAGCTACGCGTAGGACCAAACCGCAGTCGATTTGGTCGACTATGGGCAAAACCCGAGCCCCTCCGCCGCGTCTGTCGTCACCGGCGTCAAGCTGCCAGCGAGTTGACCATGTTTTGACCCGTGGACTGATGTGTGGGCCCAAGTTGACTTCCCCCCTGAGCCTATGACAGGTGGGGCCGACCAGTTAATTAGTTTAGGATTGGTGCTAACTAATTTTAGTTAGATTAGGTCACTGACATGTGGGCTCAGGCCCCACTGATAGTTAGTTAGTGTTAACTTAATCCTGTTAGTTAGTTGAGTCACTCACAGACAGGGCCCACCAGTCAGGTTTGACTAGCCCTGGTGCCTTTGACTTGCTGACGTCACAGTGATGCAGTGCTAATGCAATTATTCTTTTTCGGGTTTTATTTTATATAGGAAATTCCAGAAAATAGCCAAAACCTCTAAAAATCATAGAAAATCAACCATAGCTCCAAATCAAACAAATTATATATGAAAAATGATCAGAAAAATTCAATCTATCCATGTGTAATGGTTTCATGCATGACAAACCACTTTAACCTTGCTGTTTAGGTGAAACAAGCTAATACACTTTTTATGCATAAGAACTTTAACCTTCATTTGAATCTTTGATTCAAATGGACCCATTTCAACTTGTTTCACATTGCATTAGGCAGGACACATCATTTTGCCATGTCATAGCATGCATCATATTGTTGCATATTGTCATGTGTTGATTATGTGCTGTGTGTCCTTCGTGGTAGGTTCTGCCTCCGAGGATATCTCCGAGTATCCAACTGAAGGGCAGTACCCTACTACCACTCCATCAGGCAAGCAGCCCCATTGATCATACCAATACAATCCCATGTTCTCGCCTCTGCTCTGATTTACTACATTAAGACAACAACGTTTCAAACTGCTGTGTGCTACGGTAGTTGAACCCTTATCCTCTGCATGACCTGTCATTGCCACAGTAATTAGATGAAACCCACTAGCATGTGTAGGAGTTGATTGAGCCATGTATGTGTTTCCTACCTTGCTATGCCTACTATGCTTAGAGTGGTGTCAGGTCTGGTTCATCTGGGTGATGGGCTAGAGTGAAATGATTATGTCGGTAATGTGAGGGATGTGTTGAACATGTTTTGGTAAAGGTATCGATGAGAGGCCATGTAGGAGTACATGGTGGTTGTTTAATTGAGGCCGTCCATAAGAACTGAGATCTGTATGCGTGATTTAAGATTCAGCTACTACCACACTTTGGGCCCTGAAATATGACCCGCTCGACTTACTGAGCCCTCTCGCCCTCTGTCCAGGAGTTGCAACTAGTTTCTGGTGTTTGTAGGTTATGTGTTGGCGGCCGTGCGTAGCGCTGACCCTAGGGGTGGGCTATGATGCGGTAGATACACTATGGACGGGTATGCCGGGCGCCCGTCTGGCGTCTTGGGACCCTGTACACATCGTTTGGGGCCGTTGAGGACACCCCGGCCGGATTTCCTTGCGAATGGAACCTGAATAGGCGATAAACCTGGACTAGAGACTTGTGCGGTTAGTCAGGTCGTGGTCTACACCCACGTCGGCTTTCGCTTGAAGTCTGCCGAGCACATGTCGTGTGCAGACGCTAAGTGGTGGAAACATGTGTGATGAAGTACACCCCTGTAGGGTATAAAACTATTCGAATAGCCGCGTTCGCGGTAAAGGACTACTTGGTTGCCTATATAGTTCATAGACAAGTGAATGGATACTACTAAAAGACTCAAGATAAGTGTGAGTACCGAGGATGGCCCTCTCATAGAATGACGAGGGAGGATCCCCGGTGGAGTATTGTATTGGTGATTAGTGGACTTGTGTGCAAAAACTATTTTACTAGTGGTGTCCCGTAGGATAGCTTAGCCAAGAGTCAAAGCTGGCTTGCTGCGATAACTCCACCACCTTCTTGAGAATGAGCATGTATAGTAGGTTCTGATGTAAGACTTGCTGAGTACCTTTGTACTCATGTTTGCTTAATTACTGTTTTCGGATGACAACACCGCCCCCTCCGATGGGTTTTATGTAGATCTCGATGTTGATGAGTGACTTGCCACCCAGGTGGTGATCCTGGCCATGGAGGGCCCTATGTAGATAGACAGGCTTCGAGAGGCCTTCTTTCTTTCTAGTGTCTGTACTCAGACTATTTGCTTCCGCATGTGCTTGTATGTTTGTATGACTTGAGTGTCGGGTCATGTGACCCCTACCTGTATGAACATGTTATGTATGGCTCTTTGGAGCCTTTAAATAAAGTGCTTGAGTTGTAGAGTTTTGTTGTGATGCCATGTTGTATTTGCACATATCGAGCATATTGTGTGTATGATTCAAATGCTTGGTATGTGTGGGATCCGACAATCTAGTTGTTTATCCTTGGCAGCCTTTCTTATGGGGAAATGTAGTCTAGTGCTCCTCGAGCCATAGTAGTCCGCTACAGCCCGGTTCACCGGAGTCCTGCTAGCCTAGCACTATTGCTCAGGACACTTGACTGGCCGGCATGTGTTTCACTTCGTTCCTATGTCTGTCCCTTCGGGGAAATGTCACGCGGTGACTTCCAGAGTCCTGCCTAGCCTGCTATAGCCCGGGTTCCCCGGAGTCCTATTAGCCTAGTGCTACACCCCGGATTCACACGCTGATGACCGACATGCTCGATGTGATTCATGTATGCCTGTCTCCATAGGTCTGTGCCGCTTTGGGTTCACGACTAGCCATGTCGGCTCGGGTTCTCTGTCATATGGATGCTAGCGACACTATCATATACGTGAGCCAAAAGGCGCAAACGGTCCCGGGCCATGGTAAGGTGACACCCGTGGGGATACCGTGCGTGAGGCCGCAATGTGATATGAGGTGTTACCGGCTAGATCAATGTGACTTGGAATCGGGGTCCTGACAGCGTTGGCATCAGAGCCGGACTGCCTGTAGGTTCGTTGAGCCAAACTGGTCGATGTCGAGTCTAGAAATGCTTTAGTTATATGCGAGGGAATTGATTGTGGGAGGGAACGTAAGGCTCTTTTACTCCTTTACCTTATGCCCTCTGATCTGAGTCATTCTCTTCTCATTCAACGTGGGTTAAGGACTAGGCTCTCTTCTTCTATCAGGTTCACGTGTTTCTAATCCGTAGTAGCTTATAGGATTGTTGTTACAAGCCTCAGTATAGTTTCTACTACTTTTAGTATGTTGCCAATTGAATCAGAACCTTGATATGATGTTGTTGAGTGGTATTGCAAACTGTTGTGGATGTCTCAAATATTTTTCTGAGCATTTACAACTGTTATGCTGTCCAATTTTCCCTAGAAATTCTAATGTCTTTGCATTGTGGTTGTGCTTTCAGATGGCCACTCGTGCTCAAAACCAAGTGGTTCGCCTAACCCGGTGCCTCGATGTGCCTGGTCATACTGCTATGTTAGTCCGGGTAATGATCGAGATGGGTTACCGTTGGTATCCCGAATACACTGTCGAAGAGCAATTCTGAGACTTCAACCAGAGCCAGTACATCTGTACCGTCAGGATTTTTCCTTCTTATCCTGGATCTACCGAGCCCCTCCACTGTTCCTATGGACTCGGGGTTACTGTTGAGATGGCTGTGCAGGATGCTACCTATTCCATGATGACCATCATGCGAGTCTGGACTGGCCTGCTTCAGAACACCGACTTCCGTTATATGCCAGCTTCACTCCCGGGAGCGCAAGGGTATCTCCAGGGTATCTATGCTCACTCTACCCATGAGGAGTCACTACTTCGCACCACTGCCGAGATGATAAGGACCGCGAGAATCGGGCCTTGTGTATGGAGATTTTCAACTCTCGTGCTGATCATTGGGCCACTTTGACTCGGTTTGCACCTGGTGTGCAAGCTGGATGTATGGATACGAGGGATCTGTATCCTGTGAGATCTGCTCTACCAGACATGGTGGATTGGCGTGATGTGGGAGGCATCACCCCACCCCGTGGTCCTCGCAGGCCACCGTTTGTTGGTCCAAGACCTCATCCTAGCCCCTTTGGTCCATAAGCTCCTCAGGACCGTCTGTTCCCGGATGATCACGTTGAACTTCCAGGCTATGGAGGTGACTTCTATGAGGACTACTACGGAGCCGTCTGAGCTAGTAGTAGTTTCACTAGTATTGTAGTAGTTGTATTCTCCACAGTCCTGCGCGACCGTGGGATACAACTTGGTGTGTATCACGTTCCGGAGGTGTAGAAAAATAATGTATAGGAGCTTGGAATGCCTCCGATGAGATGTAATGTCTTTCACCGTAGTTGTACTCTAGCCTGGGCTTGTACTAAACTATGTACGGTGTGTATGACCAATGGTATATATATATATATATATGGGAATTTCTATATTACCATGTCGTGCAATGAACGTCTTAGCATTCCATGTTATCCATTACATTCTGCACTTCCTTTCTAAGTTGTGCCATCCTTATCTAAATCGTTGTCTTGTTTTCTCCTAGGATGGTCAACACCCGTAGCAACCCTGCTGCCCTGGAGCAGGGGGAAGCCAGTGCAGCTAGGGGTGGAAATCTGCCTCACCCGCCTTCTCTGGCCGAAGTGATGCTGGAGGCAGAAAGAAACAAGCGTGAGACTAACTACTTGCTGGAGCGGATTGAGCAGAACACTGCACGCCATCAGCAAAATGACTTGGTGTCAATCAATGACTTTATCAAGCTGTACCCACCAAAGTTTAACCATTCCGTCGAGCCCCTCGACGCGGATGACTGGCTTCACAGCATCACCCACAAGCTACGTTCTGCCAACAGAGCCGAAGCTGATAAGGTTACTTATGCTGCCTATCACCTCGAAGGCCCTGCTAGCCTTTGGTGGGAAAACTTTGAAGCTATGCGCTCGGTCGGCCAAATCACTACTTGGGCTGAATTCAGTGAGGCTTTCCGTGAGCATAACATTTCGGAAGGTCTCATAGATCGCAAGAGGGAAGAGTTCTGCAATTTCACCCGAGGAAGACTGACTATGGATGCATATAGTTGTGAATTGGGGAATCTGGCACGATATGCTCCTGAAGAGGTATCCACCGACGCTAAGAAGCAGGCAAGGTTCCGCAAGGGACTTAGCCCTGAGCTTCGCCGCGATCTTCGTCTGCACGAGTGCACCTCCTTTCAGAAGTTGGTCAATAAACCCATCAGTGCTGAGACAGGCCAGTCTGACTATGACGCTTCACGCAAGCACTCTCGTGTTTTGGCTCTTCATCCGGCTCTGGATCTCAGAAGCGTCGGGTGTGGATTCCAAGCACGGCACTGCCACCCAGGTTCATTCCGAGGCCATCCTTTGAGGCGCCTCGTCCAAACCAGCAGTTTGCACCGCCCAAGCCCTATGGTGGCCCCGCTGCTAATGCTGCTCCACGCCCCAATGTTGTGACATGTTTCAAGTGTGGAGAGCCGGGTCACTATAGTCGAGAGTGTCCGCAGAACAACAACCCCAATCAGTCTGGAAAGTCCGTTGGCCGTGGTAAGCCAGCGGGAAAGACATTCTACGCCAAGGCGGTCACCACTGCACGTGGCCATGTTAACTATGTCTCAGCCGAGGAGGCTCATGAGGATCCTAACGTCGTCCTTGGTACGCTCCTTGTTAATTGCCATTCGACATCTGTTCTTTTCGATACTAGAGCATCTCATTCATTCATATCTGAGAGCTATGCTCGATTGCATAACACAACATTCTGTGACATGCCCACTACCATGGAAATTCAAACCCCTGGCTCTAGATGGCAAACTTCTAGAGTAAGCCATGGGACCGAAATTCTTGTCGATAGACTTGTCTTCCTTGCATCCCTAATAGCTCTCAAGTCCTCGGACATAAACATCATCTTGGGTATGGACTGGATGTCAGCTTATTATGCTAAGATTGATTGTGCCACTAGAACCATTCACCTTACTCACCCATCGGGCAAGACAGTCAATGTTTTAACTCGAATGGACAAGCGCCAGCTTTACTCCCTAAATGCCAACCCCCTTCCAGACCTTGAGGATATTCCGGTAGTTCGAGACTTTCCGGATGTCTTTCCAGAAGAACTGCCAGGTGTTCCACCTGACAGGGATGTCGAGTTCGTGATAGACCTTGTTCCAGGAACCGTTCCAATTTCTAGAAGACCCTATAAGATGGCACCCTTAGAACTAGCCGAGCTTAAGAACCAACTCGACGAGTCCTTGAAAAAGGGTTTCATCCGTCCTAGTTCCTCTCCTTGGGCTTGACCCGTCCTCTTCGTCAAGAAGAAGGATGGAACGGATCGGATGGTTGTAGATTACCGACCTATCAACTTGGTCACTATCAAGAACAAGTATCCGCTTCCCAGGATCAACGATCTGTATGACCAACTCGCTGGATCCTCAGTCTTTTCCAAGATGGATTTGAGGTTAGGCTACCATCAAATCAAAATCAGAAACGGGGACATTCCCAAAATGACCTTTGTTACTCGTTATGGCCAATATGAGTACACCGTTATGTCCTTCGGTTTAACCAATGCCCCAGCCACCTTCTCTCGGTTAATGAACTCGGTCTTCATGGAGTATTTGGATAAATTCGTCGTAGTATACCTCGATGACATACTCATTTACTCCAAGAATGAAGAGGAACATGCCGCACATCTAAGGCTGGTATTGACGAAACTTCGAAAGCATCGCCTTTATGCCAAATTCTCCAAGTGTGAATTTTGGTTGCCAGAAGTGACCTATCTAGGCCATGTAATCTCTGGTAAGGGTATTGCTGTCAATCCCGAGCGAGTTCAAGCCGTCCTTGATTGGACTCCACCTGAGACGGTCAAGCAAGTTCGGAGCTTCCTTGGCTTAGCGAGTTACTGCCGCCGCTTCGTCGAGAATTTCTCCAAGGTTGCTAAACCTCTAACTGAACTCCTCAAGAAAGATAAAAAGTTCAAGTGGACCCCACAGTGCGAGTTCAACTTTCAGGAACTGAAAAGACGCCTGACATCTGCTCCCGTACCGGTACCACCAGATTTCTCCAAGGACTTTATTATCTATTGCGACGCCTCGCGACAAGGACTAGGTTGCATACTCATGCAAGATCGTCAGGTAATTACAATGCCTCCGGCAATTACACCCACATGAGGAAAACTATCCCACACTTGATCTAGAGCTTGTAGCTGTAGTCCATGCACTCAAAACTTGGCGACATTACCTCCTCGGTAATCGTTGCGAGATCTTCATCGATCACCAAAGTTTGAAATATATCTTCACCCAACCAGATTTGAATCTCAGGCAAAGATGTTGGGTCGAGTTGATCTCGGATTACGACTTAGGAATAACTTACACCCCGGGCAAAGCCAATGTCATGGCTGATGCACTAAGTCGTATGTCCTATTGTAACAACCTGATGTTACAACAAAGTCAACCACTTCTCCATGAGGAATTTCGTAAGCTTAATCTTCACATTGTTCCTCGAGGATTTCTATCCACCCTGGTGGCGAAGCCTAATCTTACGGATCAAATCATATCTGCCCAGAAGCGTGATAAGGGCATATTCCGGATTAAGGAAAACATTGCTAGCGGAGTTGCTAAATGTTTTTCCATGGATGAGCGAGGTGTTGTCTTCTTCGAGAACCGCTTGGTGGTTCCCAAGAAACAACATCTACGCCAGTTGATTCTTTAGGAAGCTCATGAATCCCCTCTCACCATTCATCCCGGTAGTACTAAAATGTATCAGGACCTACGCCAGAGGTTTTGGTGGACTAGGAAGAAGAGAGAAATTGCTCAATACATTGCTAGTTGCGACGTCTGTCGTCGTGTTAAAGCAGAGCACCAACGGCCTGCAAGCACCCTTCAACCTTTGGCTATTCCTGAGTGGAAATGAGATAAAATCAGTATGAATTTCACCACTGGGTTTCCCAGGACCAAGAGAGGGAATAATGCCATCTTCGTCGTGATCGACCGTCTTTCCAAAGTAGCCCATTTCCTACCTGTTCGTGAGAGTATCACCGCTAGCCAGCTAGCTGACTTATACATCTCCCGAATAGTGTCTCTTCGCGGTGTCCCATTGGAAATTAACTCAGACGGTGGGAGTCTCTTCACCTCTCGATTTTGGGAAAGTTTCCAAAATGCTATGGGAACTCGTCTCTCTTTTAGCACCGCCTTCCATCCTCAATCAAGTGGTCAAGTAGAGCGAGTCAATCAAATTCTGAAAGATATGCTCCGAGCTTCTTTCATCTCATTCGGAATGGGTTGGGAGAAATGCCTTCCATTCGCGGAGTTTGCCTATAACAATAGTTATCAAGCTAGCTTGGGCAAAGCTCCTTTCGAAGTTCTCTATGGACAAAAATGTCGAACGCCTCTTAACTGGTCATAAACCGGGGAAAGACAACTCTTTGGCCCGGATATGATTCAGGAAGCAGAAGAGCAGGTTCGCGTTATTCATGAGAAATTGAAAACATCCCAATCTCGTCAAAAGAGCCAATATGATCGTAAACATAAGCTCATGAGTTATGAAGTCGGCGAGAAGGCTTACCTTCGGGTTACTCCGTTAAAGGGAACCCATCATTTCGGTATCAAAGGCAAATTGGCTCCTCGTTACATTGGACCTTTCGCATTCTTGCCAAACGAGGAGAAGTTGCCTACCAATTGGAACTACCTTCGCATCTTTCTAGAGTTCACGATGTCTTCCACGTTCCTCAACTCAGGCGTTGCTTCGCGGATCCTATCCGTGGAGTATACCACGAAACGCTTGATCTATAGGATAACCTCTCATATCGGGAATATCCCGTTCGTATCCTTGATCAAGCCGAGCGTACCACTCGACGCCATAATATCCAGTTTCTCAAGGTTCAATGGTCACACCATTCCGAGAAAGAAGCCACTTGGGAAAGGGAGGATCGTCTTCGACTCAAATACCCCACCTTCTTCCCGGAGGATCCTAAATCTCGGGACAAGATTCTTTTGAGTGGGGGTGAGTTGTCACATCCCTGCTTTTAGTCATGCATTAGGATTGGATGAACATGTGCATCATGTTTAAATTTCTTTTAAACTTGAAATGGGGCCTAATCAACCCCAACACCCCCCTGAAATGCTAATTTCCAACAATTGGAATTTCAATGAACCCAAAATGCCCTTCATAAAAGCCCACCATTTTTGGTCTTGACTAAAACCTCTGCCAAAAATGGTCTTGCAATTTATCGAGCCATTATGGATTTTTGAACAAGCCATAAGTATTTGAATTTGGGCATTTTAAATGCTATAAATATTTTAAAGTGCTCAAATAATATTGGAAGCATTTTAGGCAGTTGAGAATATTCCCAAATGTGCCTCTGAATATTTCCAAAGTTTTTGGAAATGAAATAGTATTTATTCTATTTCAATACACATAGCAGGAAAAAAATAAAAGCAAAACAGAAAAGAGAGAGAGAGAATTAGAGCTTACGTGTCGCCCTGGCTTGGCCCAGCTCGGCCCAGCCCACTGGCTACCGCCAGTCATCCCCCTCCTCTCGCCAGGAGGACGAGAGGCGCGTGGCCGGCGCCCGCAGCCACACCCCGGCCACCTCCTGCTTCTGCCGACACCCAGGACGCCGTCTATGAGTGCCACACACTCTCCCTCATCCCCCTCTCACTTTCCCCACTCTTTCCCGTGCCCCTCTCCCTCCTCTGGCTCTCTCCCCATCCCCTCCCGAGAGGAGCTTGTCGCCACCGTCGCTGTCCACCGCGGCCATCGACCCTCTCTCGTCTCTTCGACGTGTCCCTGAGCACCGCCGACATCTTCCTCTTCCTCACGGGAGAGCCACGACGCCTCGGACGCACTGCAACGCCACTAGCACCGTCTTCTTCCACCTCGGTCTGCCGAGATCGCCGGCGACCGTACGCCGCCCCTGATGCCTCCCCGAGCTCGCTGAGGCCACCGCTACACTCCCCATGAGCTCCTTCTCCGTTGCCCTCTCTTTCCTTGCCGTTTTCTCCCTCTAACCGCGGGCTCCATTGAGCCCGAGAGCTCGGCTCCGCCGACCATGTCGCCGCTGTGGCCACATGCGCATAAGCTTGATTCCGAGCGCGTCACCACACTCACCATGTTTCCAGGAGCCTAACGCACCACTCCCCGCGCCTCGCCGTGCCCCATAGCTTCGGGTTTATCCTCGCCCGAACTCCGGCGACTGCCAAGGTCGTCGCCAGCATTGTTTCCGGCCTCCCCGAGCTCCACTTCCACCACCAAATGTCGCGGCTTGCCCCCAGCTACGCGTAGGACCAAACCGCAGTCGATTTGGTCGACTGTGGGCAAAACCCGAGCCCCTCCGCCGCGTCTGTCGTCGCCGGCGTCAAGCCGCCGGTGAGTTGACCATGTTTTGACCCGTGGACTGACGTGTGGGTCCAAGTTGACTTCCCTCCTGAGCCTATGACAGGTGGGGCTGACCTGTTAATCAGTTTAGGATTAGTGCTAACTAATTTTAGTTAGATTAGGTCACTAACATGTGGGCCCAGGCCCCACTGACAGTTAGTTAGTGTTAACTTAATCATGTTAGTTACCTGAGTCACTGACAGACAGGGCCCACCAGTCAGGTTTGACTGGCCCTGGGGCCTTTGACTCGCTGACGTCATAGTGACGCAGTGCTGACGCAATTATTCTTTTTCTGGATTTATTTTTATATAGGAAATTCTAGAAAATAGCCAAAACTTCTAAAAATCATAGAAAATCAACCATAGCTCCAAATCAAACAAATTATATATGAAAAATGATCAGAAAAATTCAATCTATCCATCTATAATGGTTTCATGCATGACAACCCGCTTTAACCTTGCTGTTTAGGTGAAACAAGCTAATACACTTTTTATGCATAAGAACTTTAACCTTCATTTGAATCTTTGATTCAAATGGACCCATTTCAACTTGTTTCACATTGCATTAGGCAGGACACATCATTTTGCCATGTCATAGCATGCATCATATTGTTGCATATTGTCATGTGTTGATTATGTGCTGTGTGTCCTTCGTGGTAGGTTCTGCCTCCGAGGATATCTCCGAGTATCCAACTGAAGGGCAGTACCCTACTACCACTCCATCAGGCAAGAAGCCCCATTGATCATATCGATACAATCCCATGTTCTCGCCTCTGCTCTCATTTACTGCAATAAGACAACATCATTTCAAACTGCTGTGTGCTACGGTAGTTGAACCCTTATCCTCTGCATGACCTGTCATTGCCATAGTAATTAGATGAAACCCACTAGCATGTGTAGGAGTTGATTGAGCCATGTATGTGTTTCCTACCTTGCTATGCCTGCTATGCTTAGAGTGGTGTCAGGTCTGGTTCATCTGGGTGATGGGCTAGAGTGAAATGATTATGTCGGTAATGTGAGGGATGTGTTGAACATGTTTTGGTAAATGTATCGATGAGAGGCCATGTAGGAGTACATGGTGGGTTGTTTCATTGAGGCTGTCCATAAGAACTGAGATCTGTATGCGTGATTTAAGATTCAGTTACTACCACACTTTGGGCCCTGAAATATGACCCCGCTCGACTTACTGACCCCTCTCGCCCTCTTTCCAGGAGTTGCAACTAGTTTTTGGTGTTTGTAGGTTATGTGTTGGCGGCCGTGCGTAGCGCTGACCCTAGGGGTGGGTTATGATGCGGTAGATACACTGTGGCCGGGTATGTCGGGCACCCGTCTGGCGTCTCGGGACCCTGTACACATCGTTTGGGGCCGCTGAGGACACCCCGGCCGTATTTCCTTGCGGATGGAACCTGAATAGGCGATAAACCTGGACTAGAGACTTGTGCGGTAAGTCATGTCATGGTCTACACCCACGTCGGCTTTCGCTTGAAGTCTGCCGAGCACATATCCTGTGCAGACGCTAAGTGGTGGAAACATGTGTGATGAAGTACACCCCTGTAGGGTATAAAACTATTCGAATAGCCGCGTCCGCGGTAAAGGACTACTTGGTTGCCTATATAGTTCATAGACAAGTTAATGGATACTACTAAAAGACTCAAGATAAGTGTGAGTACCGAGGATGGCCCTCTCGTAGGATGACGAGGGATGATCCCCGGTGGAGTATTATGTTGGTGATTAGTGGACTCGTGTGCGAAAACTATTTTACTAGTGGTGTCCCGTAGGATAGCTTAGCCAAGAGTCAAAGCTGGCTTGCTGCGATAACTCCACCACCTTCTTGGGAATGAGCATGTATAGTAGGTTCTGATGTAAGACTTGCTGAGTACCTTTGTACTCATGTTTGCTTAATTACTGTTTTCAGACGACAACACCGCCCCCTCCGATGGGTTTTATGTAGATCTCGACGTCGATGAGTGACTTGCCACCCAGGTGGTGATCCTGGCCATGGAGGGCCCTATGTAGATAGACAGGCTTCGAGAGGCCTTCTTTCTTTCTAGTGTCTGTACTCAGACTATTTGCTTCCGCATGTGCTTGTATGTTTGTATGACTTGAGTGTCGGGTCATGTGACCCCTACCTGTATGAACATGTTATGTATGGCTCTTTGGAGCCTTTAAGTAAAGTACTTGAGTTGTAGAGTTTCGTTGTGATGCCATGTTGTATTTGCACATATCGAGCATATTGTGTGTATGATTGAAATTCTTGGTATGTGTGGGATCCAACAATCTAGTTGTTTATCCTTGGCAGCCTTTCTTATGGGGAAATGTAGTCTAGTGCTCCTCGAGCCATAGTAGTCCGCTACAGCCAGGTTCAACGGAGTCCTGCTAGCCCAGCACTACTGCTCAGGACACTTGACTGGCCGGCATGTGTTTCACTTCGTTCCTATGTCTGTCCCTTCGAGGAAATGTCACACGGTGACTTCTGGAGTCCTGCCTAGCCTGCTACGGCCCGGGTTCCTCGGAGTCCTGTTAGCCCAGTGCTACAGCCCGGATTCACACGCTGATGACCGACATGCTCGATGTGATTCATGTATGCCTGTCTACATAGGTCTGTGCCGCTTTGGGTTCATGACTAGACATGTCGGCCCGGGTTCTCTGTCATATGGATGCTAGCGACACTATCATATAAGTGAGCCAAAAGGCGCAAATGGTCCCAGGCCATGGTAAGGGGACACCCGTGGGGATACCGTGAGTGAGGCCGCAATGTGATTTGAGGTGTTACCGGCTAGATCGATGTGACTTGGAATCGGGGTCCTGACAACTCGATTCACCCAGGAAATACCAAGATGTATTTGGATTTGAAGGATACTTTCTGGTGGACAGGAATGAAGAAGGATATTGCAGAGTATGTAGCAGTTTGTGATGTATGTCAGAGAGAAAAGGCAGAGCATCAGAAGCCAGCAGGATTGCTACAACCATTGCCGATACCCGAATGGAAGTGGGATAAGCTAGGCATGGATTTTATCACGGGATTACCCAGGACCTATTCAGGCTATGACTCGATATGGGTTGTAGTCGATTGCTTGACGCAGGTAGCTCATTTCATCCCAGTAAAGACCACTTACACCAGTGCTAAGTTGGCAAAGATATACATAACCAGGATCGTATGTCTGCATGGAGTTCCGAGGAGCATTGTATCTGATAGAGGAACCCAGTTTACCTCAAAGTTCTGGAATTAGTTGCACGAGACTTTGGGTATCAGGCTAGAGTTCAGTACATCTTTTCACCCGCAGACAGATGGATAGACCAAGAGAGTCAATCAGATTTTGGAGGATATGCTGAGAGCTTGTGCGCTAGATTATGGATCTAGTTGGGACGACAATTTGCCATATGCAGAGTTCTCTTACAACAACAGTTATCAATCAAGTTTGAAGATGGCCCCTTTCGAAGCCTTGTACAGAAGGAGGTGCAGGACCCCATTGTCGTGGGATGAAGTTGGAGACCGCCAGTTGTTTGGACCGGATTTGATTAAGGAGTCTGAACAAAAAGTGAAATTGATTCGCGATAGGCTCAAGGTAGCCCAATCCAGGCAGAAGAGTTACACAGATTCTAAACGCAAGGAGACAGTTTACGAAGTCGAAGACCGAGTGTATCTTCGAGTATCTCCACTTCGAGGAGTTAAGCACTTTGGAGTTAAGGGAAAGTTAGCGCCACGTTTTGTGGGACCATACAAAGTTTTGGAACGTATGGGAGAAGTTTCTTATAAGTTGGAATTGCCCGAAGGATTGTCAGGAGTTCACGATGTGTTCCACGTTTCCCAGTTGAAGAAGTGCCACGCAGAGATGGCTGATATACCGCTGAGAGATACAGTGCCGCTGGAAGCCATTCAGTTGGATAGTGATTTGACCTATGAGGAGAAACCAGTCAAGATTCTCAAGTATGCCAGCCGAGTCACCCGCAGCAAGGTTATCAAGTTTTGCAAAGTTCAGTGGAGCCACCACACCGAGGATGAAGCCACCTGGGAGCGAGAGGAAGATTTGCTGAAGGACCACCCTCACCTATTTTCTAGCCAACCTGAATCTCGAGGGCGAGATTCATCTTAAGGGGGGTAGGTTTGTAACATCCCAAATTTTCAATATGGAATGTTAAACATTAGATCATCATTGCATATCATATTTTATTGCTTTTGGGCCTGATCCAGAAATTCTACGCAACTCAAGGACCCACGGAGAGAGTTGGGGATTTCGTTATTTTCATATTTGAGTTTTCTCAAATTTTGAAAATAGGATCATTTGATTTTATTTATTTTATCTTCAATTATTTCAATTATAAAAATAAGTGAGAGGGAATAAAATGACTTTCCCAAAATAAAGAAATATTGAGGATTTACTAAAAAAATCAAATAAGATTTTATTTTGGAGTTTTTCGCTGTTTTATTTGAATTTAGGAAAAATGTGCGTTTTTCAAAATTGCATTTAGGCCCCAAATAAATGTTCACTTTGTCCGCCTTGATTTTAGAAGTCAGGGAAAATTTATTTCGGGATTTTTGGAGTCCATTTAGTATTTCTTTCCTTTCTTTTTCTGCACGTCAAATTATTTAAAAAAAAGCGGACCGACCTAACCGGGCCGTGTCCGACTAGGACACTTGGCCCGGCCGGCCTTTAAAGCCACGACGGCCCGAGCCAGCCGCAGCCGCCCCAGCCCCCGAAACCCTAGCCACCGCCTCGATCCACGCGCTGCGATGCCGCCGCCGCCACGCGAGTCCGCCGCCGCCCCTCGCCTCGCCGCCCGCCCGCCGCCGCCGTGTCGCCCACCGCCGGAGCCGCGAATGGCCGTTTTTTTCGTCGGTTTAGTTATTTAGCGAATGGCCGTTTTTCGTTCGTTTTTGTGAACGGTATTCGTCGTTTAGCCGTAGACAGTGAACGTTCGTTTGTTAGCCTGTTCATTGTTTTTCTTTTTCTTGGATTTTCCCGGGATTATTTTTGATCGCGATTTCTGATACAATTTTCGTTTTGGTTTAACTTTTCGCTCGTTTATCGGAATCAGGTGATTCAAGCGCCTGGAGTTTCGTCTCGAAACCCTCTTTCCGTTAAACCAACTCAAAAAAGTTTTTTCTTCTGTTAAATTTGACTTAGATCCAGATTAGTAAATGAAGCTTGTTTCTTTCGCCGTTTGACTTTCGTTGCTTCGTTTGATTTGATTCTTTTTGCAAACCGGACTTCTTAAGTTAAATTTTCTGGTTAGATTTTTTATTTGAGTTTTGCCTGTGCATTAGATGAATACTTATTGTGTGCTTGTTTGTTTGCGATAGAGTACCCGGAGTGCGTCGCTTGCTACTTTGAATATCCAGGTCTCACGGATCATCAGCAAGGCAAGTAACACTTTGATCATACCCCTTTATCACCCAGTTTTTATGCATTAGTTCCAATCCTCAAACATTTGCATGAATAGGATCTGATTAATATGTGGGTTTTGGGAAGTAGATGAGGTAGTACCTATTACTTGTTTTATTATCAAACCTTGGGAGTTACTTCTACGTTTTCTTATGCCGTGCTATGCTTGTAGATGTGGATTGGGTTTGAGTGTATCCATGACAGATGTGAGATTGTTAATTAATGGTTGAACTTAAGGTGACAACATAAATACACATCTGGGTGGATTGAGGCACCTGGGTATTCCAATGATTGCTTGTTTTTCTTTATGGACCGCCACCCAGGCTCAAAGGGATCATGAGATTATTCATGCTAGAAACATCCGTGTGCAGCCACAAGCTACTATGGGCTCTAGCATAGTTGATTAAGTCGTGCGGACTCTTACAGTGGTAGACTAGCAGATGTAGGGGAAAGTAGGTGTAACGGTCTACCCGATCGTAAGGTGCTAGCGCTTCTGAAAGACTATGTCTCGGTCATCCGTTTCTCAAACACCATGTAATACGAGAATCTCAATGGAGGAGATCGAGTCTTGTGGGGAAAAGTGCGCAAACCTCTGCAGAGTGTATAAAGTAATCATGGTTAGCCGTGTCCCCGGTTATGGACATCTTGAGTATCTAGTACTTGGATTATCATGTGAATCTCATCATGTGACTTTAATTAATTTTGTTGGGTTTTAATGATGATGTTTAAATGGGATTGAGAGGGTGTCTACACTCTCAATGTTTAACAACCACCATGATAGTTAAATAAAATTTATTCCTTTGTAGTAGGAAAAAATTGGCTTTACGCAAAATTGTAACCATAGAGCTTTCCACCAGCCATATATGCATGTAGTATAGCCTATTCTGTTCACTATTCTCTATGTGTTACATTGCCAGCATATTCCATGTGCTGACTTGTTTTCGGTCTACAACGTTCATGTTGCAGACTTTTCAGACGACGAGTAAGGTGCCTTTAGGTCGTGGTTCTATACTCAGTGATGCCGTTGGAGTTGATGGACTCACTTATCTTCCAAGCCTTCCACTGTTATCGTTATTAGATGGCCTTAAGCCATACTTATTGTAATAAGTTCTCTGTTGAGACATTCGATGTAATAAGTGTGTGATTGCTACTCTGTTATAAATCCTTCAAGTACTATGCATGTTAGCATTACTGATCCAGGGATGACACTAAAGCACAGAGATCGGACTGTTTGAGGTCTGGTCGCTACAATCTAGTAGCTTTTTCCTTGGGATTTGTTTAGTTAAAAGTTAGCCAACGCAACCTCATGTACTTCATTTGTGTCCAACGACCAGACCAAGACCGCTTCCGGATCCCCACCATTATTAATACTTCATCTATATTCGCAATATTCAGATTGTTTTATCATATTATTGCTTGTTCTTCGATTGCTTGCAGGAATAGACCTTCGTGGTTAGGTTGATCATGCTCCGGCGTGGTCAATAACCACTCGGAGTTGGTTTAGCGATTGCTAAGGCGCAACATCTTGCACATTTGTAGTCAGATCGTCAAAGTCGACTCCACCAAATCGATAGTTATCATCTCATCGAAAGATCGGGACCCTCGCCTCTATCAATTAAAGAACTCATCTATGATTTGAAACTTGCTGATGAAAAGAGGTTATTTGATATTAGCTCACTAGATGAATGGAGAACCCAAGCTTATGAAAATGCCAAGTTATTTAAGGAAAGCATTAAAAGATGGCATGATAAAAGAATCCAAAAGCGTGAGTTCAAAGTTGGAGAATAAGTTCTTTTGTACAACTCTTGTTTCAGATTCTTTGCAGGAAAACTCCTCTCCTAATGGGAAGGACCCTATGTTATAGAGGAGGTTTATCGGTCTGGAGCTATCAAAACAAATATGCCGAAGGTACTAACCCGAAGGTTGT
The DNA here is from genome assembly GCF_002162155.2 of Triticum dicoccoides. NCBI lineage: Eukaryota > Viridiplantae > Streptophyta > Magnoliopsida > Poales > Poaceae > Triticum > Triticum dicoccoides. The sequence goes on along the minus strand of NC_041380.1, from coordinate 244,717,837 downwards.
TAATGGGCAATGAATAAAACATTATATCTCAGGTATGCCCATTAATGCTAAAAGTAATATTATCCAAACTATGACACCGGAAGAACACATAAAAGAGACCTTCTGGGACACTCCAGAATCGTTAAAAAGAGGAGGTACATGATACGGTAAGTAAACGGACTCCAAAAATTCCGCAAAAATATTTTCTGTCAGTTTTGGAAAATAACAAAAATTAGGAAAATAAGAAACTACAGAGAAGCGCACCCTGGTGGGCACAAGACACCAGGGCGCGCCTAACTTGCCAGGCGTGCCCAGGTAGGTTGTGCCACCTCGGGTACCTTCCGCACTCTGTTTTCTACAGCTTTCTTGTTTCCCAAGATAAAAAATCTTTATATACCCCCCAAACTCTTGAGCACTATATCACGTAGAAATCTTCTATTTTCTTTTCCTTGTTGTTTTCTGTCAGATCCCATCTACCATGGCCACTTCAAGCTCCTCCAAGGACAAGTTCTTCAAGGACGTCATCAACCTATATTTGCAGGAGGTGGTGCAGCACCCTCAGGTCATCCAGATGCATGAGTGGGTGCTTCACATCCGTGATGTGCAAGGTCCCAAGGGGACGGGAACCGTGGAGGCTAGGCTTGAAGCTATGGAACATGAGGTCTTCCGGTGCAAGGGGATAGTGGAGCGTGGACTCAATGCCAATCACCTCATGATCATGGACTTTACCCGTGATCTCAAGGTGGATGGCAAGTCCGTGAAGGACATCGTCTTCACCCTCAACAAGCAAATCAACTTCCTCCGAAGCCAGATCTAAGATCTCCAAAACCAAGTCTTTGAATATGAGGCGAGGTTTAAAGGTATGAGTTTGGTTGCCGGTTGCAGGACCCATGAGAGTCGCTCCTCTTATGATGGTGGACCTCTGCCATGGAAACCCGAGGACAAGACCTCTACTTCATCACCACCACCTTCTTCATCACCAAAAGAAATTTGAGTATCGGGTATGGGCACTCCCCTTGGCTTCCGCCAAGCTTGGGGGAGGTGCCCCGGTGTCGTATCACCCCACTATATTTTGCCTTTACTTCTTTTAGTTCAACCCATAGTTATCTTTTGCTTTAGATGAATAAAAGTTTAGTTCGATCCTTTCTTTTCGAGAGTTTGCCTAGTGATCTATCCTTGTAATCATGTGCGAGATATATAATAAAGTTATTTTGAGTTTTTGCATTCTTTACTTTCATGTTCCAATAAAAAGAAAGGAAATAAATGAGAAAGATCATATGCTAATCTTATGGTAGGTGATGACACCACATAAGGAAAAGTATAAGTAGAAAATTTTGTTAGAGATTGACAAACATAGCATTGGTCAATGATGCAACTCATGAAAGAATTAATAAGGGAAGAGAAGGTTCACATATAAATATACTATCCTAGAAATCTTTTGTTATTGTGAGCCCCCATCAAAATATTATATGCCAAAATTGTTGACATTGGACAAGGAAGACAACTTAATGATTTATGTTTGTTCATATTCACATAGAAGTTATATTGTCATAGATCCTTCAACATGTGGTGCCTTCCCCCTATCTTTGCTAGCCAAAAATTCCACACTAAGTAGAGATACTACTTGTGCAACCAAAAACCCATAAACCTAAATCTTACTTTCAAGAGTCCACCATACCTACCTAGGGATTGAGCAAGATCCCTCAAGTAAGTTGTCATCAGTGCAATAAGGCAATAAAAATTGCTTTTTAAAAGTGTCAGATGATTTAGTGTAAGAGAAAATTGAGCGTTGTACGAACTTGTGATGGTGAAGAATAAAAGCGACAGACTGCATAATAAAGGTTGCCATCACAAGGGGCAATACAACGTGATGTTCTTTTGCACTAAGGGGTTAAGCATACAAACAAATAAGTGCATGGAAACCTCTGCTTCCCTCTGTGAAGGGCATATCTTTTACTTTTATGTATTTACTATTATGCAAGAGTCAAAGTGTTTCTCTCTATTCCTTTTTATTTCTCTCCTTTGGCAAGTATCATGTGGTGAGGAAAGATCTAGGCACATATGTCTAGTTGAATATGGGTAGCATGAGTTATTATTGTTGACATCACCCTTGAGGTGAATGCGTTGGGAGGCGAAACTATAAGCCCATGTATTTCTATGTGTCCGGTTGAAACATTTTGCTCATGTGTATGCGGTGAGTGTTAGAAATCATAGAAGACTATATGATGGTTGAGTATGTGGACTTGCCTCAAGGATCCGATACGTGACCCTTCCTAAAAAGATGATGAATTGTAGTTGCAAAGTTGACTGAGAACATAATTTGTTGGTCTCTAATAGAGTTTATGCTTTATACTTCATTAGTGTGATGAATTGTTACTTATTTAGGAGCAGTCTACGATAAAAGTTCTATGATAAAAGTTTATGTTAGAGTTTGTTGCTATTATAATAATTCGCATGATGCTTCTATGTCTGTATTTTGCTTTTATTGACACCTCTCTCTATAAGCATGTGGACATGTTTTTCGATTTTGGTTTTCGCTTGAGGAGAAGCGAGGTCTAAGCTTGGGGGAGTTGATACGTCCATTTTACATCATGTTTTCCTACTGTTATTTATGATGTTTTTATGCATAATAATGCTTTTTGGAGTAATTCTAATGCCTTTTCTCTCATAAGATGCAAGGTACACACAAAGAGGGAGAATTCCGGCAGTTGGAAATCTGGACCTGGAAAAGCTACGTCAGGCCACCTATTCTGCACAACTCAAAACAAGCTAAAACTTTATGGAGATTTTTTATGGAATATATGAGGAATATTGGAGCCCATAAGTACCACAGGGGGGGCACCAGGTGGGCACAACCCACCTAGGCGCGCCAGGGAGCCCAGGCGCGCCCTGGTGGGTTGTGCTCCCCTCGGCCCACCTCCGGTGCCCATCTTCTGGTATATAAGTCATTTTGACCTAGAAAAATATAAGGAGAGGACTTTCGGGACGGAGCACCGCCGTCTCGAGGCGGAACTTGGGCAAGAGCACTTTTGCCCTCCGGCGGAGCGATTCCGCCGAGGGAACTTCCCTCCCGGATGGGGAAATCATCATCATCATCATCATCATCATCATCATCATCATCATCACCAATAACTCTCCCATATTGGGGTGCGCAATCTCCATCAGCATCTTCAACAACACCATCTCCTCTCAGACCCTAGTTCATCTCTTGTGTTTAATATTTGTGCTGGAACTATAGATTGGTGCTTGTGGGTGACTAGTAGTGTTGATTACATCTTGTAGTTGATTACTATATGGTTTATTTGGTGGAATATTATATGTTCAGATCCACTATGCTATTTAATACCCCTCTGATCTTGAGCATGTTTATCACTTGTGAGTAGTTACTTTTATTCTTGAGGTCACGGGAGAAATCATGTTGCAAGTAATCATGTGAACTTGATATGTTTGTTTGATATTTTGATAGTATGTATGTTGTGATTCCCTTAGTGGTGTCATGTGAACATCGACTACATGCCACTTCACCATATTTGGTCCTAAGGGAATGCATTGTGGAGTAGTTATTAGATGATGGGTTGCGAGAGTGATAGAAGCTTAAACCCTAGTTTATGTGCTATTCCATAAGGGACCGATTGGATCCAAAAGTTTAATGCTATGGTTAGATTTATCGTTAATACTTTTCTCGTAGTCGTGGGTGCTTGCGAGGGGGTTAATCATAAGTAGGAGGTTTGTTCAAGTAAGAACAACACCTAAGCACCGGTCCACCCACATATCAAATTATCAAAGTAGCGAACACGAATTGAATCAACATGATGAAAGTGACTAGATGAAATTCCCGTGCATCCTCAAGAACGCTTTGCTTATTATAAGAGACCGTTTTGGCCTGTCCTTTGCCTCAAAAGGATCGGGATACCTTGCTGCACTTTTGTTACTATTATCATTACTTGCTCGTTACAAAACATCTTATTACTAAACTACTCTATTACTTACAATTTCAGCACTTGCAGACTTACCTTGTTGAAAACCACTTGTCATTTCCTTCTGCTCCTCATTGGGTTCGACACTCTTACTTATCGAAAAGAGATAGAATTGATCCCATATACTTGTGGGTCATCAATGTCCAGTGCCATCATTGCGTGGATAGGGATCATGCACAAGACCGACTGCACCAACAATAGACACCCACTTTTGGATAGGGATGATGCACGCCAGGTGGGCAAGCGCGCGACCAGTTGGTCCAGTAGATCATTGAGCTATGATGTCGTTTGCTTCCTGAGGGTTATTGGTAAGCAGAGGTACTTGCATGGGAAGGATCCAATCTGACATCTCATGGTAGATTGGACTGCCGCTACGTCATCACTTGAGCAGCGTACGGGGATTACCGCACTCTTCAGGAGATTGACCTTGAGACACGATGCTTCACCAAACATCTCTAATATTATCGAGTAGGTCCTTAATTCCACGTCATACGGCTTGATGAAGATCATCACATCATTTGCAAACATAGACATCCTTTGCCTTACTCATGTTCTTGCTAGAGGAAAATGTAGGCCTCGGGTCGTGGCAAGGTCGAACATTTTCTTGAGGGGCTCCATGATCATGATGAAAAGCATTGGAGATACCAGATCTCCATGGCGTAGCCTTGGACAATTGTAAATACTCCTCCTTGATATACAACTGACTGTGATCTTAGTGGTTGTGGTCCCTAGCAGTCCACAGATCCAAGACGCCCATTTTCCACCGAAGCCAAGATGTGTCATCGTCTCAATGAGGAATGGTCATTGGACCGAGTCGAATGCTTTGGTGATGTCTAGCTTTAGCATGATTAAAGATTCTCTCATAGCATGTATCCTACGCGCCATGCTTTGGACCAACATAAATTTGTCATGTAGTAGTCTTCCTTCAACAAAAGCACTCTGATGAGTTCCCATAATGGTTGGCATCTCCTCCGCAAGTACCTTGTCGAAGATTTTGATGGCCCCGTGGACTAGTGATGTGGAGCATCCCAAGATCATCCCCATGGACCTACCTACGTCTCCGACGACACCACTTGGACTAATGACAAGGGCACGAGCAAAGGCTATCGAAGATAAGGTGAACTCGCTCCTCTCTGAACTACCACTTTCTATACATGAGATATGGCTACTACCGTCGACCGCAATGACGCCGGTGAGCTGGCCTCCCTCTCTGGCCCAAGGTTGAAGACGACGGTCATGGGGCCCGTCGGCCAGCCTCACATTCTGACGGGTGGGCCCCACCCGTCAGGTTTAAAACGCACGCGCGCGCATACCGGTTCGCCGTCGGCTGAAGGCGTATTTTGCATTTACGCCTTCAGTGTGGCAGCCTCGCGCGGGCTGGATCCTCTCTGGGCCTGCTGCGCTGTGGCCTTTCTGGCCCAGTGGCACAGTGCCCTCTTGCTTTTCTTTTTTGTGTAAACTTGCAAAAATTCCACAGGATTAAATAAATATCCAAATGCAATAATTCCAGCTCCTAAATTCTTGTAAAAATCTCACCTATTTAATGGTGTAACTTTCATACATGCCCAACCAACTTTTCTGTGTTGTTCAAATTAAATTCAAATTTGAGCAATTAAATCCTTGTTTGAAAATCCATTGCTCTGTCTCTGTAGCTCCAAATCCAGAAATAATAATTTTCCCTTCTTAGTTTTAACCCTAGTATTTAACAAAAATGAGTTGACATTTTTCTGAGCACTTTGGTTTTTTTATTTTATTATTGCCTTATTTTGTCATTATTATTTTGCGACAATAGATTGTGTTGCTGACGAAGGAGTTGGACCAGAAGACTTTAAAGACCCAGAAGACTTTGCTGAGCCAGGCAAGCAGCCCTTTGACCATGTCTATGAAACCTTTTTATGCATGTCATATAGCACTTTTATTACTTGCATCGGAGACATGATGACGAGGCAAGTGTGTGTGTTGTTTTCGAAAACGGATTAGGTTTAAGATTTGTCGACTGTCCCAACCTCACATGTGCAACCACTCTATCCTTATATGGGAAAGGGCATTATTGATTACCTAGGCCGATACTAGCTTGGAGCCCGCATTACTAGTGATGGGAGAGTTGTTGTTGCGCTCTCTTGGGACGGGGTCGTGCCAGGTAGGGCGGCCATGACTGTTTTCACAGGGCACCGGACACACCGTTGGTACCCCGTGCTTGTGGTATGTGATGAGTATGGGAGCGAGGCTCCACAATTTTAAGATGTGAAATGTTGGGCATGGGGGTTACTACCAATCGAGTGGACCCTATGTTAGTGTCGTCTAGGGAAAGATAGTGATCGGGTGCTTACCCCGGGTACTTGAGGTACCGCGGGTCGTGGTTGACACGGAAGTTCCCCGGATCTTTTGGGTAAAGTGTGCAACCTCTGCAGAGTGTAAAACTATTCGAATAGCCGTGTCCACGATCAAGGACAGTTGGGCGGTGCTGCTTAAACTACGTCCAGAGTTTTACAAACCGCGTGTGGGTGTGTTGATAAAACTATTTGGGTTAAGTCAGATGGCTTGACATGATGATCAAGTTGGATTGGTGTCCAACTCCGCTTATGTTGATATCTGTAACTTGTTCATACGGATATCCGTACTCTCGTGATGCATACTTTACATGTTGATAGATCATGTCTTTGCACTCAAAACTAGCTTTCTGCAAACTACCTACTTAGTGCTATATCATTGCATTATTGTGCCCTGTTCCAATCATGGGTTGCTTGCGAGTACATTCAAAGTACTCATTGGCTTGCCACTAGTTATTTAATTGGCCAGGAATGGAAGAACAAGAGTTCGAAGAATAGTTCTTTGGAGACGAACATGCGAACTAGGATGTTTCCCAGCCAGAATGCCTGTAGGGTTAAGGCAGATGGCATGGGTTCTACTTATCGACGAAGATTCCGCTGCTTAAGTTTATTTGGTACTCCGCCCTTATGGCTTTATCCATGTAAGACTTGACCATAATGGTCATAATCTGTGTAAGACGGTATGTATGGATGTAAGACTCTTGTTATCCAGCTTATGTGTGTTCAGTGAGGATTGATCTCTGGGATCACTATACACGTGCATTCGGTGATCACGACTTACGAGTCGGGGTCCCCACAGGTCCCGACTGTCAGGCACTTCCTTGCGTGCGAAGATGTAGCTGGTGGGTCCCAGCAGCCAGGGGGAAACGTTTTTTTCGTGAAATACGGTGGCTCGTCCGGTGGGTCCCTGCTATCAGGTGGAGGAATCATTATTTTCCGCGTAATAAGGAGGCACTTCCTTGCTGCGGCCGTGGACCCAGCTGTCATCCTCTCAACGTACAGTACTCTTCCGATGGAATTCGTTCATTGACCACATTGACCACGCCGTGCCGAGAGCACCAGGGCGGTGGACGACAGCGAGGCCTAGGAAGGGGACAACGCGGAGCCGGGGAAGGCGCGCCAGTGGATGCCCACGCGGAGGGGAGTACGTGGGTTGACTACTTCGGCTGTGGTGTGAGGCTGCCGTCGCCGGAGAATAATAGGAGGTGTGGGTGAGTATACAGGGATGGCATGGCCAGCGGTGACAGCACGGCCGGACACGGGAGGTAGGAGCCGGCGGCATAGCCGACGCTTGTTTGGGCGGCTGGAGCAAGAAGACCAGAGGTTGAAGAAGCACTATGGCCGTTGGATGGACATCGTACGGTCACTGGAGCTAGAATCATTCATATTGACTAAGTTGACAAAGCCCTCTGACCCCGTCATCGTAGTAGGCCCATAAGTTAGCCTCCCACTATGGTGGGTCCTAGCTAGCAGGGGGACTATCCATTTTTGTGCGTAATAAGGAGGCACTTCCTTGCGTGCGAAGATATAGCTGATGGGTCTGACCTGTCAGCGGGGGGAACGTTTTTTCACGAAATACAAAGGACCTTCTGGTGGGTCCCAGATGCCAGGTGGAGGAATCACTATTTTGCGCGTAATAAGGAGGCATTTACTTATGTGCGGCCATGGACCCAGCTGTCAGCCTCTCCACGTACAGTCCACGTCCGATGGATGTCATTCGTTGACCACGTTGACCACGCCGCGCCGAGAGCACCAGGGCGGTGGACGACAGTGAGGCTTAGGAAGGGAACGACACGGAGCCGGGGAAGACTCAGCAGTGGTTGCCCACGCGATGGGGAGTACGAGGGTTTACTGGTCTGGCTACCGTCGCCGGAAAATAACAGGAGGTGTGGGTGAGTAGAGGAATGGCCTAGCCAACAATGGAGTAGGGTGGGGCGGTGCGGCCTGTGTGGCAGCACAGGCGTCCACGGGAGGCGGGAGCGGGCAGTACCACCGGCTCTGGTTTGGGCGGCTAGAGCAAGAAGATCAGATATTGAGGAAGCAGCACGGCCGTTGGATTAACATCCAACGGTCACTGTCGCTAGAATCGTTTGTGGACTAAGTTGATAAAGCCTTTCGTACACATCTACCTAGTAGACCCACAAGTCAGCCTCCAAATCTGTCCCAAACAGCATACAGCCCGAAATTTCTAGCCAAATTCAAATTAATTTAAAAATTAGGCATACCTTAATTTAAATCCAATGAAATTTTACCCGCACAAAAACAATGAAATTTAAAATATCAAAATCTGAAAGAAAAAAGTATTTTGGAACTAATTGCTTGTTTGCTGTATTTTTTCATTTTACAGCCCATTTCTTATTACTTATAGCACAATTTCTGGGCAAAATGCATCCCTCCTCGTCTTGAAAGATTTCCGGCCTAGCAAGGCGTAGAAAAGCAAGTAGGCCTACGTTGGTTATTCTGCAAAAATAAAATAGCTGGGCTAGCCATTTTCAGAAAGGAAAAAAACAAACTGGGCTGGTCATGTGCTAAACATATGAAATAAAATCCTGGGCTAAACGGGCCACAGCTCCCGCATAACCCAGTTGATACCCTTCTCTTGTTCTCCGTCCCGAAAAAACAAAATTACTGCGCGCGCTGCTGGGTCCCTACTATCATCCTCACCATGCACATTCATCTCCTTATTCCTCTCGGTTGTTGACCATGTTGACAACGTCGGAGGGTGGCGCCGCGGCGAGCGAACCAAGACGGAGGACGATGGTGAGGCCCCGGACGGGAACGAACAGGAGCCGTGGAAGAAGCGCAGAGTTTTAGGGTGCGATGTGTCCAGGATGCGTGCGCGGCAGCTCAGCCAGTCGTGGGAGGCGGGAGCAGGCGGTCCCGCCGGCGCTGGTTTGGCCTTGGCAGCTGGAGGAAGAAGAGACTAAAGAAACACGACAAACATTGAATGTCAATCCAACGGTCCAGGTTGGCACAATCGTTTGTTGACTAAGCCGACACCAAGTAGCATACTTTTTTATATATAGGAAGAAAAGAAAAACTGGGCTCGTTCGCCTGGTAACATTCCCGAAACCGCGACCGTTTGATCTTGCATCGCAACTAAAACTACGAGGAAAATGCGTTTGTCTGCCGTCCTCCTCCCAGGGAATGCTCGCCACATAAGTGACTAGCACCCTTGGTTTTCAACCGAGAGGCCTTGGTTTTGAGTCCCAGGAACTCTCAGTTTTGTCCTCCTTCCTTCTTTGCAAAAAAGCAGAAGAAAGAAAATCAAAGACTTGAGAAGGCGTAGAGAACAAGCCAGTGTACCAGTAAAGAGACGTTGCTGAGTTTTAGAAATAAGAGAGACGTGCTCCTGTAGCTGGTTCGAATCCAAACCTAGACTATGACAATATATGGTGCTATGCTACTCTGCAAGTAATGAAACTGACATATCCAACGTTCGCTTCTCCTCTTCTCTACTTACTCTGCCTAGCATCAGAAGCTCTGGCTGCAGCAACCATGTCTGCTGGCTGCTTGTCCACCTGCTCTTCAGTAGGCAACAACCTGATATGCACCAAGTTGCGACCCGTACCATCACCTATGGGTCTCATCACACCCCCGCTGGCACACGCACCGAAGCCGGTTGCTCATCGCAACCCGCTGCCGTTGGTGTGGTGCCACTGCTGCAAATCACGTAGAGTCATCCATCGCGTCTCAACTACAATCCTCAACCCTGTCCAAGTATTCTACAAATGCCCGAATCATGGGGTAATAATATGTTTAAGTGTTGTTCTGCTACTTTTAGTTGCTATTTTTTTAATAATTTGGTTGATGATCTTCCAATTTGATTCATGCAGAAAAGGGAAGATTCGTGTGATTTCTATTTCTGGGAAGTTGCGGATGTGGGGGAATGCAACTACGCTGATTATTTGGTTAGCTGAGGAATCCCAATACCAGCAGGTTGGGGTGTTGGACAAGTAACTGAAGGAACGATAGAAGAGGAAGATGCAGAGCAGAAGGTTAAAGATGCAGTTCCTCTGATCATGGCCAAGCAACAGCTGCTGAACGGCCTTGACAGCAATGAGGAGATGAAAGAGCTTGTGAAGATAATGGACAAAATCGATGTGCTCTATAGGATGATTATCTCCTTATTTATAGTGTATGTAGCACTCGTGATGTATTCAGTGGCTATGACATGAGCACTTTGCTGAAACTAGTAAGGAATGAACAGGCTGGGCGTAGTGTTTTGAACATCTAATGATTTCTATTAACGGAAATCAGGGGGTATCCCCTTTTGCTCATAAATAAATAGAAGAGGCCCTTTTGGTAATAAATAAATAAATTAGCAGAGGCCCTGTCAGGTCAGCTTTGTTCCCATTCGAAGACGTCGAGAAAATTGCAGTCCAACAACAAACTATGTCATCAAATTCAAGTTTCACTGCCAAATATGAGTAAAACTAAACAACAATGTCATCATGTTTTACTCGTCATACAATCACCAAACACAAATCAACATACATAACAAGTGATGTTCTCACAGCAAAATACTAAACAACACGTTCATCAGGTTTCAGTTGTCATAGCAAACACAATTTCACATAGTAGATAACAAAATGTCTTCTGACAGGGAAATACGACAAAAGCAATCTAATCATCATCCGTAGTAGCAGCGTCAACATCTTTGCTATGTGTATCAGTCTGAATCGTAATTCCCCAGAGTGTCATCTTCTTCTTCATCCTCAATGTCCTTGAACGTTGGCTTCTTCTTGATCAACTCTTGTATGTCCACAACACGACAGACAATTTTTTCGCCAGCGTCATTGACGTGATGGTTTTCAAAGATATTAGGAACATCTGTGGAATCTTGTACATCAGGAGCGGTGTAAGCATCATCTTGTTGTGCAACTTCATTAAACGAATTCCTCTGCTCAAACCTTTGCAATACTCTCCAGTCATCGCTACGTGCAAATGTGACTTCCAAGAAAAATATTTGTGTTGCTTGATTTGCCAAAATAAAAGGCTCATTGATCTGGTACGCCGCCTTGACATTGATGGATTAGAAATAATCATCAGCTCTGGGTTTTGCGATCCTGGAAAACAGGCTATACCAACAACAACACAACAGAACCACACACTGATGATCCTCAAAACTAGAGATATACTGCAACTGAACAATGTGTGTTATATTAGCATACATTTCAGTTGTCACTCTGTCATACATGTCCTTGCTCATGATGGCACTGTTTTGTGTCTTCCTGCCTTCATCGCATGCAAGGCTGTTGTAGCGCACATCTCCAACAACACAAGATTCATAATGTCTTACCCGAGTATCAGGACCCATTGCTAGTGCGTAAAGGGCATCATCAACTGCCTGCCCATACTCCCGCATCTTCTTAACCTATGTTTAGAAAATAGACAAGTTGATCATCTTTTGTACTCAGTATATTAAAAAACTGACAGTGCAATTCAAAGGCTAACATGGCTCTTGAACCATTTCACAAATCCTGCCATAACCAGTTTGTCAATGTTTCTTGGATTTTGCGGCAGTAACTCCTTTTTGTAGATGCTGCACAACATAGTGATTGCGTCAAACATCTAAATATATAAGAATGTGCTGCAAGTTTAGTAGATTATGATGTATAAGCTGCAGTACTTAGCACTTACTTGATATAAGGTAGTATCTCAGGACAGTTATTCAACACATACCAAACCATTTTGTCCAAATCTTTAGGTTTGTCCTCTTGTCGACTCTTCCCTGTAACTCGAACAGAATAATCAAAAACATTGAGCCTGGGATTGTCTTCACCCACCTCTTTGCTAAACTGATCAGCTGTTTCAATGTATTTTAAGCAGAATGTCAACGCTTCTGTAGCAATGTAGGCCTCTGCAATCGAACCCTCAGGTCTAGCTCTGTTCCTAACATAGCCCTTGAAAGTGCCTAGCCGCCTTTCAATAGGGTACATCCAGCCATACTGTATTGGACCTCTAAGTAGTGCCTCATCAGGTAGATGAACAGTCAAATGCACCATCACATAAAGAAGGCTGGAGGATATATATTCTCAAGGTCGCATAGGATAGTTGGTATCTTGTCTCTAAGACGCTCCAAAGTATCTATCCTGATATTTCTACTGCAGAGTTCCCTGAAGAATTGTCCCAACTCTGCAACTGCTCTGTATAAGTCAGGGCGGCCCAAATGATAATAGGTAAAACCCTTTGAAGTAGGATGTGGCAGTCATGAGTTTTCAACCCTTGTACCTTGTTTCCATCTACACTGACTCTCCTTTGAGGGTTGGAAGCAAATCCATGTGGGAATCTCACATGTGACAGGACCTCACAGAATTATTTTCTTTTTACCTTGTCCAAGACGTACACAGGTGGTGCCATATCCCGTGGTTTACCTTCATTTTGCACCTGCAAATCCCTTCTGATACCCAGGTGTGTCAAATCAATCCTAGATTTTAAGGTATCTTTCATCTTGCCTTCAATATTAAGAAGTGTGCCGATAATACTGTCACATATATTTTTCTCAATGTGCATCACATCAAGATTATGCCGCAGATCCAAATCTTTCCAATACTCCAAGTCCCACAAAGTGGACCTGCGGGTAAACAATAATCCCTCTTCTGTGCTGACACGCTTCCTTTTCCCGCTACCATTACCAGGATGGTTTCCTGGTGTAATATGCCTGACCTTCTCTAATTCCACTTGCAACTCACCGGCGGTGAGCCTCTTTGGTGCATCATGGTTTTCATGCTTTGCATTGAACACATGTCTTCGGTATTTTGTAGGACGCGGCTTGTCCTTGGCAAGGAAACGACGATGTCCAATGTAACAGATCTTGCTAAGTATTGCATATGACAGCGGATTCCTGTCATAGTGAACACATGCATTGTAACCATGTGTCATTCTCCCTGGCATAGTGCCCAAAGCCGGATAATCATGGATGAACCAAATTATAACAACACGTAGAAAGAAATCAGTTGGTGGGCTCGATTGAGAACACCCCTCCATAGTTGTTGAAGTTCCTCCACAAGAGGCTCCATGAATAAATAGAAATCCTTTCCAGGACTTTTTGGACCTGGGATGAGCAAGGCCATCATGTAGTTTGATTCTTTGGTGCAGACATTTGGAGGCATATTGTAAGGGATAACAAGCACTGGCCATATGCTATATGTGGCGCTTCGGTGGCCAAATGGGTTAAATCCATCTGAAGCTAAGCCAAGTCTAATGTTTCTCGGTTCAGCAACAAACTTTTTGTGTTTCTGATTGAAGCTTTGCCACTCACTACCATGAGATGGATGGCTCATTACATTCTGATCTCTGTACTCCTGGTTCCTAGAATGCCACAATACATCCTCTCTTGTTTCAGCATCATGAAACAACCTCTGCAATCTTGGTGCAATTGGAAAATGTCTCAGAACATTATGAGGAATCCTCTTCACATCATCGCCATCTTTCCATCTTGATGATTTGCATTTTGGGCATTCACTTAAGTTGGCATAATCCTTCTGGAACAGAACACAATTATTCTTACAAACATGGATCATATCATATCCAATTCCAACTGCACGAAGGAAATTCTTCATTTTACTGTAGGTGTGTGGAAGCTCAGACGCATCTGGGAAAGATTTGTGGAAAGCAACCAACATTGCATCGAATGATTTGTTGGTCATCCTCTCAGATGTCTTCACCTGAAGAAAAGTGACCATAGATGAGAATACTGATAGTTTATTTCCTAGGGTGACATCCATGTTGCATTGTTCCAACATGCGGGCCCACTATTTTCTTGTGCAGGTGAAAGTTCATGAAATGCACAAGCATTTCGTAGCATTGTTTCAATGTTTGTCAAACTCACTGGCTCCGCCACCACCACCTCCTCCTCCTATTCCACCTGAGCATCAGGCAGATCAAGATGGTGATTTGTTGCTTCCACATAGTCAGTAACATTGACGTTCACAGCTTCACCATGATGAACCCACCTAGTATATGTGACCGACATCCCATAGAAGTGTGGATGATTTTGCACAGTTGACTGGGGTCTTCTAATTGAATTCATACAAGTGCTACACGGGCAAAGCACATCTGATTTCGGACCACCGCACTCAACTCTGATAAAGTTCATGAAGTTTTCAACCCCCTAGACATATGCAACAGAGAATCTTCGAGCAGAAGTTATGCAAGTCCTGTCCATCTATTAGACATACAAATTAGTTCTTCTACTAGATATTACAGGAAAAATATATATGCTTTTTTATGAAGTCCAGAAAAAAATACCTAGGTCGATGTCTAAAGCTATGGCAAGATATTTGGACGAGCAGATCTAAGTAACGATATATATGTAAAGCTAATTCAGCAAATAGATTTGAGTGCTAAATTATGGCACACTGTTTTAGCAGTCAATGAGGCCGAGCACATAGCAATCAAACTATCGAAGGCCATCACAGCAACAAAGATCGAGTATAAAACGGTGTACAGCTATTTCACCTAACAGATTGGCTACTAGACCATGGCAATCTACGTTACAATAATATATGGCAAGGTACTTTAGCAACTAATCGGGCTTGGCATGCCATCTCAGCTAAGCAGATTTAGTGCAGAATAGGGCAAGGAAGATTCTTAAGCAGAGCATATTGACTGTAAACTACTTCGGCAAACAGTGAGATTAATAGCGTCTATCAGCTAACATTCAACGCTACATCGACATGCACGGGGCCTCAGTCTAGAATGCACATACCATGGGAGAAGCTGAATGTTGTGCGTCTTGACACGAACATCGCCAGCGGTGGCGGCGCTGACCGCCGTGCACCTCCACAAGAACGTCGCCAGCGGTGGCGGCGCGGCTAGAGGACGACACTCTACAAGAGCGTACTGTGGGAGCGAGAGGATCTCTGTGCGTCCCCTCGACGAACCGCGACACTGACGTATCGGAGTGGCGGGGAGGGCGGCTTTGGCGGAGAGAATGGAGTGGAGGGGGATGGGGGGAGTGGGTTTGGGGAATATTATTGGCTAGTTGGCCGAAG
>NC_041380.1:244692860-244702302 GCF_002162155.2 Triticum dicoccoides | reverse complement strand
GGCGGGAGTTTGGCGCATGGTCGGTTTCTCCAAGTGCAGTCCCACGTGTTAGTGAAGAGGCAAGCCGAAGCGCGTTCCATTTGCGTGAGCCGTGTGCAGGACCGAACCTGTGTGGGGTGCAATGCGACCGCGACAGGGGTGTTGTGAGTGTACCGCCTTTTTTCTTTTTAAACTAGGTGCTTCGCCCACTAAAGAAAAAAAACTTGGTGCTTCGCGCGATCCATCGATACTACTACTAGTAATCCGGTAATCCCGACTAAAACGGCGCGGCCGGGTCTTTTCCCGCGCGATATGCTGGGAGGTTGGCTTAGTTGGGTTTTTTTAGGACGAGTAATGCTACACCTACGTAATCCCAGTTACGTAATTAACGTAATGTGAAACGTGTGAGCCGTTGATTGTAGATTGGGGGGAGGGAGGGGTAGGTTAACCCTTTTGTAGGTTCCCGTAGATGTAGAAAGATGTGAAATGCGTGAATGTGTCGTGGACGTACTATTGGAGTGCCTAAGATAAGTTGTGTATGTAGACTATGTTTTTATTTACTTTGCATGTTAGCTTTGTCTCGATTCAATAAAAAGCAGAGTTGGTGATGATGGTGTGCCTGCCATCCTACAACATAGGTCGTCCGATCTATATCTATTGGATAGGAAGGAAACTATGACAATTACCCGCACTCCTCTCCACATTTGCAGATAAGGCCTTCCCTCGTTGATCCTTTTCTCCCACAAGATCTTGATGTTCCGTGCAATGCACGGGCATCTTGCTTGTACTCCTACAATATACTATATTATTGTGAAAGTTCATATACATCGGCGAGATTAATGGAAACACGGTAGATTTTTATTACATTTCGAACTTTTATAGGACAGAAAAATAAAAGAAACCCGACCCTATACCTATTCTATGGCGGCGACCGACGTCCTCCATCTGCGATCTCCATGTACGGGGGCGGGGTTCAAGACCTGTGAAGTGAAGGTGCGGTCTCCGATGAGGAAGAATAGAACACGGGAAACGGACCGGCCAGTTGGCACACCATGCCCTGCCGCTTCCCATGCCCTACTCATCCTCGGAGGAGTCCCCGACCTCGGCGGTGTCGGACGTTGGACGACGGCAAGTAGGACGCGTGGCTGATGGTGCTCCCGTCGTCGGCCGCCAGCATGGCCACCGCTTGTGCGGCCGCGTCCGCGTCCGGCTACGCCGCTATTGCATTGCGAGTGTAGACTTGAGCGAGGGCGGTGACCTCGAGCTTCATCCCCGAAGACAAGCTCTCCCACAGAGTGTTGTAGGGTGCAACCCTAAGTGGAGATCTTTCACGAATTGGAGGGGGAATCCCTAAGAACAAGATGCACAAGAGAGAAAACAAGAGGAAACACTCAAGAACAAGTCCAATCACACATCCACTAGACCAACAAACACACAATATCCACAAGGTATATAAAAAATCAAAGGGAAAAAAGGTACATGGTAGAGTTCAGCCCAAATCCTATGAAGGAGATGAGGGCTTGATGATCTAGATAGATCCTTCCCACAAGGGGGTCTTTATCCGCTAGGGATCTTCTCCAATGGAGGTCTTGAACTCCAATGGAGTCTTCTCTCTCTCAAGAGGAATCCCACAAGGGGAGGTACATGAGCTAGCTCTAATATCTAGATCTATCCTTAGCTTAGTCTAAATGGAGGAGGAAGAGGAGTATATATATGTCCAAGGGATGAAGGGGTTAGCAAGGGCGAAATGGGGATTACATGGGCAAAGCCTGCAGCAACACTCAGGGGGCCTAGTGTGCACGGGGTAAGTGGAGCCCGTGCGCACGGGGTATCCAGAGACGTGACGCATGAGCCCGGGCGCACGGGGTCCGTTGGGCCCATGGACACGGCGGTCCCGTGGGCACGGTACACGCCCGTGCGCACGAGGGCTTCAAGACCGCCAGCCTGGGAGGCCCGTGGGCACGGGGTCAGAGGGGCCTGTGCGCACGGGGTTGCCTGGGAGCTGCTGCCTTCTTCTTGGCGCTTCCTTCTCCACTTCCAGGCTTCCCTCTTTGATGGTGTAGATGTTCTCTTCTTCTTGGACTCCTCCTCGATGAATGTGTAGCTCCGCTCACACCTATGTATGCACACGAGAGAGGGGTCAAGTAGTATACCATCCTCGAAAGGTACAAGTGGACACGTGTAAAGGAGACGATTCACCTTTGTATGTATGAAGTAGATGTGGCACGTGTCACTTGCAAATGGACTCTTGACATGGTGATGTCCATAGGATGCTCCACATCATCCCCTTCCCCTTGGGAAAGATCCGACCTTGGATCGAAATCCAAATCACCATGGGAAAGAGATGATGTTGCCGTGTAGAAGTTGACGATCACCAAGCATTCATCATCTTGTAGTTTCAAATGGGCACTCTCCAATGTCATACCGTCTTGTAATTCCTTCAAAAGGAGCAAAGATAACAAGCACTTGGAAAAACAAATGTGGTTGGCGTAAGAGCAAAACCAAGCATTCAAGAGGTGATTTACCCAACAAGTGTTGTCATCAAGCATAACATATGGTTTGACAAAGAACTGTGGCATGGTATTTAAGCATGTAAGTTGAGCACAATCATGGACATCATGGAAACAAGCATGCAAATGGGAGGTGAAGATGCTAATATGTGTGACAAGTGAACAAGCATCTACCTCGAGGTCATAGCAAGCATGCATAAAGCACTCAACAAATGGTCTATGGTATGCATAGGAATCATTCACAACACCAAATATAATGAGATGTCTAAACACATGGGGCAAGTGCAAGACAATCCAAGCATAATGTGCATATGGTGTAGTGAAGATATCATGGCACTCAACACAAAGGAAAGAGCAATTGTTCAATATGTGTGAGGCAATCAAGTCAATCATGTGCAAAAGCAATGGGACATGACGTATGTGAAAAAGTGACATTGTTGCAACCAAACATATGATAGGAGCAAGTAATCCAAGAATTGGATGAAACATGGAAAACGATCATAGTAATCAAGTCGTGCAAGCTAGTAGTGTGAAGATGCAACATACTAGAGGAAATCGTGGCAATCATGTCATGTAAGAAAATAATAGGCCTAGGCAATGCACATGACATATCGCAAGCACGAACACAAAGCAAGATCATAGTATCATCATAGGCATGGGGCACAAAGCAAACATGGCAGTAACAAGTGATATCTCCACCAAGCTTGCAAATACACATACAAGTACTAGGATCAATCATCATGTGTAATGCAAAGAATTGGTCACAAATGCATGGAAAAGGCATAGGAATGAGCATATCATGCAAAGTGAGCATGGCAATATGGGCATAAAGTGAGAAGTGGTAAATAACCCATAACCATGTGAGGGCCGTGTAGAAGAGATGCGCGAAGTATTTACGCAAAGGGAGTGGTGGTAAGGACAATCCACGGGATCCCAAGTCATCATTGCTCTCTAGAGCTTGTTTTTTCAACTCATGGGATTGTGAGGTTGACGTGTGTTCATGGGTACCTACACAAAAGAGACACAAACGGAACAAAGTGTGTGCGTGGTAAATGTACACATCATCCATCATGATGTGCATGTGCACGTGAGAGTTAGCACAAGATAAGCATTGCTCGAAGAAATTGGATGCATGGTATATGAACATGTCATCCATCATGAAAGAATAGTTGTTATGTATAACACGATGGGGACACAAATTGAGCAAACAAGTATATGGCACATCAATAGCATTTTTATTCATGGGGAGCATATGGTGCACACAATCATGGGAATCACGCCAAGTATAGGATGTACCAAAATCTCCTAATGGGTATGAGGAAACTATGGGGGTCTCCTCATGAGCAATAGAGGAAGCATAATATGGAGAAAATGGACAACATCCAAAACAATGCATATTCGAAGCTAGGTGGCTATGGCATGGCATATGAGATAAATGATGCAAAGGTAGCATGTCAATATCATCACAAGAGAAACAAATCCCAATAACCATAGGCTTGTCATCTATGCCATAGGTGAAAATTGGGTTTATTTTAATGGCATATGCATAGTCACTATGATGAGATTGCAAATATGACATATGATGGATCTCATGCATAGCATATGACAAGTCAAGCGGATTGTCAAACATGATGTGACTGAGAGAATTATCACAAGAACTCCTATGTAACATGGCATCACAACTACTAGACTCCTCATGGCAATCATCAAACTCATCATAAATGGGTAAATCATCGCATGGGGAAATCATACTAGCATGAAGCATGGTAATAGGTGGATCAACATCATGCAAGCAATCAATATCAAGAACGTCCACTGGTGGGACAAGAGCATCACCTTTACCTATGTTACCTTTCTCATTCCACTCATGTGATGTAGGTGAGGTGGGAAAGACCAAATGGTGTTCATCGTCGTCATCGGATGGAACCATGTGGGGGGTGCATCATAGTCCACCATGGCCATCGTCATGTCCAAAGGAAGGACGGAGTCGTCGAGGATCAGCGCGTCATCATAGATGGGACCTAACACCAAATGAGAAGACACAATAGAGGTAGAGATTAAATTGTTAGAAAGAGAAATGTCCTCATATGCCTCATCAACTATCTCACTCTCTCTATGTGGTGGTGGCTCACTCACTCCCTCAAGGTAGGTGCACTCAATGTCACATATGGTGGAGTCACTCAAATCACTCAAGTGCTGGTGGTGGTGGCTCTCCTCGCATGGGAATTGGGGCAACTCGTCATATATGGGGCTTGTGGTGAAGTTACTCTCACTCTCAATGTGGTGGTAGAAGTCATTCAAGTCATGATACGTCACTGTGGTCGAAGGGAAAATCCCACGCTCAACCATCTCGTAGTCATCGCCGTGGATGAAGGCCGAAGATGGAACATCATCACTCTCGTCATGGATGAAGGCTGAAGATGGCACATCATCACTCTCACCATCTTGTAGCATGGTCAGTGCGAAGTGAGCTCGGGGTCGAGTAGAGTTGGCCTTCATGAGTTCTTGCTCCTCCTTGAGAGCACCAATGTAGTTGTCGTCGAGGGACTTGTAGTTCTCGAGGAAGATAGTCTTGGAGATGTTGTTGTTTAATCCCATCATGAAGTAGAACTTCATCCAAATGGGGTCATCCACTCAAGCACGTCGCAAGGATTCCTTCATGTTCTTGAAGTACTCGTCGAGGGACTTGGATCCTTGTATGATGTTCTCCAATTAGCGTTGAAGATGTTCTGTGTAGGTGGAAGGCACAAATTCTCGCCGCATCGTTTTCTTCATCGTGGGCCACGTCATGGTGAAGCTTGTTGAAGGTATATGAATCCACCATGTCGATGCATAGTCATGGAAGGTACTTCTGGCGCACTTCACTTGATCATCGAAGGGTACTTGATGTAGCTTGATGTAGTCGTCCATCTTGCACTCCCACTTGAGGTATTCATCGGGGTCAATAGTCCCAAAGAATGGAATCTCCTCGGTGATGTCAACGTCGTAGTAGCTCGAGGGAGTAGTGGACTTGAGCTTGTGGAGTTGGCGAAGATGCCGTACGTCCAAAGGCGAAGATGCCTTGAAGTCACTTGGCGAAGATGCCAAAGGTGTTGAAGAAGCCGTAGTCTTGAGGTCGAAGTCATGGCTCTATGTAGCCCGTGCGCACGAGGTTGTCGGAGGCCATGTGCACGGGGTCCCATGTGCACGGCAGTCGAAGGCCCGTGTGCATGGGGTTGGTAGAGCAGCCAACGCGTGTCCTGAAGCTCGCTCTTCATGGTCATGTCGATGTCGATGCTTGTGTGTACTTGCCGAAGATGGTAGCTCGGGAGTCTTTGCACTTGAGCGTCTTCTCGAAGATGAGGAAGATCGCTTGCAGTTCTTGATGAGGGCCTTGAACTCCTCCATTTGCTTGTCCATCTTGGCGTCGATGAAGTTCTTCATAGCATCGAACTTGTCGTCGTGGTTGTAGACTGGAGATGATGTGCTTTGCCTATCCATCACAAGACTCGAGAAAAGGTGAGTAGGAAATGAGATAAAAATACCAAGCTACCTTTTCCCAAAGTTGAGGATGTATCTCGTGTCACTCAATGTGAGATGAAAGAATAGTGGAATTGGTACTAGAATTGTTCACTCACACCTCAAGTAAAAGCTTATCGAGTGGCTTGGTTAGGACAAGTGGCACAAATTTCATGCAAATTGAAGTCCAAGATATTGTAAATGTTGAAATAAATCCAAAGGACTCAAAATGCAAAGTAAGTGATCACAAATATAGAGGAGGGCAATAAAGAAACACACGTGGTGGGATAATGGGGCTTGTGCAACTATAGGGATGGGCAATACAAGATTGCCTAACGAAGACTAAGCTCGTGTTGCACAAACACTAGGAGAGCACTAGCTTGGTTGCACACTTGGGCACGATTCATCACTTGGCACCAACCTATATGCATGCAATCTAAATGTTTCCTATTCCATGTATCCTCATGCACAAGCATCTCTTTTCATGCTCAACTCTTTGCTTATAAGCTTATGATCATCCTTTTCTTGCTTAAAAGCTTCTCTCTTTTTTTGATTTTTTTTGGACTTTCATCTTCCTTTCCACTATGCTCAATGAGCCTCAACCACAAACATGAGATAAGTATCACAAGATATGCATGGGAGCAAGCAATTGCACTATATGATATATCCAATGATGCAACGATATGATATCGTATCACTTTGGTACACAAGTTCTCGCGAAGCCCGACAATACTCGGATAGCTAGTCTCAATAGGTATGAAGGTATGCACAAAGATGGCGGGGCTATCAAGATCTAATGGCAAGGAAGGAAAAGTTTATGATGGAAAGGATACCTTCGTCACACTTAACCTTTCACGAAGTCGGGGGTAACCGGCCTTGCTTCCGGTTGAAGATGGTCTCAAAGGATGGATGGTCGTCGTCGATGTGGAAGCTCGTGGTGGATGTAGTCGATGGACCGATACAAGTCACCAGTGGTGGATGAATATGTAACCATCCCTAAGTAGCCGAAACACCTTAGGAGGCTCAAATCACAACTCAACCAACCACAAATACCAAAGGAACCAAAATGGGTTAGTTTGTGGATGTTTTATGCGGTGGTGCAGAAGTTATGGTGGATGGCCTATGCAAAAGATGCAAAAATGGAGGAAATTTGATGGAGTCAAATTGTGGTAAAACCAAGATGCATCTCGGGCACGTCGCTAGCTTTTCAACGAGCCAAAGAACACCCAAATCGGAGTTCGGGAGAAGAAGTTATGACCGAAAACGTAAAGTGGACGCGGCTAATTCTGGGAGGGCCGTGCGCACGGGGTCCAAGGCTCGTGGACATGGGGTCCTGTGTGCACGGTACATGTACCGAGGGCACGGGGTCACCTGGGACTACACGAGGGTCTGTGGGCACGGGGCTGGGAGCCTGTGGGCACGGGGTAGGCGGAAATTTCGCGAATTTTTGGGTCAAATTCGAAGGGGGAAAGAAAAATTTGGTATGGGGACGCAAGAGGGGGTAGATCTACTTGCTATACATCAGAACCACGGATCAAAATCAACAAAAACTCACAAGAAACTTCAAATCAGAAAAAAATGCATGGCTCTTTTTGTGGGGATTTTCAAAATTGGGCAAGAACAAGCAAAATTATGCTAGAAAACTAAGAAGGGGGGCTCCAATTTCGTGAGAAACCATGGCTCTGATACCAAGATGTTGGAGGGTGAAACCCTAAGTGGAGATCTTTCATGAATTGGAAGGGGAATCCCCAAGAACAAGATGAACACAAGAGAGAAAACAAGAGGAAACACTCAAGAACAAGCCCAATCACACATCCACTAGACCAACAAACACACAAGATCCACAAGGTACATGAACAATCAAAGGGAAACAAGGTACATGGTAGAGTTCATCCCAAATCCTATGAAGGAGATGAGGGCTTGATGATTTAGATAGATCCTTCCCACAAGGGGGTCTTTATCCGCTAGGGATCTTCTCTAATGGAGGTCTTGAACTCCAATGGAGTCTTCTCTCTCTCAAGAGGAATCCCACAAGGGGAGGTACATGAGCTAAGCTCTAATATATAGATATATCATTAGCTTAGTCTAAATGGAGGAGGAAGAGGAGTATATATAGGTCCAAGGGATGAAGGGGTAAGCAGGGGCGAAATGGGGATTACATGGGCAAAGCCCGCAACAACACTTAGGGGGCCCCGTGTGCACGGGGTAAGTGGAGCCAGTGCGCACGGGGTATCCAGAGACGTGACGCATGAGCCCGTGCGCACGGTACACGCCCGTGCGCACGGGGGCTTCAGGAACGCCGGCCTGGGAGGCCCGTGGGCACGGGGTCGGAGGGGCCCGTGCGCACGGGGTTGCTTGGGAGCTACTGCCTTCTTCTTGGAGCTTCCTTCTCCGCTTCCAGGCTTCCCACTTGGATGGTGCAGATGTTCTCTTCTTCTTGGACTCCTCCTCGATAAATGTGTAGCTCCGCTCACACCTATGTATGCACACGAGAGAGGGGTCAAGTAGTATACCATCCACGAAAGGTACAAGTGGACACATGTAAAGGAGATGATTCACCTTTGTATGTATGAAGTAGATGTGGCACGTGTCACTTTCCAAATGGACTCTTCACATGGTGATGCCCATAGGATGTTGTGCATCATAGAGCTTCATGCTCGCGGTCATGGCGGATGTGGTGCCAGGTAGCAGGACGATGCACTATGGTGTGGAGGTTAGCTGGGCGTTGCCGCTTTAAGTAGCGCATTCCGGTGAGGCCAAGCGTCCGGGTGCGTCATTAGAGTCGCCGGAGTTGGTTCCATGGGCACTGAGCCTGTTAACGACGGCATACGGACGGCCGACATGAATGCGGGCAGCTGGCGCCGGTTGGGAACACACCACATGACGGCATGAGGGACGAGGGTTTTTGGTGTGCCAGGGTAGTCAGCTGCGGTCGTGACAACGTTGGAGATGCCCTTTGCTCACATGCGACCCACATGTCATTGAAAAAGCAAGACGACCCGGCATGGTCTCAGGTCCTGGGGATGCAGTTGGCCGCGCTACACCACTCTGCAGATGCGTCGCAGTGCGCGCGCACTTCGGCACCCCATGCATCCTTGACGATCCGAGTGTTGATCTGCTGGTCGTGCCACAGCGCTAACGCCACCCTCGGCATACTGAAACCGACCGTGTAAAGCGACGATGAGCGTGTCGCTCCCACATGCCTCATTTGAACATTCCACCGAGTATCATTCGCATGTCGGCCTAGACCATGCTTGTATTTCCAATGTTGTAATTTTTCCGACATGTATACAAACAAATGATTCGTTTAAAGTTTCACATTGCCTCCACCATGTGTCGCTTCCCGTCTTAGTTTTGACATCCCATTCGGTTCATGCCCCGACACATCTTGACGAGATCGATTGATGTTGAGAGATCGATTGCGTGTCATGCAAGGAGATAAAGGTTTGCTCTGT
>NC_041380.1:244531350-244692697 GCF_002162155.2 Triticum dicoccoides | reverse complement strand
ATATTGTACGTTCATAAGCGAAACGTACGTATTATACCCACCCTAGTTGATGCGGAGCATCCTATGGTCATCCCCATGGACCTACCATTGTCTCATCAAGTGCCAAGAGGACCCATGAGACGAGCCCAAGCTAGAGCTCTCGAGAACAAGGTGACTTCTTTCCTTAGTGATATCCCATTTGATCCTCTCGAGACATGGCTACTACCTAAGTCCGGAATGTTATGCATGATTAGGTATCAAGAGTACCCTCCCGAAGATGCACATGAAGTCGGACAAACCACCAAGTCCATGGATGAAGTGAAACGCCGAAAGGAGAAGAAGGCAGCTCGAGGACCCGGACATCCGTCCCCAGGCCCGGACATCCGGCCGCTGGAGACGACCACTACAGCAACAGCCGCCCAGCCGCCAAGTGCTACAGGCCCTGGACATCCGGCGTCAACCCCGGACATCCAGCGTCTCGCCAAGCCCCGGACATCCGACCTCTCCCCCGAAAATCCGGACACCACCAAACAGAGAGCAACAAAGTCAGCTCCTCCAGCCCGGACATCCGGCCTGCAAACCCGGACATCTGGAACCTCGCCAACTCCCGGACATCCGGCCTCGCCCCCGGAAATCCGGACACCACCAAACAGAGAGCAACAAAGTCAGCTCCTCCAGCCCGGACATCCGGCCCGCCAACCCGGACATCCGGCTCTCCCTAAAGCCCCAGACATCCGGCCCGTCACCCGGACGTCCGGCCTCCCCTACCTACGTGCAGTGCTTCTGGGCTGAGGCCCATGTACCCGTTCGCCCCTTAGACTATATATACTTCCCCTCCACCTACGTTTTGGTGTTAGCAAAGGATTAGCTCATATTTTCATGTGAGAGCTTTGCTCATCCACTTGGTTACCTTCTCCTCGGAGATTCGAGCCTCCACCGGAGAAGATCCCCCAAGCGGATTCTAGACCCCTCTTTAGGGAAGAACTCAAGACCTCCTTTGGAGAAGAACCGGCTACCATGTACCGTCCGTTGTTGACTTTGGATCTTGTATCTCCTATCGTGTTTCGAGGATCTAGTGCATGTGTGATCATTCTTGTTGGTTTAAGTGTTCTCTTGTGTTCCCCTTGTGATTTTCCCCTCGCTTCCCTCCTCGTGTTCTTCATGTTCATCGCGGGATCCACTCCTTTTGTGAAAGATCGGCCGATTAGGGTTCTACCCTACATCATCTTGGTAGCAAAGCCAGGTTGATCACGATTTTGAAGCCTCCCCGTTGTGATGCTAGCCTAATTTTGTTGATTTTGTCCCTAATTTTGAAAATCCCCACCAAAATAGCCCAATTTTTTTTTATTTGTTGGTGAGATGAAGTTTTGTTGGATTTGATCCGCGGATTTCGTGTGTTGTAGGTAGATCTAGCTTTCCATCCACTTTTCCCCAATTCACATCCAAAAATTTCTCCGAATTTTGCCCGGATTTGACCTCTCCTGGCGAAGATCTTTGAATCCATCCACGGATCCAGAGCCCAGACATCCGGCCCGACAAGCCAGAACATCTGGCGCCCCGGACATTCCGCCATCAGGCCCGGACATCGGGCCCCTGGCAGCACCACTTCCTCTTCACCGCCCGTTTTCCTCCCATTTTTCGCCAAATTTTGTTCCGGTGCCCACATATACTTCCGCATACCTCCACCACTTCCGCATAGCACCACCATATACCACATACACCACCACCTCTTACCAACACCAACTCCGACAATTTTGGTCCAATTTTGCTTTGAGAATTTGAGTTGCGGTACCATGTCCTACTTGTGTTTTGGCTATTTAGGTACGGTTCGACATCAACATCACCGCCGCTCATCTTCGCCACGGACGCGTCATCACCAACGACCACCTCGACTACATCTTGATATTCATGATTGGATCACCGTCATTCGTTCTTGCTTATGGACGTGGAAACAAAGAAAGGTAACCTCGTCTTGGTATCGTGATATATCATTCTTGCCATTACGTTGATAGCCATCATAGCCTTACTCCTTTGCGTTGCTTACCCATCGAGACTAGCCATTGAGTATTGCCGGCAACGAGACTTGTGCACATTAGTGATCATACTTCCCATAGCATACATACATCATTGTTGCATATCTTGGTATCATCTCTTGTGTCACAAGGTTGTCATCGCATACATAATTGCTATCTTGGTTCGTGAAGCATTGCATGAGAAAAGATCTCAAACATCAAAGAGCCAAACAAGCTTTTAAGCAAAAGGAAAAGATAAGCAAAGAGCTTTTAAGCAAGAACCATAGCATCTTACAACATTAAGATTGTCATACTTGATTATCTTGGATCATCGCATAGAAACACCTTGCATAGAGCATACTTGGGATAGAAGTCGTTGCAGTTTTGCTTAGTAGGTCGTGCACAAGTCTTTGTATCCGCCTATTGTGCAATCGTGCTAGCGTCTCTCTAGTGCTTGTGCAACAAGAGCATTTTTTTGGATTCCACATTTTGGCTCATCCTTGGTTGCCCAAACCCCACTTATCTCTTTGCGTGTGTGTTTCCGTGTACACTACATTGCTTGGTCTACTTGTTACATTGCAATCTTGCGAATC
This sequence comes from Triticum dicoccoides, assembly GCF_002162155.2. Classification (NCBI taxonomy): domain Eukaryota; kingdom Viridiplantae; phylum Streptophyta; class Magnoliopsida; order Poales; family Poaceae; genus Triticum; species Triticum dicoccoides. The sequence goes on along the minus strand of NC_041380.1, from coordinate 244,690,113 downwards.
TTTTCCAACATTATAAAAGCTCACTTACAATTGCATTAAATTTTGTGCCACCATCCTAACCATGCTCCACCATAAGCTTTTACATGTGTAGGTGTGAGAAACCGATAAGAATTGGTACTAATTGTGCTATTTCCTTGTCCACATTGGAGTGATCATTGATCCACTTTCAACTTTGGTCAAGGTACATTTGGTATTCGTTCTTCTCTTTCTACCACTCACATTTTTATCTTGGAATGATGGATAGGCCAAGTAGTTCTACCAACCCACTCTTCATTGAGCACGACGACGACATGAACTCCTACGTCACCAAGAGCCACCTCTTTGGTGCCCAACGTGCTTTGCATCAAGAGCAACAAGCAATGAGTGAACGCATCGACAACCTCGCCGCCAACTTGCGACTCTCCGAGCAACGTACAAGAGACTACTTCGACCACAAGCTCGATGATCACAAGCAAGGGAATGACGCAAGGATGGTGTCACATCCCTAGTTCTGGTATGACCTAGACCAGCTAGCCATTTGTGCATCATGTTTAAATTCCATTTAAATTTGAAATGGGGATTTGTGAAACCCTTAGAATCATTTCTGGAAATAATCCAGATAAAAATTTCTCCAAAAAGGTCCAAGAAAATGTTCATGTTACTCTCTGATAATATTGGCCAGAGGTTAAAAATCAAACCAATATTTTAAGGAACTCATAAATATTTATTTTGGACTTTTGGAGTTAATCCAGTAATTATTTGCGTTGGATAAATGTTTTTATATATATGAAAAATTGTCCAATAATTCTGAATTTTGGTGAGGGGCTTTGGAATAATCCCTTAGGCCCCTGCAAAAATTGTCAGAATTAAATAAAATGATTTGGTATTTTTATCAAATCAAAACAAATGTTAGAAAAATAGAAAAGAAAACAAATAAAGGAAAAACCCTTACCTGGGCCTCCTACCTGGCAGCCCAGCCAGCTGGCTGACGCCAGTCGTCGCCTACCTCCTGCCAGGAGGACGACGCGCGTGTGCCCGACGCGCGCGAGCACACGCCGGCCACCTACTGCTTCCCCTCTCGCCGCTGGAGGCACCCAACGACGCCACACACTTCCCCGAACATCTCTCCCTCTCTCCAGTGGCCTCCCCTCCTCTCTCGCGCGCTTCACCGCGAACGCCCGAGTGCTGCCGTCGCCGCCGCTCGCCATAGCCGTGCCCATTGTGCTTCCCTCGCATCGCTAATGTGTCCTAGAGTTCCGCCCTGTCGCGTTCTTCGTCTTCGTCAAGCCACGCAGCTGGGGACGCCCTACCTCGACCTCGTTGCCGCCGTTTTCCACCGCGAGCGCCCGAGATCGCTGGCGCCCGTACGTCTCCGTCTGGCCTTCCCCGAGCCCGCTTTGACGCCCTCAGCGACTGCTGTGAGCTCCATCGTCGTTTGCCCCTCTTCCCCTTGCCTCTCGATCACCGCAGCCGCCATTTTGACCGAAGCCGTAGCACCTCACCGCCGGCCATGGCGCCACCGTGGCCAGGGGCCGAGCTAGCCGCACCCGCATGCGTCACCGTGCTCCTGGTGACGCCTTGAGGCCGTAGAGCCTCTCCGCTCGCCTCCCCATGCACCGCAGCCCTCGCCCGCACTTGGCCGTGCTCTGGCCGCCGCCGCGAGCCTCGCTCCAGCAAGCTCCGGCCACCCCTCCTCCTCCTATCTACCCCACTAGAAGCGGGAGAGCACGGGCTATGCCCCGGTGCTCTCCGCCGTCCTTTTGGTCACCGGAACGGTGATCCCGAGCCCCTCCTCCGCGTTCGGCCTCGCCGGCGGCTAAACGCCGGTGGGGTTGACCGGTCTAACCCCCCCAGTTGACCTGGGGTTTGACTACCCAGGGTCAATGACAGGTGGGGCCCGGCCCTGCTAATGTTTCTGTTAGGAATAGTTTAATATCTAATTAACACTGTTAACTAACTATGACACTGACGTGTGGACCCCACACGTCAGGTTTGACTGGTCAGCCACGGTTGACTTGCTGACGTCATGCCACTGTCATGCTGACGCAATTATTCATTTTCTGGTATTAAAATAAATCAGGAAATTCCAGAAAATATTCAAAACTTCAAAAATTCATAGAAATTCAACCGTAGCTCAGATTGAAATAATTTAAATATGAAAAATGATCAGAAAAATTCAATCTATCCATCTGTACCATTTTCATGCATGACAAACCAACCTATACATGCTGTATATATGAAAACACACTTATGCGATATTTAAGGGCTTATTTTGGAGTTGCATTTGAATGGACCTCAACTAAATAAATGCTAGATGCATTAACTCAAACATCATCACATATTCATGCCATGATCATGCATCATATTGTTGCATATACTTGTGTTTGATTTTCGACACCGTTCCTTCTCGATAGGTCCTGCTCCAAAAAGTGTTCGGGAGCACCTATCAGTGGAGCAGTGCCCCCTATTGATCTACCAGGCAAGCAACCCCCCTTGTTCATTCCGATACAATCCTACTCTCTCGCTCCTGCTCTCATTTATTGCATTATGGCAACAATGATTCAACTGCTACTTTATGCTGTGGTAGTTGAACCCATTCCTCTCCATGACCTGTCATTGCCACAGTAAATAGTTAAAACCCACTAGCATGTGTAGGAGTTGATTGAGCCATGTTTTGTTCCTACCATGCTTTGCCTGCTATTGCTTAGAGTATGTCAGGTCTGATTCATCGGGAATGAATTGGAGTGTTATGGTATGTTCTGGTGCTGAGAGTTAAGCGTGTGAACACGATTTGGTAAAGGTAGCGGTGAGAGGCCATGTAGGAGTACATGGTGGGTTGTCTCATTGGGACCGTCCTTAAGAACTGAGTTCTACGCAAGTTGTCCAATGACTAGCTACTACCACACATTGGGCTCCGGGTGCTCCGAGCTCTCTCGGCTTATTAACCGCCTTGATCTTCGTCCAGGAGTTGATAATAGTTTCTGGTGTTTGTAGGTAGTGCTATTTTTCTACCTATTGGCACCCGGCAGGGTGGGCTCGGGACAGACTAGGCACAGGTGGCACGGTGTACCAAGTGGCACCCGGATGGTGGGCTTGGGAACCCTGCTCACATCGTTTGGAGCCGTGAGCGACACCCCGGCCGGATCTCCTTGCGGATGGAACCCAAATAGGTGATAAACCTGGACTAGAGTCTTGCGTGGTTAGTCAGGTCGTGGCCGACACCCTCGCCAGGCTTCCGCTTGAAGGTTGCCGAGATACATGACGTGTATATGGTGATAAGTGGTGAGAGCGTGTGTGAAGATGATAGAGGCTAAGGTGTCCCGATGTTTCGATGAGATGGTGGCTATCGTTTTCTGTGGTAGTCGATCTTGGCGATCCGACTACGAACGTGCGAGACGTCGCGCCTTAGCAATCGCTAAACCAACTTCTGAGGGTTATTGACCACGCCGGAGCACGATCAACCTGACCACGAGGGTCTGTTTCCTGCAAGCAAACGAAGAACAAGCAAGAAACTGAGATTGCAATCGGGATATTGCGAATATAAGATGAAAGCTTTATTGATCAAGGTGGGGTTCTCTGACGTCTTGGTCTGGTCGTTGGACACAAACGAAGTACGCGAAGTTGCAGCTATGGTGAACTTTTAATCTAAACAAAACCCAAAGTCTAAACGACGCCCTAAGGGCTGTATATATGGAGGAAGAGGGGGTGGGGAATTTCGTGGCCCTTGAGGGTGGGGTCCGAAACCAACCCTAACTCTTGTTTCCCCACACATACGGACTCTAAAAATAGCCTATACTTAAGTATTTCGAAATTACATGGGCCTGGCCCATTAATAGGGTGACGCAGCACCTAGAATAGCCTATGGACGAATATTATGAAGTGGCATCTTGTATATTTCGTCCAAGGCTTCATGCACTCCTTATGGCGGCTTCAAAGTCCTGAAATCATCACTTGTAACTCCGTTCTTGATCCCCTTGCGCATGCCATCAACTCCATGCGTGTTCTTGCTCCAATGTTCATCCTTCTCCAAGCTAGGCCCTTCATTTGTAAGCAAAACAAATGTATCCAATTTAGGCAGCATCATAATCTCATGAACATTAGAATCATTACCAAGAAACGAAAGTACCTGGTAATTTAATTGGCGTGCACGAGCTCTAGTAATTGGTCCAGTATATGTAACAGTAGGGGTTGTGGGTGTAACAATGGTATTGATGTCCTCATCATCCTCCCCTTCTTGAAATGAAGTCGTCCTCGACGGAAGCGCATCTTCCTCACCCAAATAAGGCTTCAAATCTGCAATGTTAAAAGTGGGACTAACCCCAAAATCTACAGGTAGCTCAAGTTTATATGCATTATCATTTATTTTCTCTAACACCTTAAAAGGACCATCAGCACGTGGCATTAGTTTTGATTTGCGCAGATTAGGAAATCTATCTTTAGCAAATGTAACCAAACAAGATCTCCAGGCGCAAACACAACATGTTTTCTACCCTTATCTCCAGCAAGTTTATATTTAGCATTCATACGCTCAATGTTTTCCTTAGTTAACTCATGCATTTTTACAATCAATTCAGAACATTCTTTAGCATCAAAATTAACCTTCTCTGAAGATGGAAGAGGCAACAAATCAATAGGTGCACGAGGTAGGAAACCATACACAATTTCAAAAGGGCACATCTTAGTAGTAGAATGCAATGAACGATTATAAGCAAATTCAATATGAGGCAAGCATTCTTCCCACATTTTCTTGTTATTCTTCAAAACAGCGCTAAGCATAGTAGACAATGTTCTATTGACTACTTCAGTTTGTCCATCAGTTTGGGGGTGACAAGTAGTACTAAAAAGCAGCTTAGTCCCCAACTTAGCCCATAAACATCTCCAAAAGTGGCTAAGAAATTTAGTATCACGATCTGAAACAATAGTATTTGGCACACCATGTAAGCGAATAATTTCACGAAAGAACAAATCAGCAACATTAACAACATCATCGCTTTTATGACATGGTATAAAGTGTGCCATTTTCGAGAACCTATCCACGACAACAAATATGCTATCCCTCCCCTTCTTTGTTCGAGGCAAACCTAAAACAAAGTCCATAGATATATCCTCCCAAGGAACACTATGTACAGGCAAAGGCATATATAAACCATGAGGATTGAGTCGTGACTTAGCTCTTTGACATGTAGTGCAGCGAGCAACAAAACGCTCAACATCCCGTCTCATCTTTGGCCAAAAGAAATGTGTAGCAAGTATATCCTCCGTCTTCTTGACGCCAAAGTGTCCCATTAATCCTCCTCCATGCGCCTCCTGCAACAACAAAAGACGAACGGAGCTAGCTAGAATGCATAGCTTGTTAGCACGAAACACAAATCCATCCTTAAGAACGAACTTGTTCCAAGTTCTCCCTTCCTTACAATTCTGCAATACATCTTTAAATTCAGCATCATGAACATATTGATCTTTGATGGTCTCCAAACCAAATATTTTAAAGTCAAGTTGTGAAAGCATAGTATAACGACGAGACAAGGCATCAGCAATAACATTTTCTTTACCCTTCTTGTGTTTAATGACATAAGGGAAAGTCTCAATGAATTCAACCCATTTAGCATGTCTACGGTTCAGTTTTGCTTGACTTTTAATGTGTTTCAAAGATTCATGATCAGAATGTATAACAAATTCCTTGGGCCGTAAATAATGTTGCCATGTTTCTAAGGTCCGAACAAGAGCATATAATTCTTTATCATAAGTAGAATAGTTCAGACTAGGCCCACTCAATTTTTCAGAAAAGTATGCAACAGGTTTTCCATCTTGTAATAACACACCTCCTAATCCAATTCCACTAGCATCACATTCAAGCTCAAAAGTCTTATTGAAATTAGGAAGTTGGAGTAAAGGAGCATGTGTCAACTTATCTTTCAATACCGTGAAAGCTTCTTCCTGTGCGGTACCCCAAACAAAAGGCACATCCTTCTTTGTAAGCTCGTTGAGAGGTGCAGCAATGGTGCCGAAATCTCTCACAAAACGCCTATAGAAACCAGCGAGGCCAAGGAAACTCCTCACTTGTGTGACCGTTTTGGGCTGCGGCCAACTCTCAATAGCTTCAATCTTGGCTTTATCAACTTCAATTCCCTGTGGAGTAACAACATAGCCAAGAAAAGATACTCGGTCGGTGCAAAAGGTGCACTTTCCAAGGTTTCCAAACAAACGTGCATCACGCAGAGCAATAAAAACAGCACGTAAATGTTCCAAATCTTCCTCCAAAGATTTGCTATAAATCAATATGTCATCAAAGTAAACTACCACAAATCGTCCAATGAAAGCACGTAAAACTTCGTTCATTAACCTCATGAAAGTACTAGGTGCATTAGTTAACCCAAAAGGCATGACTAACCACTCATATAATCCAAACTTAGTTTTAAATGCTGTTTTCCATTCATCACCCAATTTCATACGAATTTGATGGTATCCACTACGCAAATCGACTTTGGAGAATATTGTAGAGCCACTCAATTCATCAAGCATATCATCTAGCCTAGGAATAGGATGACGATAACGAATAGTAATATTATTAATGCCTCTACAATCAACGCACATACGTGACGTACCATCCTTTTTCGGCACTAAAATGATAGGAACAGCACAAGGACTAAGGGATTCGCGTATATAACCTTTGTCGAGCAGTTCTTGTACTTGACGCATAATCTCCTTCGTCTCCTCTGGATTGGTACCGTATGGTGCACGGTTGGGTAGCGAAGCACTGGGAATTAAGTCAATTTGATGCTCAATCCCTCGAATAGGTAGTAATCCCGGTGGCACGTCTTGTGGAAAGACGTCAGCGAACTCCTGCAAAATGTTAGTGACAGCAGGGGGCAAAGAGGAAGGCACGTCCTTGAATGAAAATAATGCCTCTTTGCACACAAAAGCATAGCAAACAGATTTGCTAAAATCTAGCTCATCAATATCAGATTTGGTGGCAAGTAAACATGCACTTTTCAATTTAATTTCAGAAACAATAGTAGATGGTTTATTATTAGGCTTCATTTGGTGCTCAAATTCTTTTGCCACAATCTGATTTTCACTCTTATTTGTCTCCTGTTTTGCTTTATTAGCTCTATTAATATCATCTTTCAAAATGGAATCAGGAGTCATAGGAAGCAAAGTAATATTTTTATCATTATGAACAAGAGTATACTGATTGTTTCTACCATGGTGTACAGAATTTTTATCAAATTGCCATGGTCTACCAAGTAATAAGGAACATGCTTGCATAGGTACCACATCACAATCAACATAATCAGCATATGTAGAGATACTAAAATGCACACGAACAGTACGTCTTACCTTAACCTTGCCGCTGTTGTTGAACCATTGGATGTAGTAAGGATGTGGATGTGGTCTTGTGGTGAGAGATAGCTTCTCCACCATCTCCATGCTAGCCAAGTTATTGCAACTCCCTCCATCTATGATCACGCAAACAGAACGTTCCTTCACAACTCCCTTTGTATGGAACAAATTATGCCTCTGATTTTGCTCAGCTTGTGTAACCTGCACACTCAAAACACGTTGAGCAACTAAACATTCATACCTGTCAGCATCTTCAGGAGCCATGTATTGCGTCTCATGATCAGAATCGTCTCCACCGTGTTCTTCACGTGTAATAAGAGCCAAAGTCTCCTCATCATAGTCACCAGCGGACTCATACCCACCATCCTCAGTAACAATCATCACACGCTTAGATGGGCATTCTCTCGCATAATGACCTCCACCCTTGCAACGTCGACAAATAATATCATGTGTTTGCCCTGTTGATGCCATGGATGAAGAAGAGCTCTTTGCAGGCCCAGAAGGTGTGCTCTTGGCAGATAGTGGTGATTATGCCTGCTTTATTGTATCACGGTTGGAGGTGGCAGCCGACGGAGGCACCGGTGTAGCAGAACGTGTGGAAGTAGATGATGCACGTGGTGTCCATGATGAAGGTCGACCTGCAGAAAAGTCACTCCGCGCCAATGCCTGTCGATCCTGCACTTCACGTTCAGCTTTACAAGCAAGATGGAATAAACAAGTGATATTAGTATACTCCTTATACTCTAGAATCGTCTGAATCTCTCTATTTAATCCACCCATAAAACGTGCAAGCATAGCTTCATTCTCCTCAACAATACCACATCTAATCATGCCAGTTTGTAATTCCTGATAATATTCTTCTACAGAATTTTTTCCCTGTCTTAAGCGCTGTAATTTTTGAAGTAATTCACGTAGATAATATGGTGGAACCCAACGAATACGCATAGCAGTTTTCAAAGCAGCCCAAGTAGTCGGAATAGGATATAACCTACAATGCTCAGACCACCAAACACATGCAAAACTAGTGAAAGCACAAACAGCAGCAGGAACACGTCTCTCCTCGGGATATTGTAAACATGTAAATCGTTGTTCAGTTTCTAACTCCCAAGTAAGATATATATCAGGAACATATCTACCCTCAAATGGTGGAATATTCAATTTTAGTTTAGGGAGATGGTCATGATCTCGTACCTGAGGGTGAGCCCTACCATTGCCATTATTTGCATGTGGACGACCTGGTGGTTGCTGTGCTGGTGGTGGCACGTAGTTCTGATTTTGACCAACCTCATCCTCATAATCTCCCACATAATCATCCTCCTCCACATCAGCAGTAGGAGCCACAGAAGTATCAACAGCAGCACCAGCAGTTTGGCCCGACTGAAGAGGGACACGGCTCGGTCGGCGGAGGGCTGTTTCCCGACGTGGAGGTAGTCGATGTTGTTGTTGTTGTTGCAGAGGTACGGCAGGAGCAGCCGGTGGTGGTGGTGGAAGATGCGAAAGCAATTCAGCAAACTTGTTATCGAGCTTTGTTTCAAACGTCTTCTCCATGCCATCTATCTTCTCCATGGCCTCTTCAAATCTGTTTATCACATCTTGCACCTGTCCACTCATCATTTGCTGAAACGTATCATGAAGCTCCTTGTTCGTCAAGTTCTCCCAGTCAGTCTCGTCGACTTGTGATCCTGGCATGGTTAGCAGCAATAGAAACACACAAGAATATGATCCTACAGACTACTAACAAGTGGTGGTGGTGGCGGGTGTCACAAATCCGTCAAGCAAATCTCAAATTCTTACCAGTTCTTACCCAGCAGCAGGCGGTGATCGGCAACCGTTGTAGTCAAAACTCTCAAAAGCTTGGATAGAGCGATTGCCAGGGAGAGTCAAACGCACGACGTAGATGTATGTGGAGCTGGGAAGGCTTATAGTATGGTAGCAAAAAGGGTCAGCAATAATCAATTCAGAGATGCAAAGTTGAATAAACGCTCAACGACGGTACTGTGCTGGTCCTAGGCTAGACCGTGCTAGAGACGCGAGCCTTGAACACTAACAAAATCACGGCGCTGCACGTAAATAAGGGAAAAGCACACTCTAGAACTCTTTTTTTCGCTCTTTTTTTGCGCTCCTTTTTTTTGCGCTCCTCTTTTTTGCGAAAAATCACTATAATGGCGAGTGTCTCAAAACTCTTCCCTCGTCAAACTGATAGGATGGGCACGAAATTTTTTTTCACTTTTTTTTTGGAAATCAGGGCAGCGACGACGAAAAAGTGCGACAAAAAATCACTATGATGGCACATGGCTCAAAAGACTCAGAAAAGCCTAAAAATAGGATAGGGAAAAAAATTTGCCCGTGAAATTTTTGGCCTAAAAACTACCCGGGGGTCTCCAGACTTTTTTTTCGAGATCTACGCAGGCAAGGAAACACGAAACGGAATTTAGATTGATCTCAAGAACAAACCTAATATGAGAAGAACTCGGATCGGTGGTGGATATATGGTTGTGGTATATGGCAGCGGTGGTGGTATATGGTAGCGGTGGTGGTATATGGATACAGATTGGTGGTGGTATATGGATACGGATTGGTGGTGGTATATGGATATGGATTCAGAGCAGTGGCGGATAAGAAAAAGTGGTAGATGGGCAATGATGATGGTGCGGCGGCGGCGTGACAACTTATGACCAGAACTCGAAACTCTAAAAGACTAGACTCTAAGACCAGCAACTTGACACGACGATGCAACCGCAAATTCAACAAAGCAAAAACCCTAAAAAGATTATGCAAAGGCTCAGATTGGTTTGGATATGATGAACTAACCCTAATTTTTTTTCTGGCTTTTTCGTGGACTGTAGGTATGAAGAACAGACTCGATCTAATCTATGAAAAACTGTAAAATCTCACCGAGCAACCTGGAAATCTGATACCACTTGATAGAGGCTAAGGTGTCCCGATGTTTCGATGAGATGGTGGCTATCGTTTTCTATGGGAGTCGACCTTGGTGATCCGACTACGAACGTGCGAGACGTCGCGCCTTAGCAATCGCTAAACCAACTTCCGAGGGTTATTGACCACGCCGGAGCACGATCAACCTAACCACGAGGGTCTGTTTCCTGCGAGCAAACGAAGAACAAGCAAGAAACTGAGATTGCAATCGGGATATTGCGAATATAAGATGAAAGCTTTATTGATCAAGGTGGGGTTCTCTGACGTCTTGGTCTGGTCGTTGGACACAAACGAAGTACGCGAAGTTGCAGCTATGGCGAACTTTTAATCTAAACAAAACCCATCTAAACGACGCCCTAAGGGCTGTATATATGGAGGAAGAGGGGGGGGGGGATTTCGTGGCCCTTGAGGGTGGGGTCCAAAACCAACCCTAACTCTTGTTTCCCCACACATACGGACTCTAAAAATAGCCTATACTTAAGTATTTCGAAATTACATGGGCCTGGCCCATTAATAAGGTGACGCAGCACCTAGAATAGCCTATGGACGAATATTATGAAGTGGCATCTTGTATATTTCGTCCAAGGCTTCATGCACTCCTTATGGCGGCTACAAAGTCCTGACATCATCACTTGTAACTCCGTTCTTGATCCCCTTGCGCATGCCATCAACTCCATGCGTGTTCTTGCTCCAATGTTCACCCTTCTCCAAGCTAGGCCCTTCATTTGTAAGCAAAACAAATGTATCCAATTTAGGCAGCATCATAATCTCATGAACATTAGAATCATTACCAAGAAACAAAAGTACCTGGTAATTTAATTGGCATGCGCGAGCTCTAGTAATTGGTCCAGTATATGTAACAATAGGGGCTGTGGGTGTAACAATGGTATTGATGTCCTCATCAGAAGAAGTACACCCCTGCAGGGTTATCATGATCTATTCGAATAGCCGTGTCCTCGGTTATGGACTTCTTGGATGCTTACGTGGTACATAGACAACTTAAAGTGGATACTCTAAAATGCTCAAGACAAGTGTGAGTGCTATGGATGGCCTTCTTGTAGGAGAGACGGGGATGAATCCATAGTAGTGTATTGATGTGGTGATTAGTGGACTCGTGTGCGCTGCCTCACCTCAAAGAAGTTTCTCATTGTCGTAGAACAGGATAGCCACTGAGTCAAAGCTGGCTTGCTGCAACTAAACCCCACATTACCTTCTTGATACAAATGCATGTATGATAGGATCTGACGTAAGTCTTGCTGAGTACCTTTGTACTCATGTTTGCTTTATTTATGTTTTGCAGATGAGACATCTGTCTCACTAGTAGTACCGCTTGGACTTTGACGAATAGATTGTTATCTCAGCTACGATCTTGTACCTTGGAGGGACTTGTAGATAGTCGGGCTTCTCGGCCTTTTTATTTTGTAGTTGTCTGTACTCAGACATGTAATGCTTCCATTGCTTGTATGCACTGAGTGATGGGTCATGTGACCCCTGTTTGTATTTATGCTATGTGGCTCTTCTGAGCCTTTATCTATATGAGTTGCGTTATGTTGTGATGCCATGTTGTACATCACATACTTGCATGTTATGCGTACGTGTGACGTGTATTGCTATGTGTGGGATCCGACAATCTAGTTGTTTGTCCTTGGCAGCCTCTCTTATGGGGAAATGTAGTCTAGTGCTTCCTTGAGCCATAGTAGTCCGCTACAGCCCGGTTCACCGGAGTCCTGCTAGCCCAGTACTACTGCACAGAACACTTGACTGGCCGGCATGTGTTCCACTTCGTTCCTATGTCTGTCCCTTCGGGGAAATGTCACGCGGTAACATCCAGAGTCCTGTTAGCCCAGTGCTACAGCCCGGATTCATACGCTGTTGACCGACATGCTCGATGTGATTCATGTATGCTTGTCTGCATAGGTCTGTGCCGCTTTGGGTTCACGACTAGCCATGTCGGCCCGGGTTCTCTGTCATATGGATGCTAGCGACACTATCATATACATGAGCCAAAAGGCGCAAACGGTTCCGGGCCATGGTAAGGCGACACCTGTGGGGATACCGTGCGTGAGGCCGCAAAGTGATATGAGGTGTTACATGCTAGATCGGTGTGACTTAGAATCAGGGTCCCGACAGCTTTGGTATCAGAGCCTGACTGCCTGTAGGATTACCAAGCCAACCTGGTCGAAGTTGAGTCTAGAAATTCTTTAGCTATATAGGGGAATTGATTGTGGAAGGGAACGTAAGGCTCTTTTTACTCCTTATGCCTCATGCCTTCTGATCTGAGTCATCCTATCTTTCCTACGGGGTTAAGGAACTAGGCTTTCTCTTCCGTCTATCAGGATCACGTGTTACTACTCCATAGTCTCTTAGGATTAGTTGATCAGAGTCATATCCCAGTTTGAGTACCTTCGGTGTAGTCTGTTTAGTAGTATCTCAGAACCTTGGGTGATGATGTTGAGTTTGATGCTACCCCAACATTTGCAGGATGTCTCATTTTGAGCATTTTACTGCCGTTATGCTGCCGGAATTGTCCTAGGAGTTTGAGAGATACTAAATTCTTGTGCTACCTTCTGCATCATATAGTTGATGTTGAATCCATCCTTGTTTTCCTTGGTTTCGTTCTTCAGGATGTTGCCGGTTAACCGAAGTTCTGTTGCTCGTAGCCGGAACCACGGAGATGGTAGGGATGAGGATCCTTCCGACCAGTCTTCGTTGGCAGAGTTCATGTTAGAGATGGAGAAGAACAAGCGAGAGTCTAACCGCTTGTTAGCACGTATTGAGGAGAACACCTCCCATCAGCACAAAGAGTCAGCATCCATCTATGATTTCATTGGTCTGAAACCACCTACCTTCCATCATTCCATTGAACCACTCGATGTAGATGACTGGCTCCGTAGTATCACACACAAGCTGCGTTCGGCGAACGTAGCTGAAAGTAACAAGGTCACCTACGCTGCTTATCATCTGGAAGGTCCTGCTAGTATTTGGTGGCAGAACTATGAGGCTATGCTTCCAGCTGGCCAGAAAACCACCTGGAGAGTTTTCACTGAGGCTTTTCGCGAGCATCACATTCCTCAGGCTCTCATTGATCGCAAGAGAGAAGAGTTTTGTAGTTTCACCCAGAGTAAGATGGCTGTTGATGTTTACAGCAGAGAGTTTGAGAACCTTGCTCGCTATGCTACAGAAGAAGTGTCCACAGACGCCAAGAAGCAGGCTAGGTTCCGGAAGGGTCACAACCCCAAGTTGCGTCGTGATCTCCACTTGCACCATTGCAATACATTCCAGGCTCTTGTGAACAAGGCCATTAATGCGGAGACAGCTCAGCTCACTTAGAGGAGTCTGTAAGCACACCCGTGATTTGGTTTCTTTCTCCGGTTCTAGTTCGCAGAAGCGCCGGATTTGGGTTCCGAACTCCGCTCTTCCACCCGGATATTCACCGAGGCCATCTTACGTGGCACCTCACCCAGTTCAGTTACATACTCCACTCAGGCCTGCTAGTAGACCGCTTGTCAAAGCGGGTCCACGTCCTACTTCAGGGACTTGTTTCACATGCGGAGAGCCAGGACACTGTGCACGTGACTGCTCTCAAGCCAACTATGCTCCACCCCAGCCCGAGAAGTCTGTTGGCCGTGGTAAGCCATCACACAAGATGATTAGTGTCAAGTCAGCTCCCACTGAACGTGGATGTGTGCATCACGTTTCAGCTAAAGACGCTCATGATGATCCGAATGTCGTTCTTGGTACACTCCTTGTCAACTGTCATCCAGCTTCGGTTCTGTTTGATACCGGAACATCTCATTCCTTCATTTCCGAAAGTTATGCCAGCTTGCACAACATATCCTTTTGTGATATGCCCTCTCCACTAGTAATTCAAACTCCTGGATCCAAATGGCAAACTTCTAGTGTAAGCCATGGTAATGAAATCCTTGTTGATAGACTTGTATTCCTTGCATCACTTATAGCCCTCAAGTCTGCAGATATTAACATCATCTTGGGTATGGACTGGATGAAAGCTCATTATGCCAAGATTGATTGTTACACTAGGTCTGTTCAGCTTACACACCCATCTGGCAAGAAGGTCACCGTCTGCACTAGAGTTGCAAAGCGTCAGCTCTATTCTCTTAATGCCAACCCTCTTCCTGACCTTGAAGTTGTCCCGGTAGTCCGTGACTTTCCGGATGTTTCCCAGAGGAACTGCCAAGTATTCCACCTGACAGAGATGTAGAGTTTGTCATAGATCTTATCCCAGGAACCGCTCCAATCTCTAGGAGACCTTACAAGATGGCACCCTTAGAACTAGCTGAGCTTAAGAAACAACTTGATGAATCCTTGCAAAAGGGTTTCATCCGTCCTAGTTCTTCTCCCTGGGCTTGCCCCGTCCTCTTCGTCAAGAAGAAGGATGGTACGGACCGGATGGTTGTAGATTATCGTCCCGTTAATTTGGTCACGATAAAGAACAAGTATCCGCTCCCCAGGATCAATGACTTGTATGATCAGCTCGCTGGATCCTCAGTCTTTTCCAAGATGGATTTGAGGTTAGGCTACCACCAAATCAAGATCAGAAATGGGGACATTCCTAAGACGGCTTTTGTCACTCGTTATGGCCAGTATGAGTACACCGTCATGTCCTTCGGTCTAACTAATTCTCCAGCTACATTCTCCCGCTTGATGAACTCGGTCTTCATGGAGTACTTAGATAAGTTCGTCGTGGTTTACCTCGATGATATTCTTATTTACTCGAAGAACGAGGAAGATCATGCCGAACATCTTAGACTTGTGCTAGGAAAACTCAGAGAGCACCGCCTTTATGCCAAGTTCTCCAAGTGCAAATTTCGGTTGCCAGAAGTGACCTATCTTGGCCACGTAATCTCTGGTAAGGGCATTGATGTCAATCCCGAAAGAGTTCAGGCTGTTCTTGATTGGACTCCGCCTGAAATAGTTAAGCAAGTTAGGAGTTTCCTTGGTCTAGCCAGTTATTGTCGCCGATTTGTTGAGAACTTCTCTAAAGTGGCCAAACCTCTCACGGAACTTCTCAAGAAAGATAAAAAGTTTGAGTGGTCCCCACAGTGTGAGAACAGTTTTCAGGAACTGAAAAGACGCCTGACCTCTGCTCCCATACTTGTGCCACCGGATTTCACTAAGGACTTTGTTATCTATTTTGATGCCTCACGATAGGGACTAGGTTGCATTCGTATGCAGGATCGCCATGTGATTGCCTATGCATCTCGACAGTTGCATCCACATGAGGAGAATTATCCTACACATGATCTAGAGCTTGCAGCCGTAGTCTATGCACTTAAGACATGGCGACATTACCTTCTCGGTAAACGTTGCGAGATTTACACCAACCACCAGAGTCTCAAGTATATCTTCACCCAACCAGATTTGAACCTTAGGCAAAGACGTTGGTTGGAGTTGATCTCAGATTACGACTTAGGGATTACCTACACCCCAGGCAAGGGGAATGTCATGGCTGATGCGCTAAGTCGTAAGTCCTATTGCAACAATCTCATGTTGCAGCAGGGCCAACCACTTCTCCATGAGGAATTATGTAAACTTAACCTTCACCTTGCTCCTCACGGATTCCTTTCTACCTTGGTGGCGAAACCTACTCTTGTGGATCAAATCATCTCTGCTCAGAAGCAGGATACGGGAATTTCCCGGATCAAGAGAAACATTAACAAAGGAGTTGGTGGTAGTTTCTCTATAGATGATCGTGGTGTTGTTTTCTTTGAGAGTCGCTTGGTGGTTCCCAAGAATCAACATCTTCGACAATTAATCCTTAAGGAGGCACATGAATCTCCTCTCACGATTCATCCCGGTAGTACTAAGATGTATCAGGACCTACGCTAGAGGTTCTGGTGGACTAGGATGAAGAGAGAAATTGCTCAGTTTATTGCTAACTGTGACGTTTGTCGTCGCGTGAAGGCAGAGCATCAGAGACCTGCTGGCACCCTTCAACCTTTAGCTATTCCTGAGTGGAAATGGGATAAAGTTGGTATGGACTTCATCACCGGCTTTCCCAGGACCAAGAGAGGGAATAATGCTATCTTCGTAGTCATTGATCGTCTTTCCAAAGTGGCTCACTTCCTACCTGTTCGAGAGAGTATCACTGCTAGTCAGCTCGCTGACTTATATATTTCTCGAATAGTGTCACTTCATGGTGTTCCACTAGAGATCAATTCAGACCGTGGTAGTCTTTTCACTTCTCATTTCTGGGAGAGTTTCCAAACTGCCATGGGCACCCATCTTTCCTTCAGTACCGCTTTCCACCCTCAATCAAGTGGTCAGGTGGAAAGGGTCAACCAGATTCTTGAAGACATGCTTAGAGCTTGTGTTATCTCATTCGGTATGGATTGGGAGAAGTGTCTTCCCTTCGCCGAGTTTGCTTATAACAACAGCTACCAATCCAGCCTCAAGAAAGCTCCTTTTGAGGTTCTGTATGGACGAAGATGTCGAACACCTTTGAACTGGTCAGAAACCGGTGAAAGACAATTCTTTGGACCGGATATGATCCAGGAGGCAGAAGAACAAGTTCACATCATTCGTGAGAATTTGAAAACAGCCCAATCTCATCAAAAGATCCAGTATGACCGTAGTCATAAGGAAGTGGCTTATGAAATTGGCGACAAAGCTTACCTTCGGGTTACCCCTTTGAAGGGTACCCATCGATTCGATATCACGGGCAAGTTGGCTCCTTGTTACATTGGTCCCTTTCTCATTCTCGCTAAACGAGGAGAGGTTGCCTACCAGTTGGAACTACCACCACATCTTTCTCGAGTTCATGATGTCTTCCACGTCTCTCAACTCAGGCGTTACTTCTTGGATCCCATCCGCGGAGTGGACCACGAAACGCTTGATCTCCAAGATAACCTCACTTATCGAGAGTACCCTGTCTGCATCCTTGATCAAGCAGAGCGTGTCACCGACGTCATAACATCAAGTTTCTCAAGGTTCAGTGGTCTCATCATTCCGAGAGAGAAGCTACTTGGGAGCGTGAAGATCGTCTTCGACTTGAGTACCCCACTTTCTTTCCGCCGACTCCTGAATCTCGGGACGAGATTCTTCCAAGTGGGGGCGAGTTGTCACATCCCTAGTTCTGGTATGACATAGACCAGCTAGCCATTTGTGCATCATGTTTAAATTCCATTTAAATTTGAAATGGGGATTTGTGAAACCCTCAGAATCATTTCTGGAAATAATCCAGATAAAAATTTCTCCAAAAAGGTCCAAGAAAATGTTCATGTTACTCTCTAAAAACATTGGCCAGAGGTTAAAAATCAAACCAATATTTTAAGGAACTCATAAATATTTATTTTGGACTTTTGGAGTTAATCCAGTAATTATTTGCGTTGGATAAATATTTTTATATATATGAAATATTGTCCAATAATTCTGAATTTTGGTGAGGGGCTTTGGAATAATCCCTTAGGCCCCTGCAAAAATTGTCAGAATTAAATAAAATGATTTGGTATTTTTATCAAATCAAAACAAATGTCAGAAAAATAGAAAAGAAAACAAATAAAGGAAAAACCCTTACCTGGGCCTCCTACCTGGCAGCCCAGCGGCCCAGCAGGCCAGCCCAGCCAGCTGGCCGACGCCAGTCGTCGCCTACCTCCTGCCAGGAGGACGGCGCGCGTGTGCCCGACGCGCGTGAGCACACGCCGGCCACCTACTGCTTCCCCGCTCGCCGCTGGAGGCACCCAACGACGCCACGCACTTCCCCGAACCTCTCTCCCTCTCTCCAGTGGCCTCCCCTCCTCTCTCTCGCCCTTCACCGCGAACTCCCGAGCGCTGCCGTCGCCGCCGCTCGCCATAGCCATGCCCATTGTGCTTCCCTCGCATCGCTGCTGTGTCCTAGAGCTCCGCCCTATCGCGTTCTTCGTCTTCGTCAAGCCACGCAGCTGGGGATGCCCTACCTCGACCTCGTTGCCGTCGTTTTCCACCGCGAGCGCCCAAGATCGCCGGCGCCCATACGTCGCCGTCTGGCCTTCCCCGAGCCCGCTTCGACGCCCTCTGCGACCGCTGTGA
Organism: Triticum dicoccoides; assembly: GCF_002162155.2. Taxonomy (NCBI): domain Eukaryota; kingdom Viridiplantae; phylum Streptophyta; class Magnoliopsida; order Poales; family Poaceae; genus Triticum; species Triticum dicoccoides. The sequence goes on along the minus strand of NC_041380.1, from coordinate 244,671,825 downwards.
GCTCCATCGTCGTTTGCCGCTCTTCCCCTTGCCTCTCGATCACCGCAGCCGCCGTTTCGACCGAAGCCGTAGCACCTCGCCGCCGGCCATGGCGCCACCGTGGCCAGGGGCCGAGCCAGCCGCACCCGCACGCGTCACCGTGCTCCTGGTGACGCCAGGAGGCCGTAGAGCCTCTCCGCTCGCCTCCCCATGCACCGCAGCCCTAGCCCGCACTTGGCCGTGCTCCGGCCGCCGCCGCGAGCCTCGCTCCGGCGAGCTCCGGCCACCCCTCCTCCTCCTATCTACCCCAGTAGATGCAGGAGAGCACGTGCTACGCCCCAGTGCTCTCCGACGTCCTTTTGGTCACTGGAACGGTGATCCCGAGCCCCTCCGCCGCGTTCGGCCTCGCCGGCGGCTAAACGCCGGTGGGGTTGACCGGTCTAACCCCCCAGTTGACCTCGGGTTTGACTACCCAGGGTCAATGACAGGTGGGGTCCGGCCCTGCTAATGTTTCTGTTAGGATTAGTTTAATATCTAATTAACATTGTTAACTAACTATGACACTGATGTGTGGACCCCACACGTCAGGTTTGACCAGTCAGCCACGGTTGACTTGCTGACGTCATGCCACTATCATGCTGATGCAATTATTCATTTTGTGGTATTAAAATAAATTAGGAAATTCCAGAAAATATTCAAAACTTCAAAAATTCATAGAAATTCAACCGTAGCTCAGATTGAAATAATTTATGTATGAAAAATGATCAGAAAAATTCAATCTATCCATTTGTACCATTTTAATGCATGACAAACCAACCTATACATGATGTAGATAAAACACACTTATGGCATATTTAAGGGATTATTTTGAAGTTGCTTTTGAACCCTTGGTTCAAATGGACCTCAACTAAATAAATGCTAGATGCATTAACTCAAACAAGATCACATATTCATGCCATGATCATGCATCATATTGTTGCATATACTTGTGTTTGATTTTCAACACCGTTCCTTCTCGATAGGTCCTGCTCCGGAAAGTGTTCGGGAGCACCTATCAGTGGAGCAGTGCCCCCTATTGATCTACCAGGCAAGCAACCCCCCTTGTTCATTCCGATATAATCCTACTCTCTCGCTCCTGCTCTCATTTATTGCATTAGGGCAACTACGATTCAACTGCTACTTTATTCTGCAGTAGTTGAACCCATTCCTCTGCATGACCTGTCATTGCCATAGTAAATAGTTAAAACCCACTAGCATGTGTAGGAGTTGATTGAGCCATGTTTTGTTCCTACCATGCTTTGCCTGCTATTGCTTAGAGTATGTCAGGTCTGATTCATCGGGAATGAATTGGAGTGTTATGATATGTTCTGGTGCTGAGAGTTAAGCGTGTGAACACGATTTGGTAAAGGTAGCGGTGAGAGGCCATGTAGGAGTACATGGTGGGTTGTCTCATTGGGACCGTCCTTAAGAACTGAGTTCTGTGCAAGTTGTCCAATGACTAGCTACTACCACACATTGGGCTCCGGGCGCTCCAAGCTCTCTCGGCTTATTAACCGCCTTGATCTCTGTCCAGGAGTTGCAAATAGTTTCTGGTGTTTGTAGGTAGTGCTATTTTTCTACCGAGTGGCACCCGACAGGGTGGGCTCGGGACATACTAGGCACAGGTGGCACGGTGTACCAAGTGGCACCCGGATGGTGGGCTTGGGAACCCTGCTCACATCATTTGGAGCCGTGAGCGACACCCCGGCCGGATCTCCTTGCGGATGGAACCCAAATAGGTGATAAACCTGGACTAGAGTCTTGCGTGGTTAGTCAGGTCGTGGCCGACACCCTCGCCAGGCTTCCGCTTGAAGGTTGCCGAGATACATGACGTGTATATGGTGATAAGTGGTGAGAGCGTGTGCGAAGAAGTACACCCCTGCAGGGTTATCATGATCTATTCGAATAGCCGTGTCCTTGGTTATGGACTTCTTGGATTCTTACCTGGTACATAGACAACTTAAAGTGGATACTCTAAAATGCTCAAGACAAGTGTGAGTGCTATGGATGGCCTTCTTGTAGGAGAGACGGGGATGAATCCATAGTAGTGTATTGATGTGGTGATTAGTGGACTCGTGTGCGCTGCCTCACCTCAAAGAAGTTTCTCATTGTCGTAGAACAGGATAGCCACTGAGTCAAAGCTAGCTTGCTACAACTAAACCCCACATTACCTTCTTGATACAAATGCATGTATGATAGGATCTGACGTAAGTCTTGCTGAGTACCTTTGTACTCACGTTTGCTTTATTTATGTTTTGCAGATGAGACATCTGTCTCACTAGTAGTACCGCTTGGACTTCGACGAATAGCTTGTTACCTCAGCTACGATCATATACCTTGGAGGGACTTGTAGATAGTCAGGCTTCTCAGCCTTTTTCTTTTATAGTTGTCTGTACTCAGACATGTAATGCTTCTGTTGCTTGTATGCTCTGAATGATGGGTCATGTGACCCCTGTTTGTATTTATGCTATGTGGCTCTTCTGAGCCTTTATCTATATGAGTTGCTTATGTTGTGATGCCATGTTGTAAATCACATACTTGCATGTTATGCGTACGTGTGACGTGTATTGCTATGTGTGGGATCCGACAATCTAGTTGTTTGTCCTTGGCAGCCTCTCTTATGGGGAAATGTAGTCTAGTGCTTCCTTGAGCCATAGTAGTCGGCTACAGCCCGGTTCACCGGAGTCCTGCTAGCCCAGTACTACTGCTCAGAACACTTGACTGGACGGCATGTGTTCCACTTCGTTCCTATGTCTGTTCCTTCGGGGAAATGTCACGCGGTGACTTCCAGAGTCCTGTTAGCCCAGTGCTACAACCCGGATTCATACGCTGTTGACCGACATGCTCGATGTGATTCATGTATGCCTGTCTCCATAGGTCTGTGCCGCTTTGGGTTCACGACTAGCCATGTCGGCCCGGGTTCTCTGTCATATGGATGCTAGCGACACTATCATATACGTGAGCCAAAAGGCGCAAACGGTTCTGGGCCATGGTAAGGCGACACCCGTGGGGATACCGTGCGTGAGGCCGCAAAGTGATATGAGGTGTTACATGCTAGATCGGTGTGACTTAGAATCGGGGTCCCGATAGATGGATGAAATTCGCGCTTTGTTGCTCAACCTCTCTTCTTCCACTTCGTCTTCATCAAGAAGGACTTGCTCAAGCCGACACTCTGACTTCACCCTCTCCGGCTCAAGTACACCGACATCGAACACTCTACACCGTGCCGCGCGCAACGATCGTCACGCTACCCTCAATCCTCTACGCGACACCGACTCTCAAGAGCGCCGACAACGTCAAACCCAAGAGGCCTTTGTGCTAGCATGAGAATGGCAACGTCAACACCAACATGAAGAGGAAGAGCGCGCGCGTCTACACCAAGATGCACAAGATGCCGAGGCACAATGCCAAGAACAACAACTCCGTGAAGCTCAAGCACTTGCGGCGCAACAAGCCCTCCAAGATTCAAGTCGAGCCGTAGCCAACCGAGGCCGCCAAGCTCGTGAACATGAAGAAGCACTTCGCGAAGAAGTTCAAGAACGAAGATTTCAAGCTCGCGTGCATCGTCAAGTTCCTCCTCGAGCTCGACAAGCGCCTCCACAAGCTCGCCAACAACATCAAGTTCCTCAAGAGCATGACGACAATGGAAATCCTCCACGACAAGAGCAACATGAGGTTGACAACCCTCCTGACCAAGAGCAACACGAGCTTGACAATCATCAACAACATGGGTGTCATCATCCCCGACCCCAACACAGTGAAGAGCAACGCTACGGAAAGCTCAAGTTCACCATGCCCAAGTTCAATGGAAGCAACGATCCTGAAGAGTACCTTTCATGGGCATTGAAGGTCGACAAAATCTTCCATTTGCACAACTATCAAGAAGAGAAGAAGATCGCAATGGCATCCCTCGAGTTCCAAGACTATGTACTCATTTGGTGGGAATAAGTCATAGAGCGCCGAGAGGCAAGAGGTGAACCACCCATCACTACTTGGGCGCAAATGAAGGATGTCATGAGAGCATGCTTTGTGCCTACCTACTACAACCACGACCTCTTCAAGAAACTCCAACTACTCAAGCAAGGAACCAAGAGCGTTGAAGAGTACTACAAGGAGATGGAGATTGCCATGATAAGAGCCAATGTCACGGAAGATGATGAGCAAACTATGGCACGTTTCTTGCATGGACTCAAACATCCTATCAAGAATATCACCGACTTTCAACCATACTTGAACGACTCCAACACCATGGACCTACCATCGTCTCATCTAGTGCCAAGAGGACCCATGAGACGAGCCCGAGCTAGAGCTCTCGAGAACGAGGTGACTTCTTTCCTTAGTGATATCCCATTTGATCCTCTCGAGACATGGCTACTACGTAAGTCCGGAAGGTTATGCATGATTAAGTATCAAGAGGACCCTCCCGAAGATGCACATGAAGTCGGACAAGCTGCCAAGTCCATGTATGAAGAGAAACACCGAAAGGACAAGAAGGCATCTCCAGGACCCGGACATCCGTCCCCAGGCCCGGACATCCGGCCGCTGGAGACGACCACTACAGCAACAGCCGCCCAGCCACCAAGTGCTACAGGCCCTGGACATTCGGCGTCAACCCCGGACATCCAGCGTCTCGCCAAGCCCCGGACATCCGACCTCTCCCCCGAAAATCCGGACACCACCAAACAGAGAGCAACAAAGTCAGCTCCTCCAGCCCGGACATCCGGCCTGCAAACCCGGACATCCGGCTCTCCGTGAAGCCCCGGACATCCGGCTCATCGCCTGGACGTCCGGCCTCCCCTGCCTGCGTGCAGTGCTTCTGGGCCGAGGCCCATGTACCCCTTCGCCCCTTAGACTATATATACTTCCCCTCCACCTATGTTTTAGGATTAGCAAAGGATTAGCTCATATTTCCGGGTGAGAGCTTTTCTCATCCACTTGGTTACCTTCTCCTTAGAGATTCGAGCCTCCACCGGAGACGATCCCCCAAGCGGATTCAAGACCCCTCTTTAGGGAAGAACTCAAGACCTCCTTTGGAGAAGAACCGGCTACCGTGTACCATCCGTTGTTGACTTTGGATCTTGTATCTCCTATCGTGTTTCGAGGATCTAGCGCATGTGTGATCATTCTTGTTGGTTTGAGTGTTCTCTTGTGTTCCTCTCGTGATTTTCCCCTTGTTTCCCTCCTTGTGTTCTTCGTGTTCATCGCGGGATCCGCTCCTTTCATGAAAGATCAGACGATTAGGGTTCTACCCTACACCACTAGTTCTCTTTCAATCGATCTCCGGACCCCGAGATGAAATCAAGATTGAACGAGTGGGTGCATGTGTGATACCTAAAGCGGATTCAAAATTTTGAACTGGTGATCATAGCATCCACAAATCATATATAAACGGTATTCAATGTTCGTTTCGCTCTTGAACATACAATATACTCCCTCTGATCCTTTCTAGTTTACATATAAGTTTTATGTGTAGTCAAAGTATCTCTACTTTTATCAAACTTACAAAAAAAGTATCAGCATTGAACAACGCCCAATCAATATTGTTAGATTCGTATGTACTCCTAGATTTGTATTCAAACAAACATGGTTTCCAATTTGTTTTCAACCACGTGAATGTGCTTGTTCTCGCGCATGCTCTTCCTACTAGGATTTCGCCACGTATAGCCAGTCCAATAGTAACTTTTTTAAGCTCCCTGTCCAATAGTACTAGTGGAGTACTGACAACATCTATAGTAGAGTATGCAGTGCTCATAGTACTCCCTCCTTCCATTTATATAGGGCCTATGTGGAGGGGAGAGATGTGAAAAAGTAAGGGGAGTGAGCTCTCATGCAAGACCTAGCTATATACGCGTTCCTAGTTAAATACAATAAATATGAAGAAAGAGATAGAGGAGATGGAAAAAAGTACTAGCCAACCTTATATTTTTTTGCGGGAAATAGCCAACCTTATAGCCCACACTACTGTATGAGTGCATATAGATGATGGCTATAGATGACATGGCAGTTCCTTATAGCCATCGGCTGGCTATATTATTAACCATGCTCTAATGCGTTTTTCAAAACCGCCATTGACTATTGACAAGATTAATAGTACATGAGATGTATAATGTGAAAATTATATCATTGGAAGCTCCTTTCACATGCAAATTTGACCGTATGCTTTGTGTAAGTTGCATGTCATATATTATTACTCTAACATTTGGTCAAAGTTAGCCTCGAAAAATGCATTAGGCCATGTAGATGGAAGGAGGGAGTAGTAGTGGAAGTGGATCCTCTGACGTAGGTATCCCTACCTTAGCCTCCCTTTTGTTCACTTACTGGCGGACCCCATGCTTGCTAGGCCCCGCATGTCAGTTACTCAATGGGTTCAGCCACGTTAGGGGATCCTCATCCGTAGTATATTCCCTCTGTTTTTATTTACTCCGCATAAAACGGAGGGAGTGGTAGTATAAATGACGCGGGTGGGGGAGGGGGAGGGACGTTGGTTTGGACTCAACTAGATCCCACAAGCGAGCGAAAATTCAACACGAAGCGTGTTCCATTCGGTGAGTGACATGGAGGGTCCGGCGTGCCGGGGTGCAACGCGAATGCGACAAGAGCGATGTACAGTCAAAACCAATTGACCGGTCATCACCAGAACCACTATTCACACCAGAACCTTCGCTGCTCGACCTACGCCAGCCACTGCCCCAAAACCACACCTCCTCTCTAGCCCATTCCCCCACCTTTTGATCCCCTATCTTGCATCAAGCGTCCCCTAGTTTGCCGGAAAGCCATGGTGCGTCGCAAGATCACGTACTACAAGATGCTGACGCTGGAGCGCCGCGCAGAAATCGCGGCGGTGATCGGCGCCACAGACCTCCGTTCCCAAGCTCGCTTTGTGGCAGGCCAATCTCTGAGTTCTCTGGAGCCAAGCTAAGAGGAGGAGGAAGCCGATCCAATGTTCATGGTGGAGATCACGGCGCAGAAGGCCCCCGATGGGTATGAGACGATGGACGTTGACTTCGTGCCGGCGTCCGGGTCCCCCATGGTGCAGGAGGACCAACGGTTCAACCTGGCAATACTAAAGGAGGACAAGGAGGCAGAGGCTCAACTCGACGTGGAGCGCGCGCATGCCGCTGCCATTGAGACTCTCCTACAGGCAAAACTAGATGCTGTGGATGTGAACCGGGCGGCGGAGGCTCAACTTGAGGTGGAGCGCACGGATGCCGCTGCCATCGAGGCCCTCCTGCAGGCGGAACCGGACGTCCTTGACTTGAACTGGGTAGCGGAGGCTCAACTCGACGCAGAGCGCATGGATGCCACTGCCATCGAGGCCCTCCTACAGGCGGAATCGGACGTCCTTGACTTGAACCAGGCGGCGGAGGCTCAACTCAACGCGGAGCGGGCGGATGCCGCTACCATCGAGGCCCTCCTGTAGGCAGAACCAGACGTCCTTGACTTGAACCGGGTGGTGCTCTCGTCTGTGCAGAGCGCCCGCACGCTCCGCGTGAACGAGTAGTTGGAGACCGAGGACAACCACGGTGCAGAGACACACGTCGGCAACTACGGCTGGTTCACGCCCGCAGCCAAAGACGACTAGGCTGTCTCATTCCGCGAGCAGTGATAGTTTTTCTTTATGTTGTTGTTTTTAGGGATCTTTTGCTGTGTAAAAACATATATTGTTATGCAAGTCGTCTGACTTTCATCATTTGGGTCAGTCTATCATTTCAGGTGGTTGGATGGATATCCTACGTCTCCTAACCCTTCTTCCTCACCTCTTCTTCTTCCCCAACAGACCACCGCACGGGCCGTACGGATCCTCCCCAACATGCGGTTGGAGAACATACTGTATGAACGGAAATTATGTGTCACTGGTAGGATGGCTGAGTTTGGTTTGTTCACATGCGGTAGCACGTGTCAGTGAGGGGTGCGTTCCCTTGATTGGGTTTGCGGCATGCAGGAGCGACCGTGTGAGGGTGCGGTGCGACCACGACAGCTGTGCGCAAGTGTACCTCCTTTTCATTTTGAAAACTTTAGGCAATCTTGGCAAAAATGTGTGGCGAAGTATGGCAACGCAAGGCTTAGACCCAAACAGGATAAGTACGTACGCTACTAGGAGTACTAGTGTTAATAAAGAAAGGCGGGGTTTTCCTTCGCGGGATTAATCGATACAAATCCTCATTTGACATGTCAATTAATGCGTATTTTTTTATCCAAAGCCCAAAGAGCTAACCATCTCACTCCTTATCGCTTGATTAATGCAGTGCCATGCAAACCAACCTTCTTAGTTCCGCATGCATGCAAGGGTATATTAATGTCCTTGGTTGCTAGTACGAGGCAAACCCCATCAATTTTGCCTCGATTAGTGTTAGTGGCCTTTTGCAAATTGTAATTTTGATATACTGGCCTTGTGTACGGAAAAAATGGAGGTAGTAACTATTTGACTTCCCTCCCCATTGCGGTGACGTCGACGATATCTCGAACGTTGTGGTTTGGCAAAGTGCATTCGACGGAGAACACCGTTGAGGGAGACCACGGTAAGTCGTTCGCAAGCGCCGCCTGCAAGCCAAGACAACCGCCTTATTTGCATCCAGGAAGTCTGTTGAACCAAAGGACGCATAAATGCACTAGTACTACTAGTACACAATAGCATCGTCCGTCCAGCTTAGTGCGGTGAAGTGGTTTCTTGAAGAAGACTATGGAGAAGCGGAGTCAGCGAAGAGTGAAATGATGGTTGCTTCGTCCGTGCTTTGTGATTTGATGCCTCAATGCTTTGTGATTTGTGATAGAAGGGACAGGGAGTAGACTCTGTGCTCTATACTGTACATGCGTCCAAGCACGGGAGCAAGAGGAGAGACATTGTATTTTTCTATTCCTTCAATCAATCAATCAGGGAGCTTCAGTTCCATCTTTTTGGCTTTAACAGCACCATCCACAATGGTTCCCATCGATGCCAAAAGCTATTTTCACATTTGGCTACACATTGTGGATGCCCTTAATCGTACCACTTGGTTTTGCTCATGTGTGCTATCTATACGAATGTGAATTATATTGATCTAAAAAATTATAGAACCAAGATTAGTAAAAAGGAGGTGATTTTGCCGCGCGGATGGCGGGGGAGGTTTCCTATTTTTAGAGGACGTTGGCCTGGTAGTTTGCTAACATGCAGTCCCACGTGTCAGTGCTTTACCAAGCCGATCCGCGTCCCACTGATACGTCTCCATCATATCTATAATTTTCGATTGTTCCATGCTATTATATTATCTGTTTTGGATGTTTAATGAGCTTTATTATGCACTTCTATATTATTTTTGGGACTAACCTATTAACCAAAGGCCCAGTGCAAATTGCTGTTTTTTTGCCTATTTTAGTGTTTCGCAGAAGAGGAATATCAAATGGAATGAAACCTTCGCGAGGATCGTTTTTGGAACAAACACAATCCAGGAGACTTGGAGTGGACGTCAAGGAAGAAGCGAGGAAGCCACGAGGCAGGAGGGCGCACCCCCCACCCTCATGGGCCCCTCACAGCTCCACCGACCTACTTCTTTCGCCTATATATACTCATATACCCTGAAAACATCCAGGAGCACCACGAAACCTTATTCCCGCCGCCGCAACCTTCTGTACCCGTGACATCCCATCTTGGGGCCTTTTCCGGCGCTCCGTCGGAAGGGGAATCGATCACGGAGGGCTTCTACATCAACACAATAGCCTCTCCGATGATGTGTGAGTAGTTTACCATAGACCTTCGGGTCCATAGTTATTAGCTAGATGGCTTCTTCTCTCTCTTTGGATCTCAATACATAGTTCTCTTCGATTCTCTTGGAGATCTATTCGATGTAATTCTTTTTGTGGTGTGTTTGTCAAGATCCGATGAATTGTGGGTTTATGATCTAGATTATCTATGAACAATATTTGATTCTTCTCTGAATTCTTATATGCATGATTTAAATATCTTTGCAAGTCTCTTCGAATTATCAGTTTGGTTTGGCCTAATAGATTGATCTTTCTTGCAATGGGAGAAGTGTTTAGCTTTGGGTTCAATCTTGCGGTGTCCTTTCCCAGTGACAGCAGGGGCAGCAAGGCACGTATTGTATTGTTGCCATCGAGGATAAAAAGATGGGGTTTATATCATATTGCTTGAGTTTATCCCTCTACATCATGTCATCTTGCCTAATGCGTTACTCTGTTGTTATGAACTTAATACTCTAGATGCATGCTGGATAGCGGTCGATGTGTGGAGTAATCGTAGTAGATGAAGAATCGTTTTGGTCTACTTGTCACGGACGTGATGCCTATATACATGATTGTCGGTGTACACAAGTAGGGGCTCTCCTTTTGACCCCTTCACTTGTGCATGGGCAGTCAGAGCCACGCGTCGCAGCCACACTTAGCAGGGCAGAGAAGGGAAGCAGGAGAGAAGCCGAAGCACAAGACAACCAAGGCGACGGCAGGACCAGAAGCGCAGGAGGGAAAGAGGGCGAGGTGGACTCCCTCGGTAAGATCCTTGCCGAGGCAGCCTCCGCAGCCCCGGCAAGGGCCTTGCCGGAGCAACTTGCCCAACACCAGCGAGCCACCCTTGAGCCTAGAGGATCCAACCCAATCAACTACATTGGAGCCAAGGCTCGGGAGGCGCCTCTGTGGTGGCATGCAAATCTTCGTCAAGATCATAAACATATGAGTTCAGATGAGGACCAGAAGATGGCGACCCTTGGCAGGATCCTAGCCGAGGAAATCCGCAAGACCCCGGCAAGACTCTTGCCGGGGATGACAGCAACGCCATGGCAAGACCCTTGCCGGGCCCCCGGCAAGACCCTTGCCGAGGCCATCAGCAGGGCCACTGCCAGGCCTGCGCCAGCCAAGACTCCACCGCCGTCCCCGTGCAGCTGCCAACTCAACCAGTTGAGCAGGCGCCTGCGTGGCGATGTGCGGCCTCTACACCAACCCAGCAAGCTCCTGCATGGTGGCATGCAAGTCTTCATGAAGGATCCACCATCGCGCCAGCCCAACAGCCAGCCAACATGGCGCCATGACGCCCTGTCAGCTCGTACGCGTGTCAAGGCCAGGTGAGGTGGCGACAGCTAGGACGTGCTTCCCTGGCATCCCCGATAAAGCAAGGGGGGCATGTCGGCAGCACATTAAATGCGTTTGTCCGACGGTCCCATAGGATAGGCCCATGGACTGTAGACCTTTCCACATCCTGTGTGCCATTGTGGCGACCCCTTTTTGCCTATAAAAGGAGGCTCGAGGCGACCAGGAGAGGGATTCGGCTCTTTTGGGCAAGTTGCACCCCGTAGCTAGCTCAAGAACACAAGAACACACTCAAATACATCCACCAAAGCAGGACTCGGGTATTACACATCTTCGCAGTCCGAACCTGGGTAAACGATCAGTGTGCTTCCTGTCAGACCCGCTCTTCTCATAACACCTCGCCCGCCTGCCGTAGAAGGGATCCCAGTGACCCCATAGGTGTCATTCCCACCGACATCTCTGGCGCGCCAGGTAGGGGGCGTGGCTGTGAAAATCTGGTCTGATAGGGGCAGCGGCTTCATCGTGGCCGTCGTTCCAAGGAAGAAGACGAGCGAGCTTGGCGGCGCCATCTGCAAATGCGGGGGATGTCCGTGCAATGACAGAAAAGCTAAGTCATGCGAAACTTTAAGCAATTTCTTTTTATATACTCGAAGGTCCTGCCCTGTGTATGGAAAACCTGAATGCAAAAGGGCCCTTCCGCGATTGGCAAAACCCTTGTTCTGTTTCGAGTCTGTTCAATAGCTCAAGAGGCCGCGTCGAGAGTGGCGGGGTAGCCTTCCGCAATTGGCAACGCTCTCGATTCTGACTCGAGTCAAGCTCGACAGTTCGAGCGGCCACGTTGAGAGCGGTAAGGTGGTTCGCCGGGCAATAAGCACACCCGACAGGCTATTGGGGATCCGTCCCCAAGGTGCCGCCCTGGGTTTACGCGCCGACGAGCCTACCCGGTTAACGTAGGGCAGACATACAAGGGAAGATCAGACAGGAGAATAACATGCATTGTATCAAAAGTACTGCAGAGTTATATTACATCAATTGTTAATGCGGTTCTAACTAAAGATATAAACTATCTTGGCCATGAACCTGCAGTGGCAACGAGAAACGGGGTGCCTAATCCTGGCGTTGGCCCTCCACCCTCTTGATTCCGCCGATGAGGCTGATTATGGGCTTGATACGCTCGTTGAGCGTCACAAGGTCTGCATCCTCCGGCAAGCTCTCCAGCGCGGCGTTGAAGTCGAGGTTGGGGTTCCAGTGCGCCACCTTGGTGAGAACCTTGGTCTTAATGGCACCCCGGCAAAGCCTCCAGGACTCATCGGCCAGGGAGGCCGCCCGGTTGGAGTGGAGCTGCTCCAGGGCCCCGAGGACACCCTCGAAGAAGATGTTCAGCTTGGCATTGGGGCTCGCGTTGCGCTCCGGGGTATACCTCACATTTGGCATCCCCATGGTAGCCAGCTGCTTGGTGATCCTGCCGGCGACGCCTTCGAGGCGCCCGATCCAGCGGTTCTCGCCTTCCACAAAATCCTCATGGTTGGCGGCTTCATTCTCCCGTAGCTGCTTCATGGTCTCCAGGTCTTTGGCCAGGGCCTCCTCTCGGGCCTTGCCCTCTGACAACATCCCCTTGAGACCCTCCAGCTTCAGCTTGAGGTCTTTGATGGAGAGAGCTGGCCGGCCTTGTCGAGGACTACACCATTTGCCTCAACCAGGGCACCGTTGAGCGTGTCCTTCTCCTTGGACAGTTTCAGGACCTGATCCTTCGGCTCATCCTGCTCCACCTCCAGCTCCTTCACCTTGTCGACATGAACCACGGCCTGGGCATCGAGCACCTCCTTGTGCCTCTGCTCCAGCTCCTGGGTCTGCTGCACGACAAGCTTCTCCACCTCCTCGTCCTTGTCGCGGAGCGTTGCGGCAAGCTTGTCCTCGCGCACGGCAAGATCCTCCTCCTGGGAGTTCAGCATGGCCTGATGCTGGGCTCGAGCGGCCTCGGCTTCGGCGGCCAGGTTCTTCGCCGTCTCCTAGGCCTTCTCGACGTCGTCCCGCTCCATGCTGAGCTCCACCTCGTGTCTGGCCAGCTCGCCCTGGGCGGCCTTCAGCTCCTCGCAAGCTTGGCGGAACAAAGTTTGCGCCTCGGCGACGTGTCCCTTAAGGTCTGCCTCCGCCTTGTCCACCATTGCCATCCTGGACTTGGCCTTGTCCAGGCTGGCATGGTGGAGCGCCTGGAGCTTCCGAAAGCTGGCACCCATGGCCTGGAGAAGCCGCTCCTCCTGAGAACCGTCACGTCCGGCGTTTGGCTCATCGACGACCTTGAGCCCGGCGGCGGCAAGCACCTCCTCATCGAACACTTCTCCCTCGATGGGCGCCCTGGAGCTTGACGCCCCTGGGAGGTGGACGAAAAGGTCGTCGCTCACCCTCAGTTACCTGCCGGAGCCAGAGGCAGCGGAGGAGGAAGCCTGGTCATCAGCCACTTCCTCCTCGGCAACGGGCTCGCCGGTCTCCCCGGCAGGTCCCTTGCCGGCCTCCTCGGCAGTAGCCTTGCCGGGCTCCCCGGCAGGCCCCTTGGCGGCGTCCTCGGCAGCGCCCTTGGCGGCCTCCTCGGCGGCGATCTTCTCGGCCTCCGCCACGGTGTCCTTGGGACATCCTTGATGACGGTGTCCAGGTCCTCCCGGTCCGCCGAGAGAGGATCTGGATATCAAAGGGGGGTGAAGTGAAGCCAAGACCATGATTCAAGAAGAAGAAAAAGGATGGAGGGCGAATGGCTTACCCGTGCTGGGCTGGAACAAAGAGGCCTGCTCCCCGCCAATATCAGGCGCCGAGGTGTGGCCACCAATGCCCAAGCTTGCCTCCTCCTCCTCCGTGTGCATCGGCTCGGTGCTTGGCGCCCTTGCCGGGGACGCCCCTCGGGGTGGCGTGGTCGATGGGGGCGACGCGTCAGGTGTGGCCCTCAGTGGCTCCTCCTGATGTTGTCCTCCTCCTGCGATCTTGGCAAGGTCGGGGCCAATGGACCATACCCTCGACACACGTCGACAAGGGGTGAGTGGCGAACTTACGCTGGGGGCTGCTGTCCGGGCTGCTCACCACCACCTGTGGTGCCCTTGAGGTGCTCGCCGAGAGCTGGCCGCCCCCCAAGGACCTGTCCCTCTTCGGCCTCTGGGCCAGTGTCTCCACATCCCTGCCGAGATGAAAACAAGTCAAGATAAGAAGCATAGTTAGAGGAGCCAGAGATGACGAAAGGAATGGCACTTACTCATCCTCCACCTCCTCTTCTGATGCCTTCCTCTTCCTCCTTGGGCTGAGAGACCCGAGGTCAAAGAAGACCTCCGTGTCATCGCCTGCGGGAGGAGGGGAAGCAGGTGGAGGAGGGGAAGAAGGCAGAGTTGGGGAACGCTTGGATGAAGAAGAGGCAGATGCTTTCTTCTTCGCCACCGCGGCCTTCACCAACTTCTTCGCTGCCGCGACCCTCGTTTGGTTGGCGGACGTCTCCTGGGCATGCCGGGGTTGCGTGGCCCTGTTGGGCTGAACCAGCTCGCCAGAGCTAGCCCGCTGCAGGACTCGCCCTTTCCCCGTGGCTGGGGGCTCGACGGCTTTAGCTTCCTCCTCGGACGACTCATCGGCGTCGTCCTCGACAAGAGGGGCCCCGGTGCGGGTGCTGCCGGCCTCCCCAGCGGACTCTGCCCACTGGGCGAGTTCCTTCTCCTCTGCGGCCGCCGCGGACCCTTGTCCTCCACGCCTCCGGCGCTGCTGGCCTCCTTGGCGAGCTCCGCCTGTGCCGCCCTGGCTGCGATGTACTCCAGCTCCGCCTGGGTGGTGTCCTGGATGAGCCGCGGCTCGTCGCGGATGTACTTCTCCTCCAGACTATCGAAGAACTCCTGCACCTGCTCCTCCGGCAGCTCGACCCAATTTGGGACGGGGCCGTGCGCGTTGCCGCCCGGCATCATGGCGATGATGTTGTTCCGGCGCGAATTATTGCTCGGCGGGACCATCCCCGCCGACAACCCAAACATGGGCCCCTTGGCGACCTTTCCGGCCTTCGCGGCCTTGCCGGACCTCTCAGCCTTGCTGTCGCGGCCCACGTCAAGCTGGAAGAGCCGCTGGCAGAAGTGAGCGTGCGCCAGCATCGTGAAGTCGTGGTCGAGGCCGAGGCGAAGCCTCATGATATCGGCCGCATTCATGAAGAGCCAGGCCGGCCTCCCCTTGTTATGCAGCGAGCGATTCGGCGGCGGATGAAATCCGCCTCGATCATCTCAAGGGTGAGCCCTGCCTCGGTGAGGCAAAGAATCCGGGTGATGGCGATCTTGAGCTTGTCGTCCTGGGCGTCGATGTTGCCCCAGTCGGGCCTGTGAACCGGCGGCGCCTCGCGAACCTGGCAGAACTACTGTGGGTCGTCCTCCTTGATCCAGCACCACCGGCCCCGCCATTCTTCCCACCTCTCCTTCTAGGCGCCCTCTGGGTACGTCCCTTTGGACCTCGGGATCCAGGTGATGCAACCAGAGATGGCGCCTCCGCTAGATGCGAGGGTAAAGGTAATGGTGGAAGATCTCCGTGTTGGGGACGACTCCGGCGAAGCCCTCACAGAGGTGGGCAAAAAGAGCCATGCACAACACATCATTTGGAGTAAAATCCAAAAGGTGGAAGCCAAATGTGTGCATGACATCATTGAAGATATCGAAGAAAGGGAGGCAAAGGCCACAAGAGAAGTAGTCGACGAAAAACGGGTACCGATTCGGGGCGTCCTCGGCGCAGTTGGCAGGGACGACGCGCGTGGCTGGATGCCCCGTCGTCTCCCCCCGTCTTGCACCCCCACAGGGGCTTGAAGCTATCCCGGAGCTCGAACACGTCGACCGTCAAGGGGAAGTAGGTGAGCTGCGTCTACCGCACCGCCAACTCACTCTCCGGTGCCTCCGTCGCTCCGGCGTCCTTGGCCTTGTTGGTTTTGGGGGCCATGGCGACTGCGAGAGGCGAGGGGTGGAGGACAGCGAAGATGCAGCGGTGGCAAGAAGGGGTAGAAGCTTAAGAAGGAAGGAGAAAGGGATGGCGGTTCCGAGATTGGAAAAGGCGCAGGGGGGGTAAAGTGAGCAGCGCGCCCGCGGTTATTCCTCCTTTTATGGGGAAGGCGTGAGCCGCCTCCTCTCCCATTAACCACGATGTGACGCATACGTGCAGGAACCGCCCCACGCATGACCCCCACATCACGCGCGACCCTTCACATTGCGCGTTCAACGCGGGTCATGGGGAAGCGCAACAGACGAGAAGTTACTGCAGTAAAATGCGCCCCACCTGCCCGCGCACCATTCTCGGCCTAGCCCAACAACGCGTCGCGCTTATGTGTGGCCCAGGCCCGAGGGCTCCTGTTGGTGTACAAAAGTAGGGGCTCTCCTTTTGACCCCTTTACTTGTGCACGGGCAGTCAGAGCCACGCGCCGCGGCCACACTTAGCAGGGTAGAGGAGGGAAGCCGGAGAGAAGCCAAAGCACAAGACAACCAAGGCGAAAACACGACCAGAAGTGTAGGAGGGCAAAAGGGTGAGGTGGACTCCCTCGGCAAGATCCTTGCCGAGGCAGCCTTCGCAGCCCCGGCAAGGGCCTTGCCGGGGCAACTTGCCCAACACCAGCAGAGTGAGCCACCCTTGAGCCCACAGGCTCCAACCCAATCAACTACATTGGAGACAAGGCTCGGGAGGCGCCTCTATGGTGGCATGCAAATCTTTGTCAAGATCATAAACATATGAGTTCAGAGGAGGACCAAAAGATGGCGACCCTCTGCAGGATCCTAACCGAGGAAATCTGCAAGACCCCAGCAAGACTCTTGCCGGGGATGACAGCAATGCCACGGCAAGACCCTTATCGGGGCCCCAGCAAGACCCTTGCCGAGGGCATCAGCAGGGCCACGCCAGGCCTGCGCCTGCCAAGACTCCACCGCCGTCCCCGTGCAGCTGCCAGCTCAACCAGTTAAGCAGGCGCCTGCGTGGCGACGTGCGGCCTCTACACCAACCCAGCCAAGCTCCTGCATGGTGGCATGCAAGTCTTCCTGAAGGCTCCACCACCGCGCCAGTCCAGCAGATAGCCAACGTGGCGCCATGACGCCCCGTTAGCTCGGACGCATGTCAAGGCCAGGTGAGGCGGTGACAGCTGGGACGTGCTTCCCTGGCGTCCCCGATAAAGCAAGGGGGGCACATCGGCAGCGCATTAAATGTGTTTGTCCGATGGTCCCAGGGGATAACTGTAGACCTTTCCACCTCCTGTGTGCCACTGTGGCGACCCCTTTTTGCCTATAAAAG
The DNA here is from genome assembly GCF_002162155.2 of Triticum dicoccoides. Taxonomy (NCBI): domain Eukaryota; kingdom Viridiplantae; phylum Streptophyta; class Magnoliopsida; order Poales; family Poaceae; genus Triticum; species Triticum dicoccoides. The sequence continues at coordinate 244,654,527 of NC_041380.1, read as the reverse complement.
GAGCCCCTAGGCGACCAGGTGAGGGATTCGGCTCTTTGGGAAAGTTGCACACCGTAGCTAGCTCAAGAACACAAGAACACGCTCAAATACATCCACCAAAGCAGGACTAGGGTATTACACATCTTCGCGGCCCGAACCTGGGTAAACGATCCGTGTGTTTCCTGTCAGACCCGCTCTTCTCACAACCCCGTGCCCGCCTACCGTAGAAGGGATCCCAGTGACCCCATAGGTGTTGTTCCCACCGACAATGATCATGCCTAGATATTCTCATAACTATTCGCTTTTCTATCAATTGATCGACAGTAATTTGTTCACCCACCGTAGATTATGCTATCTTGAGAGAAGCCACTAGTGAAACCTATGGCCACCGGGTCTCTTCTCCATTATATTATTTTCCCGTCGACTTGCCAATTTCTATCGCCATTTATTTTGCAATCTTTACTTTTCAATCTATACAACAAAAATACCAAAAATATTTATCTTATTATCTTTATCAGATCTCACTTTTGCAAGTGGCCGTGAAGGGATTGACAACCCCTTTTATCGTGTTGGTTGCAAGGTTCTTGATTGTTTGTGCATGTACGAGGGACTTGCATGTAGTCTCCTACTGGATTGATACCTTGGTTCTCAAAAACTGAGGGAAATACTTACGCTACTTTGCTGCATCACCCTTTCCTCTTCAAGGGAAAACCAACACATGCTCAAGAGGTAGCAAGAATGATTTCTGGCGCTATTGCCGGGGAGATCTATGCATAAGTCAAGACATACCAAGTACCCATCACAAATTCTTCTCCCTCGCATTACATTATTTGCCATTTGCCTCTCGTTTTCCTCTCCCCCACTTCACCCTTGTCGTTTTATTCGCCTTTTTCTGTTCACCCTTTTTCCGTTCGCCTTCTTTCGCTTGTCTCTTGTGTGATTGTGTGTTGGATTGATGTTGTCACGATGGCTCAAGAAAATACTAAATTGTGTGACTCTTCCAATACCAACAATAATGATTTTATGAGCACTCCGATTGCTCCTCTTACCGATGCTGAATCATGTGAATTAATACTGCTTTGCTGAATCTTGTCATGAAAGATCAATTTGCTGGCCTTCCTAGTGAAGATGCCGCTACCCATCTAAACAGCTTTGTTGATTTATGTGATATGCAAAAGAAGAAATATGTGGATGATGATATTGTTAAGTTGAAGCTATTTCCGTTTTCGCTTAGAGATCATGCTAAAACTTGGTTCTCCTCTTTGCCAAAAAATAGTATTGATTCATGGAATAAGTGCAAAGATGCTTTTATCTCTAAGTATTTTCATCTCGCTAAGATCATCTCTCTTAGAAATGATATTATGAATTTTAAGCAACTTGATCATGAGCATGTTGCACAAGCTTGGGAGAGCATGAAATTAATGATATGTAATTGCCCTACACATGGTTTGAATTTATGGATGATTATATAAATTTTTTATGCCGGATTGAATTTTGCTTCTAGAAATCTTTTAGATTCGGCCACGGGAGGCACTTTTAAGGAAATCACTTTAGAAGAAGCTACTAAACTCCTAGATAATATTATGGTTAATTATTCTCAATGGCACACCGAAAGATCTACTAGTAAAAAGGTTCATGCGATAGAAGAGATTAATGTTTTGAGTGGAAAGATGGATGGACTTATGAAATTGTTTTCTAATAAGTGTGTTTCTTCTGATCCTAATGATATGCCTTTGTCTACTTTGATTGAGAATAATAATGAATCTATGGATGTGAATTTTATTGGTAGGAACAATTTTGGTAACAACACGTATAGAGGAAACTTTAATTCTAGGCTGTTCCCTAGTAATTCCTCTAATAATTATGGTAATTCCTACAACAACTCTTATGGAAATTTTAATAAGATGCCCTCTGATTTTGAGACTAGTGTTAAAGAATTTATGATTTCGCAAAAGAATTTCAATGCTTTGCTTGAAGAAAAATTGCCTAAGCTTGATGAGTTGGCTAGGAATGTGGATAGAATTTCTCTTGATGTTGATTCCTTGAAACTTAGATCTATTCCACCTAAGAATGATATCGATGAGTCTCTCAAATATATGAGAATTTCCATAGATGAGTGCAAAGAAAGAACCGCTAGGATGCGTGCTAAAAAAGGTTGCTTTATGAAAGCGTGTTCTTCTAGTTTTCATGATAATAATGATGAAGATCTAAAAGTGATTGATGTGTCTCCTATTAAATCTTTGTTTTACAATATGAATCTTGACAAAGATGGGACTGGAGATGAGTCAACTTTAGTTAAAAGGTGTCCCAATGATTCAGTGTTTTTAGATCTTGATGCAAAAATTGGTAAAAGTGGGATTGAAGAGGTCAAAACTTTACATAGCAATGAACCCACTATTTTGGATTTCAAGGAATTTAATTATGATAATTGTTATTTAATAAATTGTATTTCCTTGTTGCAATCCGTGTTAAATTCTCCTCATGCTTATAGTCAAAATAAAGCTTTTACCAAACATATCGTTGATGCTTTAATGCAATCTTATGAAGAGAAACTTGAATTAGAAGTATCTATCCCTAGAAAACTTTATGATGATTGGAAACCTACTATTAAAATTAAGATTACAGATCATGAGTGTTATGCTTTATGTGATTTGGGTGCTAGTGTTTCCACGATTCCAAAAACTTTGTGTGATGTGTTAGGTTTCTGTGAATTTGATGATTATTCTTTAAATTTGCATCTTGCGGATTCCACCATTAAGAAACCTATGGGAAGGATTAATGATGTTTTTATTGTTGCAAATAGGAATTATGTGCCCTTAGATTTCATTGTTCTTGATATATATTGCAATCCTACATGTCCTATTATTCTTGGTAGACCTTTCCTTAAAACGATTGGTGCAATTATTGATATGAAAGAAGGAAATATTAGATTCCAATTTCCATTAAGGAAAGGCATGGAACACTTTCCTAGAAAGAAAATTAAATTACCTTATGAATCTATTATGAGAGCCACCTATGGATTGCATACCAAAGATGATAATACCTAGATCTATTCTTGCTTTTATGCCTAGCTAGGGGCGTTAAACGATACCACTTGTTGGGAGGCAACCCAATTTTATTTTTTTTCTTGCTTTTTTTTCTGTTTAGTAATAAATAATTTATCTAGCTTCTCTTTAGATCTGATTTTATGTTTTTAATTAGTGTTTGTGCCAAGTAGAACCTTTGGGAAGATTTGGCGAAAGTCTTTGCGATCTTGCTGTAAAAACAGAAACTTTAGCGCTCACGAGATTAGCCTCCATTTTTTACTGGAGAGTGATATTAGGTTTATTATTTTTGGAGATGATTAATAGACAAATTCCTCACGTCCACCAATTTATTTCAGATTTTTTGGGGTTACAGAAGTCTACGATTGATACAGATTGCTACAGACTGTTCTGTTTTTGACAGATTCTGTTTTTCGTGTGTTGTTTGCTTATTTTGATGAATCTATGGCTAGTATCGGGGGGTATGAACCATAGAGAAGTTGCAATACCGTAGGTTTAATACCAATATAAATAAATAATGAGTGCATTACAGTACCTTGAAGTGGTGGTTTGTTTTCTTATACTAACGGAGCTCATGAGATTTTCTGTTGAGTTTTGTGTTGTGAAGTTTTCAAGTTTTGGGTAAAGATTTGATGGATTTTGGAATAAGGAGTGGCAAGACCCTAAGCTTGGGGATTCCCATGGCACCCCAAGGTAAAATTCAAGTACAACCAAAATCCTAAGCTTGGGGATGGCCTGGAAGGCATCCCCTCGTTCGTCTTCGTCCATCAGTAACTTTACTTGAGGCTATATTTTTATTCACCACATGATATGTGTTTTGCTTGGAGCGTCTTGTATGATTTGAGTCTTTGATTTTTAGTTTACCACAATCATCCTTGCTGTACACACCTTTTGGAGAGACACACATGAATCGGAATTTATTAGAATACTCTATGTGCTTCACTTATATCTTTTTAGAGCATGGTGGTGGTTTTATTTTATAGAAATTATTGATCTTTCATGCTTCACTTATATCATTTTGAGAGTCTTTTATAACAGCATGGTAATTTTCTTTGGCTATAAAATTAGTCCTAATATGATAGGCATCCAATATGGGTATAATAAAAACTTTCATATAAAGTGCATTGAATACTACGAGAAGTTTGATACTTGATGATTGTTTTGAGATATGAAGATGGTAATATTAGAGTCATGCTAGTTGAGTAGTTGTGAATATGAGAAATACTTGTGTTGAAGTTTGCAAGTCCCGTAGCATGCACGTATGGTGGCCGTTGTGTGACAAATTTGAAACATGAGGTGTTCTTTGATTGTCATCCTTATAAGTGGCGGTCGGGGGTGAGCGATGGTCTTTTCCTACCAATCTATCCCCCTAGGAGCATGCACGTAATGCTTGGTTTTCGATGACTTGTATATTTTTACAATAAGTATGTGAGTTATTTATGACTAATGTTGAGTCCATGGATTATACGCACTCTCATTTTTCCATCATTGCTAGCCTCTTCGATACCGTGCATTGCCCTTTCTCACCATGGGAGTTGGTGCAAACTTCACGGGTGCATCTGAAGGAAATATGCCCTAGAGGCAATAATAAAGTTATTATTTATTTCCTTATATCATGATAAATGTTTATTATTCATGCTAGAATTGTATTATCCGGAAACATAATACTTGTGTGAATACATAGACAAACTAAACGTCACTAGTGTGCCTCTACTTGACTAGCTTGTTAATCGAAGATGGTTATGTTTCCTAACCATAGACATGTGTTGTCATTTGATTAACGGGATCACATCATTAGGAGAATGATGTGATTGACATGACCCATTCCATTAGCTTAGCACCCGATCGTTTAGTATGTTGCTATTGCTTTCTTCATGACTTATACATGTTCCTATGACTATGAGATTATGCAACTCCTGTTTGCCGGAGGAACACTTTGTGTGCTACCAAACGTCACAACATAACTGGGTGATTATAAAGGAGCTCTACAGGTGTCTCCAAAGGTACATGTTGGGTTGGCGTATTTCGAGATTAGAATTTGTCACTCTGATTGTCGGAGAGGTATCTCTGGGCCCTCTTGGTAATGCACATCACATAAGCCTTGCAAGCATTGCAACTAATGAGTTAGTTGCAAGATGATGTATTACGAAATGAGTAAAGATACTTGCCGGTAACGAGATTGAACTAGGTATTGAGATACCAACGATCGAATCTCGGGCAAGTAACATACCGATGACAAAGGGAACAACTTATGTTGTTATGCGGTCTGACCGATAAAGATCTTCGTAGAATATGTAGGAGCCAATATGAGCATCCAGGTTCCGCTATTGGTTATTGACCGGAGACATGTCGCGGTCATGTCTACATTGTTCTCGAACCCGTAGGGTCCGCACGCTTAACGTTATGATGACAGTTTCATTATGAGTTTATATATTTTGATGTACCGAAGTTTGTTCGGAGTCCCGGATGTGATCACGGACATGACGAGGAGTCTCAAAATGGTCGAGACATAAAGATTGATATATTGGAAGCCTATGTTTGGACATCGGAAGTGTTCCGGGTGAAATCGGCATTTTACCGGAGTATCGGGAGGTTACCGGAACCCCCCGGTAACCTAATGGGCCTTAATGGGCCTAGTGGAGGAAGAGGAGACGAGGCCTAGGGGCTGCCGCGCGCCCCTCCCCCCCAAGTCCGAATTGGGCAAGGAGGGGGGCGGCGCCCCCCTTTCCTTTTTTCCCTCTCCTCCTTCCCTCCAAAGTCCTAATCCAACTAGGGAAAGGAGGGGAGTCCTACTCCCGGTAGGAGTAGGACTCCTCCGGCGCGCCTCCTCCTAGGGCCGGCCGCACCTCCCCTTGCTCCTTTATATACGGGGGCAAGGGGGCACCTCTAGACACACAAGTTGATCCTCGTGATCGTTTTCTTACCCGTGTGCGGTGCCCCCCTCCACCATAGTCCACGATAATATTGTAGTGGTGCTTAGGCGAAGCCCTGCGACAGTAGAACATCAAGATCGTCGCCACGCCGTCGTGCTAACAGAACTCTTCCGCGACACTTTGCTGGATCAGAGTTCGGGGATCGTCATCGAGCTGAACATGTGCTAAAACTCGGAGGTGCCGTAGTTTCGGTGCTTGATCGGTCGGGCTGTGAAGACGTACGACTACATCAACCGTGTTGTCATAATGCTTCCGCTTTCGGTCTATAAGGGTACGTAGACAACACTCTCCCCTCTCGTTGCTATGCATCACCATGATCTTGCGTGTGCATAGGATTTTTTTTGAAATTACTACGTTCCCCAACAGTGGCATCCGAGCCTAGGTTTTATGTATTGATGTTATATGCACGAGTAGAACACAAGTGAGTTGTGGGCGATATAAGTCATACTGCTTACCAGCATGTCATACTTTGGTTCGGCGGTATTGTTGGATGAAGCGGCCCGGACCGACATTACGCGTACGCTTACGCGAGACTGGTTCTACCGACGTGCTTTGCACACAGGTGGCTGGCGGGTGTCAGTTTCTCCAACTTTAGTTGAACCAAGTGTGGCTACGCCCAGTCCTTGCGAAGGTTAAAATAGCACCAACTTGACAAACTATCGTTGTGGTTTTGATGCGTAGGTAAGATTGGTTCTTGCTTTAGCCCGTAGCAGCCACGTAAAACTTGCAACAACAAAGTAGAGGATGTCTAACTTGTTTTTGCAGGGCATGTTGTGATGTGATATGGTCAAGACATGATGCTAAATTTTATTGTATGAGATGATCATGTTTTGTAACCGAGTTATCGGCAACTGGCAGGAGCCATATGGTTGTCGCTTTATTGTATGCAATGCAATTGCGCTATAATGCTTTACTTTATCACTAAGCGGTAGCGTTAGTCATGGAAGCATAAGATTGGCGAGACGACAACGATGCTAGGATGGTGATGAAGGTGTCGCGCTGGTGACGATGGTGATCATGACGGTGCTTTGAAGATGGAGATCACAAGCACAAGATGATGATGGCCATATCATATCACTTATATTGATTGCATGTGATGTTTATCTTTTATGCATCTTATCTTGCTTTGATTCACGGTAGCATTTTAAGATGATCTCTCACTAAATTATCAAGAAGTGTTCTCCCTGAGTATGCACCGTTGCGAAAGTTCTTCGTGCTGAGACACCATGTGATGATCGGGTGTGATAGGCTCTACGTTCAAATACAACGGGTGCAAAACAGTTGCACACGCGGAATACTCAGGTTATACTTGACGAGCCAAGCATATACAGATATGGCCTTGGAACACGAAGACCGAAAGGTCGAGCGTGAATCATATAGTAGATATGATCAACATAGTGATGTTCACCAATGAAACTACTCCATCTCACGTGATGATCGGACATGGTTTAGTTGATTTGGATCACGTGATCACTTAGAGGATTAGAGGGATGTCCATCTAAGTGGGAGTTCTTTAGTAATATGATTAATTGAACTTAAATTTATCATGAACTTAGTACCTAATAGTATCTTGCTTGTTTATGTTTGATTGTAGATAGATGGCCCGTGCTGTTGTTCCATTGAATTTTAATGCGTTCCTTGAGAAAGCAAAGTTGAAAGATGATGGTAGCAATTACACGGACTGGGTCCGTAACTTGAGGATTATCCTCATTGCTGCATACAAGAATTACGTCCTGGAAGCACCGCTGGGTGCCAGGCCTGCTGCTGGAGCAACACCAGATGTTATGAACGTCTGGCAGAGCAAAGCTGATGACTACTCGATAGTTCAGTGTGCCATGCTTTACGGCTTAGAATCGGGACTTCAACCACGTTTTGAACGTCATGGAGCATATGAGATGTTCCAGGAGTTGAAGTTAATATTTCAAGCAAATGCCCGGATTGAGAGATATGAAGTCTCCAATAAGTTCTATAGCTACAAGATGGAGGAGAACAGTTTTGTCAATGAGCATATACTCAAAATGTCTGGGTATAATAATCACTTGATTCAATTGGGAGTTAATCTTCCAGATGATTGCGTCATTGACAGAATTCTGCAATCACTTCCACTTAGCTACAAGAGCTTCGTGATGAACTATAATATGCAAGGGATGAATAAGACAATTCCCGAGCTCTTCGCAATGCCGAAAGCTGCGGAGGTAGAAATCAAAAAGGAGCATCAAGTGTTGATGGTAAACAAGACCACTAGTTTCAAGAAAAAGGGCAAAGGGAAGAAGAAGGGGAACTTCAAAAAGAACAGCAAGCAAGTTGCTGCTCAGGAGAAGAAACCCAAATCTGGACCTAAGCCTGAAACTGAGTGCTTCTACTGCAAGCAAACTGGTCACTGGAAGCGGAACTGCCCCAAGTATTTGGCGGATAAGAAGGATGGAAAGGTGAACAAAGGTATATGTGATATACATGTTATTGATGTGTACCTTACTAATGCTCGCAGTAGCACCTGGTATTTGATACTAGTTCTATTGCTAATATTTGCAACTCAAAACAGGGACTACGGATTAAGCGAAGATTGGCTAAGGACGAGGTGACAATGCGCGTGGGAAATGGTTCCAAAGTCGATGTGATCGCGGTCGGCACGCTACCTCTACATCTACCTTCGGGATTAGTATTAGACCTAAATAATTGTTATTTGGTGCTAGCGTTAAGCATGAACATTATATCTGGATCTTGTTTGATGCGAGACGGTTATTCATTTAAATCAAAGAATAATGGTTGTTCTATTTATATGAGTAATATCTTTTATGGTCATGCACCCTTGAAGAGTGGTCTATTCTTATTAAATCTCGATAGTAGTGACACACATATTCATAATGTTGAAGCCAAAAGATGCAGAGTTGATAATGATAGTGCAACTTATTTATGGCAGTGCCGTTTAGGTCATATCGGTGTAAAGCGCATGAAGAAACTCCATACTGATGCAATTTTGGAACCACTTGATTATGAATCACTTGGTACTTGTGAACCGTGTCTTATGGGCAAGATGACCAAAACACCGTTCTCCGGTACTATGGAGAGAGCAACAGATTTATTAGAAATCATACATACAGATGTATGTGGTCCGATGAATGTTGAGGCTTGTGGCGGATATCATTATTTTCTCACCTTCACAGATGACTTAAGCAGATATGGGTATATCTACTTAATGAAACATAAGTCTGAAACATTTGAAAAGTTCAAAGAATTTCAGAGTGAAGCTGAAAATCATCATAACAAGAAAATAAAATTCCTACGATCTGATCGTGGAGGAGAATATTTGAGTTACGAGTTTGGTGTACATTTGAAACAATGCGGAATAGTTTCGCAACTCACTCCACCTGGAACACCACAGCGTAATGGTGTGTCCGAAAAGTCATAATCGTACTTTACTAGATATGATGCGATCTATGATGTCTCTTACTGATTTACCGCTATCGTTTTGGGGTTATGCTTTAGAGACGGCCGCATTCACGTTAAATAGGGCACCATCAAAATCCGTTGAGACGACGCCTTATGAACTGTGGTTTGGCAAGAAACCAAAGTTGTCGTTTCTGAAAGTTTGGGGCTGCGATGCTTATGTGAAAAAGCTTCAACCTGATAAGCTCGAACCCAAATCGGAGAAATGTGTCTTCATAGGATATCCAAAGGAAACTATTGGATACACCTTCTATCACAGATCCGAAGGCAAGACTTTTGTTGCTAAATTCGGAAACTTTCTAGAGAAGGAGTTTCTCTCGAAAGAAGTGAGTGGGAGGAAAGTAGAACTTGATGAGGTAACTGTACCTGCTCCCTTATTGGAAAGTAGTACATCAAAGAAACCAGTTTCTGTGACACCTACACCAATTAGTGAGGAAGCTAATGATGATGATCATGAAACTTCAGCACAAGATACTACTGAACCTCGTAGATTAACCAGAGTAAGATCCGCACCAGAGTGGTACGGTAATCCTGTTCTGGAAGTCATGCTACTAGATCATGATGAACCTACGAACTATGGAGAAGCGATGGTGAGCCCAGATTCCGCAAAATGGCTGGAAGCCATGAAATCTGAGATGGGATCCATGTATGAGAACAAAGTGTTGACTTTGGTTGACTTGCCCAAAGATCGGCAAGCAATTGAGAATAAATGGATCTTCAAGAAGAAGACTGACGCTGACGGTAATGTTACTTTCTACAAAGCTCGACTTGTCGCAAAAGGTTTTCGACAAGTTCAAGGGATTGACTACGATGAGACCTTCTCACCCGTAGCGATGCTTAAGTCTGTCCGAATCATGTTAGCAATTGCCGCATTTTATAATTATGAAATTTGGCAGATGGATGTAAAAACTGCATTCTTGAATGGATTTCTGGAAGAAGAGTTGTATATGATGCAACCGAAAGGTTTTGTCGATCCAAAGGGAGCTGACAAAGTGTGCAAGCTCCAGCGATCCATTTATGGACTGGTGCAAGCCTCTCGGAGTTGGAATAAACGCTTTGATTGTGTGATCAAAGCATTTGGTTTTGAATAGACTTTTGGAGAAGCCTGTATTTAAAAGAAAGTGAGTGGGAGCTCTGTAGCATTTCTGATATTATATGTAGATGACATATTACTAATCGGAAATGATATAGAATTTCTGGATAGCATAAACGGATACTTGAATAAGAGTTTTTCAATGAAAGACCTCGGTGAAGCTGCTTACATATTGGGCATTAAGATCTATAGAGATAGATCAAGACACTTAATTGGACTTTCACAAAGTACATACCTTGACAAAATTTTGAAGAAGTTCAAAATGGATCAAGCAAAGAAAGGATTCTTGCTTGTGTTACATGGTGTGAAATTCAGTAAGACTCAATGTCCGACCACTGCAGAAGATAGAGAGAAAATGAAAGATGTTCCCTATGCTTCAGCCATAGGCTCTATCATGTATGCAATGCTGTGTACCAGACCTGATGTATGTCTTGCTATAAGTCTAGCAGGGAGGTACCAAAGTAATCCAGGAGTGGATCACTGGATAGTGGTCAAGAACATCCTGAAATACCTGAAAAGGACTAAGGATATGTTTCTCGTATATGGAGGTGACAAAGAGCTCATCGTAAATGGCTACGTTGATGCAAGCTTTGACACTGATCCGGACGATTCTAAATCGCAAACCGGATACATGTTTACATTAAACGGTGGAGCTGTCAGTTGGTGCAGTTCTAAACAAAGCGTTGTGGCGGGATCTACATGTGAAGCAGAGTACATAGCTGCTTCGGAAGCAGCAAACGAAGGAGTCTGGATGAAGGAGTTCATATCCGATCTAGGTGTCGTACCTAGTGCATCGGATCCAATGAAAATCTTTTGTGACAATACTGGTGCAATTGCCTTGGCAAAGGAATCCAGATTTCACAAGAGAACCAAGCACATCAAGAGACGCTTCAAATTCCATCCGGGATCTATTCTAGGTGGGAGACATAGAGATTTGCAAGATACATACGGATCTGAATGTAGCAGACCCGTTAACTAAGCCTCTTCCACGAGCAAAACATGATCAGCACCAAAGCTCCATGGGTGTTAGAATCATTACTGTGTAATCTAGATTATTGACTCTAGTGCAAGTGGGAGACTGAGGGAAATATGCCCTAGAGGCAATAATAAAGTTATTATTTATTTCCTTATATCATGATAAATGTTTATTATTCATGCTAGAATTGTATTATCCGGAAACATAATACTTGCGTGAATACATAGACAAGCTAAACGTCACTAGTGTGCCTCTACTTGACTAGCTCATTAATTGAAGATGGTTATGTTTCCTAACCATAGACATGTGTTGTCATTTGATTAACGGGATCACATCATTAGGAGAATGACGTGATTGACATGACCCATTCCATTAGCTTAGCACCCGATTGTTTAGTATGTTGCTATTTCTTTCTTCATGACTTATACATGTTCCTATGACTATGAGATTATGCAACTCCCGTTTGCCGGAGGAACACTTCGTGTGCTACCAAATGTCACAACGTAACTGGGTGATTATAAAGGAGCTCTACAGGTGTCTCCAAAGGTACATGTTGGGTTGGCGTATTTTGATATTAGGATTTGTCACTCCGATTGTCGGAGAGGTATCTCTGGGCCCTCTCGGTAATGCACATCACATAAGCCTTGCAAGCATTGCAACTAATGAGTTAGTTGCGAGATGATGTATTATGAAACGAGTAAAGAGACTTGCCGGTAATGAGATTGAACTAGGTATTGAGATACCAACGATCGAATCTCGGGCAAGTAACATACCGATGACAAAGGGAACAACGTATGTTGTTATGCGGTCTGACCAATAAAGATCTTCGTAGAATATGTAGGAGCCAATATGAGCATCCATGTTCCGCTATTGGTTATTCACCGGAGACATGTCTCGGTCATGTCTACATTGTTCTCGAACCCGTAGGGTCCGCACGCTTAACGTTACGATGAAAATTTCATTATGAGTTTATATATTTTGATGTACCGAAGTTTGTTCGGAGTCCCGGATGTGATCACGGACATGACGAGGAGTCTCGAAATGGTCGAGACATAAAGATTGATATATTGGAAGCCTATGTTTGGACATCGGAAGTGTTCCGGGTGAAATCGGCATTTTACCGGAGTATCGGGAGGTTACCGGACCCCCCCGGTAACCTAATGGGCCTTAATGGGCCTAGTGGAGGAAGAGGAGAGGAGGCCTAGGGGCTGCCGCGCGCCCCTCCCACCCAAGTCCGAATTGGAAAAGGAGGGGGGGGGGGCGCCCCCCCTTTCCTTTCTTCCCTCTCCTCCTTCCCCCCAAGTCCTAATCCAACTAGGGAAAGGAGGGGGGTCCTACTCCCGGTAGAAGTAGGACCTCCGGCGCGCCTCCTCCTAGGGACGGCTGCACCTCCCCTTGCTCCTTTATATACGGGGGCAAGGGGGCACCTCTAGACACACAAGTTGATCCTCGCGATCGTTTTCTTAGCCGTGTGCGGTGCCCCCCTCCACCATAGTCCTCGATAATATTGTAGTGGTGCTTAGGCGAAGCCCTGCGACAGTAGAACATAAAGATCGTCGCCACGCCATCGTGCTGACGGAACTCTTCCCTGACACTTTGCTGGATCGGAGTCTGGGAATCGTCATCGAGCTGAACGTGTGCTAAAACTCGGAGGTGCCGTAGTTTCGGTGCTTGATCGGTCAGGCTGTGAAGACGTACGACTACATCAACCGCGTTGTCATAACGCTTCTGCTTTCGGTCTACAAGGGTACATAGACAACACTCTCCCCTCTCGTTGCTATGCATCACCATGATCTTGCGTGTGCGTAGGAATTTTTTTGAAATTACTACGTTCCCCAACAGCATCCAACCCCTGTGATATGATATGCTCTATCACACATAAACCTCCTCATATATTCCTCAAAACAGCCACCATACTACCTATTATGGCATTTCCATAGCCAGTCCGAGATATATTGCCATGCAACTTTCCACCGTTTCATTTATTATGACACGCTTCATCATTGTCATATTGCCTTGCATGATCATGTAGTTGACATCGTATTTGTGGCAAAGCCACCATGCATAATTTATCATACATGTCACTCTTAATTCATTGCCCATCCCGGTACACCGCCGGAGGCACTCATATAAAGTCATATTTTGTTCTAGTATCAAGTTGTAATCATTGAGTTGTAAATAAATAGAAGTGTGATGATCATCATTAATATAGCATTGTCCCAAAAAAAGAGAAAAGAAAAAAAGAAAAAAAGGAGAAAAGAAATAAAAGGGACAATGCTACTATCCTTTTTTCCACACTTGTGCTTCAAAGTAGCACCATGACCTTCATGATAGAGAGTCTCTTATTTTGTCACTTTCATATACTAGTGGGAATTTTTCATTATAGAACTTGGCTTGTATATTCCAACAACGGGCTTCCTCAAATGCCCTAGGTCTTTGTGAGCAAGCAAGTTACATGCACACCCACTTAGTTTCTTTTGTCGAGCTTTCATACATTCATAGCTCTAGTGCATTCGTTGCATGTCAATCCCTACTCCTTGCATTGACATCAATTGATGGGCATCTCCATAGCCCGTTGATTAGCCGCGCCAATGTGAGACTTTCTCCTTTGTGTCCTCTCCACACAACCTCCATTATCATATTCTATTCCACCCATAGTGCTATGTCCATGGCTCACGCTCATGTATTGCGTGAAAGTTGAAAAAAGTTTGAGATTACTAAAGTATGAAATAGTTTCTTGGCTTGTCATTGGGGTTGTGCATGATGAGAGCATTTTTGTGTGACGAAAATGAAGCATAGCCAAACTATATAATTTTGTAGGGATAAGCTTTATTTGGCCATGTTATTTTGAGACGACAAAATTGCTTAGTTAGTATGCTTGAAGTATTATTATTTTTATGTCAATATTAAAATTTTATCTTGAATCTTTCGGATCTGAACATTCATGCCACAATAAATAGAATTACTTTGAAAATTATGCTAGGTAGCATTCCACATCAAAAATTCTATTTTTCTCATTTACCTACTCGAGGACGAGCAGGAATTAAGCTTGGGGATGCTTGATACATCTCCAACATATCTATAATTTCTAATTGTTCCATGCTATTATATTATCTGTTTTGGATGGTTAATGGGCTTTATTATGCACTTTTATATTATTTTTGGGACTAACCTATTAACCGAAGGCCCAGTGCAAATTGCTGTTTTTTGCCTATTTCAGTGTTTCACAGAAAAGGAATATCAAACGGAATCCAAATGGAATGAAACCCTCGCGAGGATCGTTTTTGGAACAAACGCAATCCAGGAGACTTGGAGTGGACGTCAAGGAAGCAGCAAGGAATCCACGAGGCAGGAGGGCGCGCCCCAGGGGGGTGGGCTCCCCCCACCCTCGTGGGCCCCTCGCAGCTCCACCGACCTACTTCTTTCGCCTATATATACTCATATACCCTGAAAACATCTAGGAGCACCACGAAACCCTATTTCCACCCCCGCAACCTTCTGTACCCATGAGATCCCATCTTGGGGCCTTTTCCAGCGCTCTGACAGAAGGGGAATCGATCATAGAGGGCTTCTAAAACACCATAGCCTCTCCGATGATGTGTGAGTAGTTTACCATAGACCTTCGGGTACATAGTTATTAGCTAGATGGCTTCTTCTCTCTCTTTGGATCTCAATACAAAGTTCTCTTCGATTCTCTTGGAGATCTATTCGAAGTAATTCTTTTTGCGGTGTGTTTGTTGAGATCCGATGAATTGTGGGTTTATGATCAAGATTATCTATGAACAATATTTGATTCTTCTCAGAATTCTTATGTGCATGATTTAAATATCTTGGCAAGTCTCTTTGAATTATCAGTTTGGTTTGGCCTACTAGATAGATCTTTCTTGCAATGGGAGAAGTGTTTAGCTTTGGGTGCAATCTTGCAGCGTCCTTTGTCAGTGACAGCAGGGGAAGCAAAGGACGTATTGTATTGTTGCCATCGAGGATAGAAAGATGGGGTTTATATCATATTGCTTGAGTTTATCCCTCTACATCATGTCATCTTGCCTAATGCGTTACTCTGTTCTTATGAACTTAATACTCTAGATGCATGCTGGATAGCGGTCGATGTGTGGAGTAATAGTAGTAGATGCAGAATCGTTTCGGTCTACTTGTCACGGACATGATGCCTATTTACATGATCATGCCTAGATATTCTCATAACGGTTCGCCTTTCTATCAATTGCTCGACAGTAATTTGTTCACCCACCGTAGATTATGCTATCTTGAGAGAAGCCACTAGTGAAACCTATGGCCCCTGGGTCTATTCTCCATTATATTATTTTCCCGTCAACTTGCCAATTTATATCGCCGTTTATTTTGCAATCTTTACTTTTCAATCTACACAACAAAAATACCAAAAAATATTTATCTTATTATCTTTATCAGATCTCACTTTTGCAAGTGGTCGTGAAGGGATTGACAACCCCTTTATCGTGTTGGTTGCAAGGTTCTTGATTATTTGTGCAGGTACGAGGGACTTGCGTGTAGTCTCCTACTGGATTGATACATTGGTTCTCAAAAACCGAGGGAAATACTTATGCTACTTTGCTGCATCACCCTTTCCTCTTCAAGGGAAAACCAACGCATGCTCAAGAGGTAGCGCCCACATGAGGCAGAACAACGGCAATAGCAACACAAGGTTAACTTGAAGAAGATGAGGGATAAGCGGATTCAGCAACGAGTCAAATGATGGTTTCGTCGTCCCTCCAACTTATTTTTTAGCATTATTACTTTGTCCCTCCAACTTAACTGCGGGAAAGGTGCAACTTTGTGATTTGATGCCTTATTGCTCATTAGTACGCCGGCGCCATGACTGGGGTGCTTCACCCCTGCTGCTCTGCACTGTATTTAGGTATGGCACGTGGACCCGGTAGCATGATGTCCCACATGTCGGTGAATGGGACTAGAACATTTTCGAAAGCGAGCGCTCCACTCTTACGATGGAGGAGTACACGACACGGCGGCCCCGTGAAGTGTCACTTGTACTGTATAGTACTATAGTTTTGCTGTTTCGCACGATCCATCGATACAAACCCGATTAAACAGGAAAGGGCGGGATTTTCCCGCGTGGTAGATGATACTGGCCATACATTTCAAAGGCAATTTTAATGTATGCAAACGGAATAATTAAGTAACAATATGATATCTAGTAAAACTAAAAACACATATGATTTATTGTGTTAGAGTGTAGTAGTAGTGTTGTATTGCATAGTTGTTAGATGTAACATGCGAGAACGTGTAGAAATGTAGTTTTGGAGGCCTATAGAGAGAAAAGTGTAATACAGTCACCGAACTTCAGAATACGCTCATTATGGTCACTATATACGTTTTGCGGTGATTCTACGGTCACTTGATCACCGTTCAACATCGGATTGCACTCTGTTGACCGGCCAAATAGTCCGCGTGGCACCATGTTGACTAGTTAAATTGACCATGTTCCTTGTGAGTCCCACATGTTAGTTCACATAGGAAAAAGGTCAGTTAAATACAAATTTATGCAAGCGCAACAAGACTCCAACCCGTGAGCGGGAATCACCTGGTTGTGTATGTGTCTGTCAGGGCCTGATGTGTGCGCATGCACGTGTAGGTTGAGCACTTGAGCATGAGAGTGTGTGTTGGTCGTGTGGTGTGTGAATGCAAGCATGTGTGTGTGCGTGTGAGTGTTGCATGTGTGTGTGGTTGCGCGTGTACGTGTGAGTGTTGCATGCGTGCGTGGCTGCATGTGTTCATGTGAGTGTTGCGTGCATGAGTTCGTGTGCATGCGTGCGTGTGTGTATAATCACCACACCAGCTCCTGTGTTTTAAAATAGACGGCTCAGCATACCAATACAAGGCCACCTTTTTCGCTGTACCCGCGTTCATGACTTTGAACCACCATCCAATATTTTATGTCGTTTGTTTTCTTTCTTACTAGCAAGATGCCCGTGTGTTGCATGTAACATCAAGATGCATTTGTATGACTAGTTTATCTTGTGATAGAAAATGATGAACGAGGGAAGGCCTTATTTGCAAATGTGGAGAGGTGTATGGGTACCTTTTTGCAAAATTGCCATAGTTTCCTTCCTATCCATCAGATATAAATCGGACGACCTATATTGCAGGATGGCAGGCACACCAGCATCACCAACTCTGTTTTTTTATAAGAGTGTAGAAGAGTAGATACAAGCCGACAGGTGGGCCCAATGGTAGTGATATAATGTGATGCAACACTAGAGGTGCCACGTGGAGCATTTAACTGGTCAACTAGTCGTGTCTTGAGCAAATACAGAGCTGTATGGTGAGCCTGTGACTGTATAATAACCAAAAAACGTAAATGGTGACAGTAATGAGTGGATTCTGAAGTCCAGTGTATGTATCGTGCTTTCGCTCCAAATACAATGATCTTCACTGTATATATCGCGAGAGAAAGATGAAACATGCGTGAATGTGCTTGGGGCTTACGTTTAGAGGACCTGGAGATAGTTTGTGTGCGTACGTGAAAGGGGCGTAGAGGGGGTGTATGCGATGGGGAGAGAGATGCTCTTCGTTTCTATTTATTATGACTAACTTTATATATAGTATAAAAATATAAAAATTCATAGTGTGGAATAAATATCATTGTGGGCACCATGCAATGCAAATTAACGTTCATACTCCTTCATATAACTTTGTAATGTTGTATATATGTAGAAATTCTAAAATAATTTTTTGGCCACACTTTATTCAAAAGGAATGTTGTATGCGAAATAAACGAGAAGAGAGGGCTTTTTAGATCAATGGGGTATGTGATGTAACATGTGTGAATGTGTAGTTGATGTATTTGGCAGGGCCTAGAGAGGTATGTGTGTGTATTACGTAGTCGAGAGGGGCACGGATAGAGGGGCCGACGGGGGGAGGGGGCGTGGGAGAGATAGCACGAGAAACGAGAGAGGTCTAGAGAGAGAGAGAGACTAATATGATGTCACGGCAAGAGATTCTCTTGAGTGTGTATATGCAAGTGGGGAGGGGATAGAGGCACGAGGAAATTTTTTTTTGTGTGGTGTATGTGTTGGTATGTGTGGGTGTGAGAAGATAATGAGACCTGGGGGCAGAGGGTGTGTCACCGCATGAGGCCCGGTGGGTCGAGGTGAGGCCCTTGGTTCGGCTCCGTCCTGCGCCACATTGGTCGGTCGTGACGCATTTAGGGAGACCCATGGATGACTTGTCGTACAAGACAATGATAGTAGAACTGTGAAGGACTCTGTGTCCACTGACAAAGCCGACTAGGATTTGTAACCCTGGGTTCTCAGACTAAGGTAACCCCTTATCTTTGATATTACTATTCATCCAACCTAACTTTAAGGGGCATCCTACAGAATGCTCTGCTAGAATCATACTCGTCGATTAGAAAGAGAGGTGTGAGACAATGCGTGAGAGACAGGCCTAAAGATAATGTGCATACAGGAGACACGTAGGCAGGTCTATGTATATAGAAAGGGTCGATGGGATTGTGCATGTGTATGCTTGTGACAGGAAGAGTGCTTGTGATAAAGGTTAGTGAAAACAGTCGTAAATGGTTACGAGAGGGAGGGAGGGTTATATCGAGAGCATGTCTGCGAGAAAGACACCTCGGGAGAGAGAGTGTGAGCATGTGTGAGAGACCACCGATGGAGAGTGAAACTACACGTAAAAGGCTGATGTACACATTGATTAAAGATATAAATTGTATCCAAATATTAGGATGGGATGATGATATTTGCAATTCGCGTAAGGAACGGTCATTGATCCACCACACATCTAGATTCTCTCGAATTTGAGCATGTCTATGTTATTATTCGACATAATTGATCCACATAGTTAGTATTTTGAACTCCTGACAATGCATCGCTTTAGCAATCGAATATAAACATGAG
Source organism: Triticum dicoccoides (assembly GCF_002162155.2). Classification (NCBI taxonomy): domain Eukaryota; kingdom Viridiplantae; phylum Streptophyta; class Magnoliopsida; order Poales; family Poaceae; genus Triticum; species Triticum dicoccoides. The sequence goes on along the minus strand of NC_041380.1, from coordinate 244,635,142 downwards.
TATAGTACATATTGTGTGTGTAAAGCACATTATACATACGAAAGTTAGACAATGAACATTATAAATAGCTAGCTATGAACTAGCATACATTTGAATTTAACTTAAGGTGGTTTAAAAAATCGAATTCAACATGAAGTCCATTCAATTATTTGAATTCGATATCATGGCATTTGTAAATCATACCTAAATTATGGGGGCACTAATCTTTGCTCTGATTTTGTACATAATAGCATATATAGTCGTGTACAAAATAGATTCGAATTTAGCTCCTCCATTCCAAAATAATCGTAGTTATAGGATTTTCAAGTGTCAAAATTTCAAAAAAGCGGATAATTTAATGAGGTTTTCAAACATACAAGGTCAAATTTAACTTTGTCTATTTAGGTCAATCCTCAAAGTTCAAGAGTACTCTAAATGTGAATGCTTCTATTTCAAAATTTCGAACGAAGCGCCAAAAGAGCCTCTACTCGCCCGAAACCGTGTGAGACCAATGTTTGGTAGTAGAAGGAAATTACTTTTCTAACTCCGACCCGTGAAACCTACCGGCGTGATGTCCAAAGGTCTAAATCGGGGTAGGTTTGTAGCTTCATCTAGACGCCACACAACCGCCTCCGAAAAACATTCATACACAATGGTGGCCTAAGCACACATGCACGCGGCCGAAATCGCTCCCGCCCACTATTTGGGACACCTGGGATTATCATCCTACCCCCAACCCGCAGTAGGTCCGAAATTTAAGAGGGGGGTGAAGTTTGTACTTTCCCCGAATTTTAAACAAGCGCGTCCCATCTGTTCAAAAAAGCAGAAAACAAGCACGTCCTGGACCGAAACATGGATCTCCCTTAGCTCCCCCCGCCCCCCATGCGATTCCCCATTCGTACTCCGTGGGCGCCAAAACTAACTCTCCACCAGCCGCGAAACCCCAGCGTCCTCCATACGCCACCCCATCCCACCCATCAACCGCCGTCCTCCACCATGACGCCGGAGCCGATACCCCGACGTCATCGTCCACCGCAACCTTAGTCGCAACGCCCTCCACGGCTAGTAGTTGGAGCCGAGGCCGAGCCGTCCATACCCGAGCCAGTTCAACCACGCCGTCCTGTGCCTCACCGCTGCCGCTCCAACTTCGCCACCGTCCACCGTACCGGAGCTGTTCCTGCTACGCCATCCTTCGTCGCCTCGGATCTGCTTCCCCTCCGCCGACATACGGACATGGCAACACAGTCAACAATTTGGCCATGGGTTCGTCCAAGCCCGCACCCTCCTCCGAAACATCGGTTCCCCTAGCAAAAAGAAGAAGAACGCCGCGACATGTGGAGGAGACCACACCGGCAACCGAAAATGGTACTCATCTTCCCTTATTCGTGCAAATCTTACGTGTCTGCTTGCACGGTATTCATCCCACAGAAGACACTAGTTAACCACTTCTTCTTGATACTAGATGTTCCTAGTAACTCGTGATGCATAAGGTTTCTCCTCATATACTATTTCACCTTTGCTAGAGGTCCATCGCCCCCTGGATTTCAATTCCTGGTCAGTTGATTCCCAATTAACAGAATCATTCCCCTGCGTAACAGGCGCTAGTTTGCCTATTACGCCGGGGAAGCAGCGCCTCGGTGTTTATCTTAGGGGCGTGTGGGGCCTAGAGATGCTGGTGCCCGATCTGGAGGTCGGCCGAGATTAAAGGGATGGCCTGGGGGCATTGCCAAGCACGGTGGTGGTGTGAGGTCGAGGGGAGGGCGGGGCGGCGGAGGCAGGGGTCTGGGCCGGTGGTCGCTGGTTGTTCGAGAAAGATCGTCAACAGTGACTAGCGGGAGGTAAACGAAGGCCATCTGCTCGTTCCTTATAGATCGGACGGTTCATAAAAATCGACTGACGTATTTATTTTTAGTCGATTGTTATCTTGATAGGACCACATGTGGTGGTGTGCTGGAGGAGTACCTGCATTTCCTATGCTCATATATTACAAAATCATACAGAGTAGAATCTAATTTTGTTTGCCATGCAATGTTGTAGAGCTATCATATGTCTCCTATCACTTATTTTTCAGCCACCTACTATCTGCTACTATTACAGTGCACTAGTTCTGCACACACTTCACCCATATTCTCGCTATTGTGTTTTTATGCAAGGGTATTTCAGACTCTACCTTTACAGAAGCAGAAAAGAAAAGAGAGAAGGCCCTCCTGCTTGCTTTGCGGGCAGGCAAGACACGTGTTTTCACTTTAAAGGTTGGATGTTTAACAGATGGAGATGGTGAACGTAACTCTGGAGTTGATGATCTCGCTCGTCGTGAACTACCATCCCAGGTGCTTGCTTTAACTTAACGGTGTCATATGTGGTTGCATGTTGCATATGGTGTCTATCTTGTATTCGAAAGGCCGAAGTCGGTCTTTATCAAGATTAGGAAAGATATTTTTTTACATGAACCACCATCCCGGGAGCACCAGAAGACAAATAGCTAGTCAGGGCACTGGCCGAGCCAGTGACAAGCCCAACACAGACATGCATCACCTGGAAGCCAACTAAAAAGCCACGATGGTGGCGAAGCAGCACGCCTCCCACCAGGCTCTCAAGTTCTAGTTGATCATGCTCACCACTCCAGCCGGACGTCTAGCTTGTATTGCTTCCAATTTGGTTAAATTGCGTCTGCGTAGCTTACACACTATACCTTTGAATATGACATGCCTTCCTGTTTTTGGTACATACTAGTACATCTGTCTATTAACCATGTTCTTACATCAAACTAATGTTCTTGTGTATCCCTCATCAATCACTTATATGAGGCAATCAGGCCAGTGGACTACTTTGATAAAAGATCCTCATTTATAGAATGCAGTGTCAGCCTCCCCACATGATTCTGAAGAAACAGCAGGGCTAGATGAAGATAGTGAACGTAGCTCTATAGTTGATTACCACATTTCCCCTACACTAGCATCGCAGGTGCTTGCTCTAACTTGGCAGCGTGATATGTGGTTGCATGTTGCATATGGTGTCTAGATTGTAATTCTTCCAATCTGGTTAAATTTCATGTGCTATTCTGCTTAGTTTATACATTATACCTGTTAATGTGACATGCCTTCCTGTTTTTAGTACATAGTACATCTGTCTATTAAGCATGCCCTTACATAAAACTATTGTTTTCTTGTATCCCGCATAAATCAATATGATGAGACACCTTTAGTATATGCAGTGTGATATTAGTTGCATCTTTCATATGATTTATAGCATGCGCTGCTTCTAATTTGTTGAAATGCCATTTATGATGGGACACTTTTAACATGGCAGAGTCATATTGGTTGCATCTTTCATGTGGTGTCTATCTTGCATTGCTTCTTATTTGTTGAAATGGTTTCTGCTTAGTTTACACAAACAGTTGTGAATATGCCATGTCGTCCTATTTTTCGCATTATTCCATCCTGGAATCATGTGTTTTCCTTACATCAAAGTAGTGATTGTCACTATCATGCCCGAATGAGTTCTGAAGAGTGAATTTTATTGCTTTTTCTTGTCGGTTTTACTTGACAATTCAAAATCAATAAAGCGGAAGGAAGTTAGCAAGGTAGCGGATGAAGGTGGTCCTTCCAAGCGGAGGGCCTCTATAGATTTTACTCCTTCACCCCCCCCCCCCCAAGATGATTTCCAAGACAACACATGCATAGACTCTCAATGTAGCTGTGTTGGTGATGAGCACGTCTCCCCTAGTGCACCATCACAGGTGCTCCCTCTAACTTGGCACTATTATATGTGGTTTCATGTTATGTATGATGTCTAGCTTGCATTGCTTCTAATTTTGTTGAATTTCATCTGCTTACTTTACACATTATACTTGTGACTAAGACACGTGTTCCTGTTCTAGAACATACAATATCTGTCTATCACACCATGTTCTCTCATCAAAGTACTACTATTGTGTAACCTGCAACAATCACTTATCATCAGACACGTTTGACTTGGGAGTGTGATATAGGTTACATCTCACATTCTTTTCTAGCTTGTACTACTTCTAATTTGTTGAAATGGCACTTATGATGAGACAATTTTAACTTGGTAGAGTGATATTTGTTGCATCTTTCATATGGTGTTTAGCTTTCATTGCTTCTCATTTGTTGAAATGCCTTCTCCTTAGTTTACACATCATAAGCTGTGAGTATGCAATGCTGTGAATATGCAGTGGCACTAATGACGAGAGACCTTTAACTTGGTAGTGTGATGTTGTTTGCATCTTGCATATGATTTATTTCTTGTACTACTCCACATTTGTTTAAACGGCATTTATGATGAGACACTATTAACTTGGCAGAGCGATATTTGTAGCATCTTTCATATGGTGTCTACCTTCCATTGCATTGCTTCTAATTTAGTGAAATGTCTTCTGCTTAGTTTACACATCATAGTTCTGGTTATCTCATGTCGTCCTATTTTTCATACATATTACATCCTCCTATCATGTAGTTGTCTAACATCAAAGTTCAGTTCGTTTGTATCACGCATCAATTTGTTCTGAAGAACTAAATTGTTATTCGTTTTTCTTGTCGTCTTGACTTAACATGGCACAGAGAAAGAGGAAGCAACACAGAACGATAGGGAGAGGGAAGCGGAAGAACCCTGCGGATTCTGCTGGTACTGATGGTGCAATAGAAGGTCAAAGTTCAGCGGAAAATTGTACTGACAGGGTATCCCGTGCTACATGAGCTGTAGAACAAGCCAAACAGAAACAAATAGCTACCACTAAACAAGCAGAGACATCCCTAGTTGTTGCAACACCTTCCACAGTACCACCAGCTGCACGATTTACTCGTTGAACTCAGCTAGCAGCACATTCCCAAGCTCCCTTGCCACCTGACACTACTTCCGAAGCACTCTTGACACAAGATGAGTTGGCAAGATCAAATGAACTTTGTGAGCTTCAACAGCAAGAAGGTAGTTGCTAGAGTCAAGTTGCAGTTGCATGCTTCTTTATATGTAGTCTCACAGTTTGATGTACACTAACACTTCCTATGTTCATTATTGGACTAGCACCTAGGCACAAGAGGAAACAAACATCAGGGATAATGCTCAATAGGTTAACTCAATCTAGAGGAGGAAGAATGGAGATCCATTTTGAGGCAGGTTTAAAAAGGCCACGTGATGCTACAGAGTCATCCAAGTTAGTATCAGAGGCAGTGGTTGCCGTTAGGTGTCATGTACGTATCCTCCCAACATGTATTCAGTACAGGAATGACAAAGACAAAACCCAGTTCAACACCTTTGTCGGTGTACAAAAAGAGGGGTACACTTTTTGTACCCCTATAACTGTGCACGGGCAGTCTGAGCCACGGGCACCACCACACCAAGCAGGGCAAGGGAGGTGAACCAGGGTAAGACCGAAGCTCGAGAGAATTATGACGCCAAGGCCAAGACCACGAAGAGCAAAGGGGACGAAGACTCCCCCGACAAGATCCTTGCCGGGAGACAGCTCTAGCGGCCCCGGCAAGACCCTTGCCGCGGCGACTCGTCCCGCGCCTACGAAGCAAATCACCCTTGAGTCCACTGCCCCCAAAGGGCAAGGATTCGGGAGACATCCCCGTGACGGCATGCAGATCTTCGTGAAGACATTCAAGATCAGATACGCACTAAGGAAACGACAACCCTTGGCGGGATCCCAGCCGAGGAAGACCACAAGGCCCCCGGCAAGTGCCTTGCCGGGGATGACAGCAGGCGCCCCGGCAAGACCCTTGCCGGGGCCCTGGCAAGGCCCTTACCGAGGACACCCGCAGGGCCACCATCAGGCCCACACCGACTAAACCTCCACCGCCGTTCGCATGCAGCTGCTGACCCAACCAGCTGGGCAGGCACCCGCGTGGCGGCATGCAGATCTTCGTGAAGACCCACCACTGCGCCACCTCAGCTGCCTGCCTACCTACATGGCATCTTAGGCATCGCTGGCCAGGGCGCGTGTCGACACAAGAAGGAGCGGCGGCGGACGAGATAGGTCTCTCCCCCTTCCCCGATAAAGCAAGGACACCTAAGCAAGACACATTAAATGCGCCTTGTCATGTAATGCGAGGGATAACCTCGCATCACTGTACCCTTTCCACCTCCTGTGTGCCACTGTGGCAACCCCTTTTTCAATAAAAGGAGGCCCGAGGCGACCAGGAGAGGGATTTGGCTTTTTGGAGCTCCTCACGCCCCATAGCTAGCTCAAGAACACAGATATACAATCCACCAAAGCATGAGTAGGGTTTTACGCATCCTCGCGGCCCGGACCTGGATAAACGAACTGTGTGCTACCTGTTAGATCTGCTCTTCTAACGACCTCACGCCTCACCAACCGTAGTAGGGATTCTTGTGATCCCATAGGCGTCGTTCCACACCGACATCTCTGGCGCGCCAGGTAGGGGGGCGCAGTTGTGAGAATCGGCTCTAGCAATCAGCCCAGCACTCCTTCGTCTTCGTGGCTCTTGGAGAGGGAAGGAGGCTGGAAGATTAGCGCTCGAAGCGACTACAAACAGAAGCTAAGTTGCACTGAACCCTTATTTGTTCTATCCTTCTTATATGAGGTTATTCCCCCCGGAGATGTCACGCCTTTGTATGAGAAACCTGCACGCCAGGGGGCTCTCCCACGATCGGCAACGCTCTTGCCCTATTTCGAGTCTGCTCAACAGCTCAAGCGGCTGCGTCGAGAATGGCAGAGTAGCCTTCCGCGATCAATAACGCTCTCGATTCTGACTCGAGTCAAGATCGACAGTTCAACTGGCCGCGTTCAGAATGGAAAGGTGGCTTGTCCGGCAGCACGCGTACCCGGTAGGCCCATGGGGATCCGTCCCCAAAACGCCGCTAGGGGCTTCCGCGCCGGCGAGCCTACCCAATCGACATAGGGCGCGCATACAAAGAGGAATTGAACAGGGAAATAACGTGCATGAAATTAAAAGTACTGCAAAGTTATATTACATCACATCATTGCTGCGGTTCTAACTAAAGATGAAATTTGTCTTGGTCGTGAACCTGCAGCGGCGGTGAAGAACGGGATGCCTAATCCCGGCGCTGGCCATCCACCCTCTTGATTTCGTCGATGCTGCTAATGACGGGCTTGATGCACTCCTTGAGCACCGTGAGGTCAGTACCCTCCGACAAGCTATCCATCGCGGCACCGAAGTCGAGGTCGGGATTCCAGTATGCCATCTTGGTGAGGACCTTGGTCATGACCCCACGGTAAAGTTGCCGGGCTTCCCCGGCCAACGTGGCCGCTCTGCTGGAGTGAAGATAAGCCAAGGCTCCAAGGACACCCTCGAAGAACAGAGTCAGCTTGGTGTTAACGGTGCCGTTGCGCTCAGGGGCGTACCTCCCGTTTGGCATCCCCATGGTGGCCAACTGCGAGGTGACCCTGCCGGCAACGTCCTCTAGATGGCTGATCCATCTGTTCTCGCCCGCCACATAATCCTGGTGGGAGGCGGCCTCGTTCGCCCGCAGCTGCTTCTCCTCCTCCAGACTCCTGGTCAAGGTCTCCTCCCGAGCCCTGCTCTCCGACAACATCTTCTCGAGATCCTCCAGCTTTAGCTTGAGATCTCTGACGGAGTTTTGCGCTTCGGAGAGCTCCCCAGCCCTGCTGCTGACCGCTCCTTGCGCCTCCACCAATGCTGTTGAGCGTGCTCTTCTCGTTGGACAGCTTGAGGGCCTGCTCCTTCAGCTCGTCCTGCGCCACCTCCAACTCCCTTACTTTGCCGGCATGGGCCAGAGCCTGGGCATCGAGTGCCTCCTTGTGCCTCTGCTCCAGCTCGCGAGTCCGCCGCGCGACAAGGGCCTTGAGCTCCTCATCCTTGCCATGGAGCACTGCGGCAAGCTTCGCCTCACGCACGGTGAGGTCCTCTTCCTGGGAATCCAGTGCGGCTTGATGCTGGCTCCGGACGGCCTCGGCCGCGGCAGCCAAGTTCGCCGCCTCTTCCTGGGCCTTCTTGATGTCAGCCATCTTCATGGTGATCTCGACATTGCGCTTGGCCAATTCCTCCTGAAAGGCCCTCTGCTCCTCGTGAGTCTGGTGGAACCAGGTCTGCGTCTCAGCAACGTGCGCCTTGAAATCCACCTCCGCCTGGTCCACCGTTGCCGTCCTGGACTTAACCTTGTCCAGACGGACACGGTAAAGCGCCTGGAGTTTTTGCAAGTTGGCCCCCATAGCGCGGAAAAGCTGCTCTTCTGGAGAACCATCACCGCCAATGCCCGGCTCACCGATAACCTCGAGCCCGGTGGCGGCAAGCACCTCGCCGTCAAAGACTTCCCCTTCGGCGGGCGCCCGGGAACTTGACGCCCCTGGGAGATGGACGAAAAGATCGTCGCCCACCTTCAGATATCTGCCGGGGCCCGAGGTTGAGGAGGGAGGCTGATCATCAGCCACTTCTTCCTCGGCAGTGGCCTTGCCGGCATCCCCGGCAGGCCCACCGTTGGCGCCCTCGGCAGAAGCCTCGCCGGTCACCTTGGCAGCCCCCGCAGCGGTGTCCTCGGCAGCATCCTTGGCGGCCTCATCAGTGGCGACCTCGTCAGCATCCCTGGCGGCCTCCTCAGCAATGTTCCCAACAACAGTATCCACGTCCTCCATACCTATTGAAGGAGGGCCTGGGTAGTAATGGGAGCATTGAAGCCAAGAAAAAGAATAAGGGAAAAACAGAGACGGAGGACAGGCGACTCACCAGTGCCAGGCTGTGAAGCAGAAGTCCCCTCCCCGCCAGCATCCGGCGCCGTGGCAGAGTCACCAGCGCCCAAGTTCCCCTCTTCCTCCATGGGTGTGGGCTCTGTGCTTGATGCCCTTGCCGGGGACGCCCCTCGTGGCGGCGTAGTCGATGGGGGTGGTGTGTTAGGGGTAGCCCTCTGCGGCTCCTCCTGCTGCCGCTCCCCTCCTGCAAACCCGACAAGGTCAACACCATAGCATCGAACGCCTACCACATGTCGAATAAGAGGAGGGTGACGAACTTACGCTGGGGACTGTGCCGGGGGCTGCTATCCGGGCTGCTCAACACCACCAGTGACGTCTTTGAAGCCCCAACTGGGGACTGACTGCTCACCGAGGCCTTCGCCCTCTTCACCCTCTGGGCCAACGTCTCTGCATCCCTGCGAAAGCAAAAACGGATCAAGATGAGTGACTTAATTCAGAGGAATGGAAATGGCAGTAAGGAACGGAGTACTTACTCGTCATCCACCTCCTCTTCTTCCACCACTTTCCTTTTCCTCTTCGGGCTGAGAGGCCCGAGATCAAAAGTGACCTCCGCGTCAACATGCAAGTCAACATCTGCCGGAGGAGGCGAAGACGGCGGGGTTTGTGCGCGCCCAGATGAGGAAGGGGCTGATGTCTTCTTCTTCTTAGCGGCCTTCGTCAGCCTCTTGGCTATCGCGGCCCTCATGTGACGCCCAGACCCCTCCAGGGTCAATTGAGGCCATGTAGCCCTGCCGGGCCGGACCGGCTCGCCGGAGCCAGCCCGCCGCGGGATTCGCCCTCTTCCCCTGGTTGGCGTCGAGCCCGCCGCCACGTCCTCCTCCTCCGGCGACTCATCGGCCGCGTCTTCAACGAGCGGAGCTCCAGTGTCGGCGTTGCTGACCTCCTCGGAGGCTGCTGCCCACTGGGTGAGCTCCTCTTCCCCCGCAGTCATTGCGGCCCTGTCCTCCACACCCCCGGCGCTGCCGGCCTCCATGGCAAGTTGTGCCTCCCTCGCCCTAGTGGCGATGTAGTCCAGCTCTGCTTGGGTGGTGTCCATGACAAGCCACCGCTCGGCGTCAGCATTGACATACACCTCGATCAGGGTGTCAAAGAATTGCTGCACATCCGCATCCTTCGGCTCCTTCTAGCTCGGGAAAGGGTCGTGCGTGTTACAGTCCGGCATCATAGCAATGATCTCGGACCGACGTGAGTTGTTGCACAACGGGACCACCCCCGCTGGCAGCTTGAAAAACGGCCCCTTGAGGGCCTTGCCAACCTTTGCGGCAGCCCTCGCGGCCTTGCCGGTCCGTTCGACCTCGCCATCGCGACCCACATCAAGCTGGAAAAGCCGCTGGCAGAAGTGGGCATGCGCCAGCAGTGTGAAGTTGTGATCGAGGCCGGGGCGAAGACGCATAATATCAGCCGGATGCGTAAAGAGCCAAGCTGGCCTCCCATTGTTGTGCAACGGGGCGATCCGACGGCGAATGAAGTCCGCCCCAATCATCTCAAGGGTGAGTCCGGCCCGGGTGAGCCGGAGAATCCTGGTGGTGGCGACAGTGAGCCTCCCGTCGGCAACATCGACATCACTCCAATCGCTGCCATGGACCGGCGGCACTCGGCGGACCTTGCAGGAATTCCGGTGGGTCTTCATCTTCAATCCAGCACCACCGGCCACGCCATTCCTCCCACCTCTCCTTCACGGCTCCGCCCCGGGTACGCCCCCTTGGATCTTGGCATCCAGGTGACGCAACCAGAGACGGCACCTCCTGGCTGGATCCGAGGGAAGAAGTAATGGCGGAAGAGCGCCGTGTTGGGCTGCACCCCGGCAAAGCCTTCGCAAAGATGCGCGAAGAAAGCCATGCACGCCACCGCATTCGGAGTAAAATCCAAGAGGCGAAAGCCGAAGGTGTTGAAAGTGCGTTATATCGACTAGAGGGGGGTGAATAGGCGATTTTTGTGAAAGTCTTCAAAATGTGGAAGTTATGAAGACAAACGATAGAAATAAACCTATTACCCTGCAGCGGAAGGTAGACTACACTAGGCAAGCCATAGTCAAGTATTCAATAGAGTGAAAGCACAATGAATAATAGCAGCAATGTAGTAAGGATCAGGTAGGAAGATATTGTGAAGCCACACAGAACACGTAGTCACTCAGTGAAGACAAAAGATAGTGCGAACATACAATGACTTCACAAGGAGTAACAGTAAGGAAAGGGAAGGGAAGATGAAACCAGTGACTCGCTGAAGACAATGATTTGTTGGACCAGTTCCAGTTGTTGTGACAACTGTACGTCTGGTTAGGGCGGCTAGGTATTTAAACCTTAAGACACACAGTCCCGGACACCCAGTCCTGAACACGCAGCTCAGGACACCCAGTCCTCACCGTATTCCCCTTGAGCTAAGGTCACACAGACCTCGCCCAATCACTCTGGTAAGTCTTCAAGGTAGACTCCCAAACCTTCACAGACTTTGTTCACCGGCAATCCACAATGTCTCTTGGATGCTTAGAACGCGAAGCCTAACTGGCTGGAGGATGCACAGTCCTCAAGTGTAATAAGTCTTCAGATCACACAGACAAGAAGACTTAAGTGATGCCTAATTCTCTTTGGCTCTGGGTGGTTAGAGCTTTATCCTCGCAAGGAATTCTCTCTCAAAGGCTTCGAGGTGGGTTGTTCTCAAACGACAAAAGCCGTACTCTGAATCTGAGCAGCCAACCATTTATGGTTGTAGGGGGTGGGCTATTTATAGCCACTTGGCAACCCGACCTGATTTGTCCGAAATGACCCTGGGTCACTAAGGAACTGACACGTGTTCCAACGGTCAGATTTCAAACTCACACGACAACTTTACTTGGGCTTCAAGCAAAGCTGACTTGCCCGACTCTAGACAAGAATCGCTCTCAAAGTCTTCACTCGAAGACATAGGTTTTGTTTAAGCATCACTTCAGTCATTCTGACTGGTTCTCTTGGACCCCACTTAACAGTACGGTGGTTCCTATGACTCAGCACAGAAGAAAGAGAACTACGAAAGATCTAAGTCTTCGGGCTCCATAGGCTTCATGTGGTGTCTTCTCTTGTCATAGTCTTCAATGTGAATATCTTCATATACCACCTTTGACTTCAATGTCTTCATACATTTTTAGGGGTCATCTCTGGTAGGAAAACCGAATCAATGAGGGACTTCTACCTGTGTTATCCTACAATTCTCACAAACACATTAGTCCCTCAACTAGGTTTGTCGTCAATACTCCAAAACCAACTGGGGGTGGCACTAGATGCACTTACAATCTCCCCCTTTTTGGTGATTGATGACAAACTAGTTGAAGCTTTCAACGGGGAATATAATCTGTGAAATTGTAAAGGATAAGGAATTGTCTTCATAAGTTGCAAGGGCTCCCCCTGAAGATGTGCATATAAGTAATTTGCTTTTGGAATGCAAATGCACATGGCAGGTTGTACTTGTGGAGATCCACTTCAACTTATGATGACAATCCACTATGCATGTGAAAGTATATGAAGATAATGACATGCATAATGGAAAATGGACGTCTGCAGAATGATCTAAGTGCGGAATTTATCGTCGCACATGCGGAATTTATCATCGCAACACAAGGTGGCAGATAAGTAGCAGACGACCATCGAGTTTAAGTGTTACAACTCAAAGAACCAAATGTAGCAAAACGAGAGTTGTAAGCACGAAGCAAAATATAAAGCACCCGCCCATATGGACCCGCTTGAAGACTATCAACCTCATATGCTTCTCCCCCTTTTGTCAGTAAGGACAAAAAAGGTTTGAAGACATAGAGCATCTACTCGTTCCCATGAGGAGTAGGTGAAGCAGCAGGGTCATTGGTGGTGTTTGGCGGTGCTGAAGAGCTTGGAGCAGAGTCGAAGCATGCTGAAGGAGGTGGCGGTGAAGTAGCATCGTCTTCATCCTCGATCACTCTGGCATTCACAGTTGCAGCAGAGGAAGAGAACTCAGAGTCTTCAAGGGATGGAGTTCATCGCAGCACTGCCCTTCGAGGAGGTGTGGAGTCAAACTTGAATCGCTCAGTGAAGCCATCCTCTTGAAGATCATCTTCAGAACACATCAGCGTTAGCCCTTTCCATGTGCGGCGAGAGGTTTCGTGGGCAACAAAAGCATTCTTGGTGGCAAGATTGCGATTGCGATTAACATCCACTAAGAGGCTTTGCATCTGACGCTTCAGCCAGTCATGATGCCTATCCTGTTTCTGATGAAGAGCCACAAGAAGCTCTCGGTCGTTGAGAACACGAGTGCGCTTCTTGGGTCGTGGAGCAGTTGTACTGTCAGTGGCTTCAGTGAGAGTAGGATGCGGTGCACATGTAGTGCCAGCCAAAGGATACACACGAGTTACGGCTTCCACGCCTTCAACATTCTGAGTGAAACTTTGATGCTCTGCATTCTGAAGACTGAGAGGTTCCTTGGCAGGCTCAGGATAGATGGCTTCAATAGACATATCCACATCAGGCAAAAAGATCCGATGGTTGCGGGCCGAGGGCTGATATGAGATAGCGGAGTGAAGTTTGATCAGCCGCATCACCCAAGGGGCGTAGAACTTCAAACCAAACAGATCAGAGCCAGATGCAGCAAGTTGGCGAATGAAGAAATCCTGTGTATTGAAGCATTTTCCATGAAGAATGTAGAAGACTAAAGTCTTCATTGCACCTTCCAGCTTGGCATGGGGAGAATGTCCTTTGATTGGCCAGAGAGTTCGCCTTATGATGTGATAAATGGTTCTTGGCAGATACTCAAGGTCTTCAATGAAGAACTCCGTGGGATAAGCAACATCTTGGGGCAATGGCTTCATCATACTGAGCATCTGACTCATATTAGGTTCAGTCTTGTGAAAGATGCTCTCAATAGCTTCACTATGAAGCTGACAGCCATGCTCATAGAGATCGCCAGGAGTGGGAAAACCAGTGAGCTCAATGATGTCAAAGGCTTTGGCTTCGTGATGAACGTTTCCTGTCATCCACTCCAGGACCCAAGTCTTCGGATCTCTGCTATACCCGCGGATGTGAAGTGTGGCATAGAATTGGAGCAGCAACTCTTCATTCCAATGCTCTTGGTCAGTGACGAACGGCAGCAGTCCAACCTCTTTGAAGCAATCCAGAGCTTCTTCCAGACAGGGCAGACCAGCTATTGCTTCAATGTCAAGGCGCTTGTGTGGGAAGATGCGACCTTGGTTGTAAAGAACGCATGAGTAATAGCTTCGCTGCGGATAACTCCAGAACCGAGCAGATGATATTCTTTCCCTGGAGTAAGGGTTCCTGGAGCTGTTGAAGAATGTGTTGTCTGCTCTGAAGCCATTGATATTGAAGGAGCCAGGTGCTGATGCAGGACCTAGGAACCTTGGCAATCTTGGGATTGGCTTCTGTACCTGAGGCTTGTGCTCAACATGATAGTCGAACTGGGGACCGGCAGCAGACTCAGGAACAGAAGTGGCAGGATCAGTGGCTTCGCTGACTTCTGGTGCTTTTGTTGGTGAGGGCTCCACATTAGCTTCAGCCATGACAGCGTCAGTGGCTTCAGTGGTGTTGGTGGTGGAAGCCTCAAGATGTTCAACCTCCACTTGACGAGCAGGAAGATCGGTCACGATCACGTTCTCCTCGAGAACTGCTTCTTGGTGGGACAGGGGAGTGGCAACTTGTGGGACTTATTCTTCCGCGGCTGATGCAGCCGGATTGTCTTCAGCAGAGACTTGAGGCCATGGACCTTTGCAAAGCCTGCGCAATGCGGGTGACGCCTGTGGAGTTGCTGTTGGCTGGGCCTCAAGGTCTTCATTCTCTTGTGGGCGATCCGCCCATGAAGCATCCTGTGCAATTGGCGTTAGTGGACGACCAATGCTGATGAGTTCGTTGTGTGTTAGCACAGGCGATGATACATGTTGGTGTTCTAGCTAAGGAAGGGCTGCATCATCTTCAACATGGTCATGATGACCAATGTCTTCAGCAGCGATGGGATCAGCTGCTGGAAAGTCTTCGGCTTCATGAGCCTCTGTGAAAGCAGGCTCATGGACAGTCAGTTGACGTTCTTGTGGATCGGCGTCGGGGTGAACCATGGAAATGGGTTCAACAATCAAGGGCTCTGTGGGAGCAGCCCGTTCCTTCTTGGTCATTCTTTTCTTCTTGGCAGGGGCAGTAGCAGAGGCTTCAGGATGTTTTCTCTTCCTTGCTTCAGCCTCAGCAGTCCTGGTCTTCTTCAGTTCTGAAGCAGTTGACCTGACCTTTGGCTTCGGGCCAGTCATGCTAGTTGGGAAGACAAGGGGATCTGCCTCCTGCCTTGGTGCTTCAGGTTTAGCCATAGCGGGCTTCTTCTACTTCTTTGCAGCCATCCTGGGGTCGATGCCAGGACGCCCAAGGGCCTTGCGCTTCTCAGCCTCATCGTAGGCTTGCACACACCTATCAGCCAGGACCTTCATGCGCTCACGAGAACCCTGAGCTTCTGCACATTTCTTTAGAAAGGCTTCCTTGAGCTCGTGCAGCATAATCTTGAAATTCTTCACGTCTTGCACGCTGAGCTTGGCCATATGCTTCTTGAACTGAGATTTCTCAAAGTCAATCTTCTACTTCAGTTCAACAATGCGCTGGGCAATAGCTAACTCTGAAGCAATGGCGCCATGGAAGGCGACACTAAGGCCAATGGGTAGTTGGAGATCGTCGAAGCTGATGTTTGGCGTGTCAAACCATTCATCAATGAAGTTGTGGATGATTGTTACATCAAAGAGAGGCAGATCATTGAAGATTTCTACTTCTTCTTTGCTCTTGATGAGTTGCTCAAGAGCGTCATCTGCAAGATCTTCATTACTTGACAGATCAATGGCATCATTGCGCAGAATGGCAGCAATTGTTAGCTCTTGGCCGGTGTGTGGCAGAGGCATCTTGACCTTCTGGGGCTTGGAGATGCGTGATAAATCTTCGGACTGCACACTGTCTTCAGGAGGTGCAGTTGCCAGTGGCTTCGCCCGTGAGATTTTTGGTGAAGGGGCAGGCTTTGAAGCTTTAGGCTTCTTCAACTTCTTTGGCTTCGGCGCTGCAGACGCTTCATCTGATTCAGCGCCAGCTGCAGGCTCATTCACTACAGTCCCTTGAACCAAGATATGGGTGATGAGGCCTTCAAGGTTGTAGAAAGGACCGACGACATTGGGTTCTGCATCTCGTGTGCCATCAGCCCTTGGAGCTGAGGGACCAGGGTTGAAGTCTAGTCCCAATGTCTTCTTGTTTTGCTTCGCTGAGTTCTGGGCAAACTGGAAGTTGCGCTTGAACAGAATGTCGTCATGACACCATAGTAGTGACGATGGGTGTGCATCAACAGGCTGTGGCCCACGGACCATGCAGGGATAGAAGCCTTGTTCAATGGCTTCATCTCTGGACCTGGGTTGAAGATTCTTGTATAGGATATCTCTCCACGGTCTCTTGATGGCATTTTTCTTAGCATATTCCTGGATTACAAATCAGTATTTGAACCATTGTTCTGCCCAATATCTTCAAATCCATTGGATTCGGGTCTTGCGCTGATTGTAATCCTCTTCAGTATCTGTCTTGTACAGTTCTGAGAGGTCATCTGGCAGATCTCTAGATGTTTCTCCACGATGCTTTCTGCCACCCTTCCTTGCTGATTTCTCTGAAGCCATGAACTTTAAACTGAAAGGCTTCAACACGTTCAAAGGCTTCAAAGATTTTCGCTTGCTGGACAAACATGAACTTGCTTGAGGAGAATTTATATGATGCTGTAAGAATTCTGCAAATGAATGCAGACTATGAGAACCAAGGGATTCTCCCACGGACATGTACCTGTGACAGCATTAAGGTGCGAGGGAAGGGGAAGAGGTCATATGCATTCTCAGAAGATTTTGAATATAAATCAGTTTAGAAGACATTGACCTCATCATGCGAAGACATCAACTCATAGATAAGGAGTTGGTTCTAGATTTGTACGAATCCAGAGATCAGTACAAGTGAGGAATCTAACTACTTTGTGAAGCATAAGTGAATATACTAGGCATGTTATGAGATGGAGTATGAGAGAGATCTAACTTGTGTGAATAGAAACTGCTTGTGGTAGAAAGTGACAAAGCCATAGGATCAACGGTGCCGTAAAAAGGAAGTTTTATTTACCACACTAAGAACTGCTAGACGGAGTGGAAGATGAGGCCGAGCAGTCCGATCTTCCGTGCCCTAACTTGGCGACGGAGGACACCTACGGCGACGGTGGAGAGGACAATGTCCGCGGTCGGTGTGAAGACGGCGTCGGAGAGGTTGCGGCAGCGAAGCGCTTCGTCGCCGGCGTCGTCGAGGGCTAGCGGTGGCGCTAGGGTTCGTGCGAGAGTGGAAGAAGAGATAATGACCGCCGTGAAGTGTATATTTATAGGTACAGGGGCGGCACTGCGTTATTACACAGGTGCCCCTGGCGATTCACATCTGAGGAACACGTGGCCATTATGCAGAATTTTGGGGTTTGTTCCACGTCCCACGCACGCCTGGATTGTCGGGTGGTCGTTCCTACTTCTCCGGGTTTCATGTGGAGGAATGAGCATTGAAAGTGGACTTAAGGTTTGTCTTTGTATCTTCTGCTGACAAGGACGCAGAGAAGACATTCGACAGTTTCAATAGAATGCATATGATTTGGAGAGATAGAGTTTGAGATAGATAGCATAGAGAGGTTAGGGTCCGATCATATTCACTTAGTTCAAAAGATTCAACAAGAAGACATAGCTATAAGTGAATGCTGTAGAGGACAGAACACTAGTATATATATATAATCAACATAGTGAAGATAATCATGAAGACATGTTGAGATTGAAGCCAAACCAAATGTGAAGACATAGCAAGGTAACACCATGAGTGAAACACTTCAAAGTAGAACATTTGGTGGTGGCGTTACCCACCGTATAGGAAGTATTAGACCCAGACACGGCGCACAATTATCGTGTCGCTCCGAAGTCAAATTCCACATTAATGTATTCACACTTAGAATGTATGTCTTCATTGATTGAAGATATACTTTACTTCGTGCGTTGCACATCTAAGTCATTAATATGCATAAAGGTTAGGATGTGTGCCTGATCACAAGACATTTGAGGATTCCAGGATATTTAGCTCACTCCGTAACTTGCAAAATCTCTTCTCATCCAAGGGCTTGGTGAAGATATCTGCCAATTGCTCTTCAGTGTTGACGTGTATGATATCAATATCTTCCTTCACAACATGATCTCTGAGAAAGTGATGACGAATTTCAATGTGCTTTGTCTTCGAGTGCTGAACTGGGTTGTTGGCAATCTTGATGGCGCTTTCATTGTCGCAATAGAGTGGCACTTGCTTCAGACGAATGCCATAGTCTTTGAGCGTTTGCTTCATCCACAGAAGCTGAGCGCAGCAAGATCCAGCAGCAATGTATTCAGATTCAGCAGTGGAGAGAGATACACAGTTCTGCTTCTTTGAAGACCAACATACAAGTGATCGTCCCAGAAAGTGACATGTGCCTGATGTAGACTTGCAATCAACTTTGTCACCAGCATAATTAGCATCCGAGAATCCAACCAGATCAAACTCTGAGCCCTTTGGATACCATAATCCTAGAGTTGGGGTGTGAGCCAAATATCGAAGAATTCGCTTCACAGCTAAGTGATGCGACTCCTTTGGTGCCGCTTGAAATCGAGCACACATGCAAACACTAAGCATAATATCTGGCCTAGATGCACATAGATAAAGTAAAGAAGCAATCATGGAGCGGTATACCTTTTGATCGAACTCTTTACCATTGTCGTCAGGACCCAGATGATGCTTGGCTGGCATTGGCATCGTGAAGCCTTTGCAGTCTTGCATACCGAACTTCTTCAGGCAATCTTTGAGATACTTCTCTTGAGATATGAAGATGCCGTTGCATTGTTGTCGTATTTGAAGACCGAGAAAGAATTTCGGCTCTCCCATCATAGACATTTGATATTGCTCTTGCATCATATATCCAAACTCTTCACTTTACTTCTGATTGGTGCAGCCGAAGATAATGTCATCCACATATATTTTGCACACAAATAGTTCACCATCATATGTCTTCATGAAGAGAGTGGGGTCGAGAGAACCAGGTATGACGCCTTTGCTCTTCAGGAAGTATTTGAGTGTGTCATACCAGGCCCGAGGGGCTTGTTTGAGGCCATACAGTGCCTTGTTGAGCTTGTATACCATGTCAGGATGTTTTGGATCTTCAAAGCCAGGAGGTTGTGCAACATACACTTCTTCTTCAATCTTGCCATTGAGGAAGGTGCTCTTCACATCCATTTGATAAAGAAGTATGTTGTGATGATTTGCATAGGCCAGCAGTATGCGTATGGCTTCAAGTCTGGCCACAGGAGCAAATGTTTCATCGAAGTCAATGCATTCCACTTGAGTATATCCTTGAGCAACGAGACGAGATTTGTTTCTGACAACTTGACCATGCTCATCTTGCTTGTTGTGGTATATCCATTTGGTGCCTATTATGTTGTGCTTCCGAGGATCGGGACGCTTGACCAGTTCCCAAACATTATTCAGCTCAAACTGTTGAAGCTCGTCTTGCATAGCTTGAATCCATTCAGGTTCCATGAAGGCTTCTTCAACTTTCTTGGGTTCTGTTATTGAGATGAATGTGAAGTGCCCACAGAAATTTGCTAGCTGAGTTGCCCTTGAACGAGTGAGTGGATCGGGTGCATTGATGCTATCAATTATTCTTTCAATCTGCACTTCATTGGCAACGCGAGGATGTACAGGGCAAAGATTTTGCTCTTGCTGATCATTGTCGTTGTTAGAAGGAATGTCTTTAGGCTGAGCATTGTCTTCTTGTTGATCAGGTGCTGAGATGATAAGTTCTTCTACAGGATGAGCTTCAGAAGGTATCATTTCTCCAGTTCCCATTAGCTTGATTGATTCACTGGATGGAACTTCATCTAGCACATTTGGCAGTTGCTCTCTTTGTGAACCGTTGGTCTCATCGAACCGCACATCCACTGTTTCAACCACTTTGTAATGAAAGAGATTGAAGACTTTGTAGGAGTGCGAATCCTTTCCATATCCAAGCATAAAACCCTCAAGTGCTTTTTGTGCAAACTTTGAGGTGTGATGTGGGTCCTTGATCCAGCACCTGGCGCCAAATACTCTGAAGTAACTAACATTTGGCTTCTTGCCAGTAAGGAGCTCATAAGATGTCTTGTTCAGAAGCTTGTGAACATAAACACGATTGATTGTATGGCATGCAGTATCAATGGCTTCAGGCCAGAATTTTCTTGGAGTCTTGTATTCATCTAGCATCGTTCTGGCCATCTCAATGAGTGTTCTGTTCTTGCGTTCGACGACCCCATTCTGCTGTGGCATGTACGGGGCTGAGAATTCATGTGTGATGCCCAAGGTATCAAGATATGTATCAAGGCCAGTGTTCTTGAATTCAGTGCCATTGTCACTTCTGATATGCTTTATCTTGGCGCCATAGTTGTTCATTGCTCGATTGGTGAAGCGTCTGAAGACATCCTGCACTTTAGTCTTGTAAAGGATTATGTGCACCCAAGTATATCTAGAATAATCATCAACAATGGCAAAGCCATAGAGACAAGCAGTAGTAGTAAGAGTTGAGTAATGAGTCGGACCGAAAAGATCCATGTGAAGCAGTTCGAAGGGTCGAGTAGTGGTCATGATTGTCTTCGAGGGATGTTTGGCCCTCGTCATCTTTCCTGCCTCACAGGCACCGCATAAGTGATCTTTCTTGAACTTGACGCCCTCGATGCCTATGACATGCTTCTTCTTTGCCAGGGTGTGGAGGTTCCTCATGCCAGCATGCCCAAGCCTCCGATGCCAGAGCCAGCATTCTGAAGCTTTTGCTAGAAGACATACGGCAAGCTGTGGTCCTGCTGAGAAATCTACCACATACAAATCATCTTTTCGATACCCTTCAAATACTAGAGACTTGTCAGATTCCATTAGAACAAGGCAATGATATTTTCCAAATATTACGATCATGTTTAAATCGCAAAGCATTGAGACAGACATTAAGTTGAAGCCAAGGGATTCAACAAGCATGACTTTATCCATGTGTTGATCCCTTGAGATTGCAACTCTACCTAGACCCAATACCTTACTTTTACCAGTGTCAGCAAATGTGATGTGGCTCTTGTCGGATGGACGTAAGGTTGAGTCCATAAGAAGGCTTCTTTTGCCAGTCATGTGATTTGTACACCCACTATCAATAATCCATTCTGGAGACGCTGGTGTCGTACCCTACAGTGCAGTTAGGGGGATAGGCTTCACGAAGAGCATTGTGAAGAAAAAACATTTGATGAACCAGTGCGTTATGAAAGCTTATATCCAGATTAGGACTAATAGGGAGAGTAGCAAGCGATTCAGGAACGAAGTACATAATAAGACCATTCGGGCATTTGATCTTGCACCCTACAAGATGTTTAAGGTCCCCAGCAATAGCGTCAGACGATTTTGGTTTTCTGCTGGAGACCTTTCCCTGCAAAAGAGAGTTAAGCTTTCTTAGCCACCCACATCTTCAAGGGTGGCTTAGAAGCAATAAGTCTAAGTGCAGCATCTGAGAACTTTGGCTTTGGAGCTCTAGCAAACAGTCTTGCAGGCGGAAAATAGTACTCATAAGAATAGGCAGAATAGTTCTTGGTCTTATGAACATGGCGGTTTGATGAACCGCTCTCATATTCATATGCCTGAGTATGGTTTCCCTGCAAAACATTTGCGATAGTGCAACTCAGGTGAGTCCTCTGTCTGTATGAAGCCTTTGGACCGTATGAAGCCTTTGGTCTGAGGTTTGTCTTCTTCACGTGAGGTGTCATGATAACATTCATAGGAAGATTCTCCAGACACCTTTTTGGAACCCAGATCTTCTTCATAGGCGGTCCATTCCTGCAGTTAGTACCAATGTACCTGGCAAACACTTCACCATTCTGATTCTGAAATAGTTTATAGTTTGCATCAAGGGATTCATCAATGATAATGGGGTTAGCACAAGTGAATCCAGATAGATTGGATGGATCTGCTGAAGGTTCCTTTGCAGCAACCCACGTGGTTTTGGGGTACTGCTCAGGGTTCCAGTAAGAGCCATCGGCATTCATTTTCCTTATGAACCCAACACCCTCTTTCCTCGGGTTTCAGTTCAGAATCTGCTTTTTGAGGACATCACATAGTGTCTGATGCCCTTTAAGACTTTTGTACATCCCTGTTTCAAGCAATGTCTTCAACCTAGCATTCTCATCATCAATAGAAGTGGTATCCTCAGCAGAGGGGTTAGTTACCACATCAACAGTTGAAGATATTGCAACAGTAGTAGCAGTAGAACATTCAGCAACAGAAGTAGCATTATCACGCTCAATGCATTTAAGACATGGTGGTTCAAATCCTTCCTGAGAGGAACTGATCTGTTTGGCGCGAAGTGACTCGTTTTCCTTTTGAAGATCTTCATGAGCCGCTCTCAATTTCTCAAGATCTTGTTTCCTTTGAAGATAATCATAGGAAAGCTTTTCATGAGTTGTTGAGAGAGTTTCATGACGACTTTCAAGTTCCTCATACTTATCGTGAAGATTATTTATGTCTTCAATTAAGGATTCAGATCAAGTCATTTCAGCACCTAACAGATCATCGCTTCTGTCTAACAGTTTTTGAATATGTTCCATAGCTTTCTGTTGTTCAGTTGCAATTTTAGCAAGTGTTTTGTAGCTGGGTTTTGAACCACAATCAGAGTCATCGTCACTAGATGTTTGATAGTGAGTAGTGCGTGTGTTTACCTTGGCACCGCGTGCCATGAAGCAGTAGATAGAAGCGGAGTAGTCCTTGTCATTTGCATCGGTGTCGGTGATGAAGTCATTGTCTTCAGTGTTGAAGATGGACTTGGCAACGTATGTTGTGGCCAGACTTGCGACGCCTGAATCGGACTCCTCCTCAGACTCCACCTCCGCCTCCTCAGAAGCGGACTCCTCCTCTAAATCCATTTCCTTGCCAACAAACGCACGTGCCTTGCCAGATGAGCTCTTCTTGTGTGATGAAGACTTTGAGGAAGACTTGGAAGAAGACTTTGAGTATTTCTTCTTCTTCTTGTCGTCAGAGTCATATTCCTTGCTCTTCTTCTTCTTTTTGTTCTCATTGTCCCACTGTGGACACTCATAGATGAAGTGGCGAGGTTTCTTGCACTTGTGACATGTTTTCTTCTTGTAGTCGTGAGCAGAAGCTTCATCATTCCTTGAGCTTGATCGGGAAGACTTTCTGAAACCTTTCTTCTTGGTGAATTTTTGGAACTTCTTCACAAGCATAGCAAGTTCCCTTCCAATGTCTTCAGGATCATCCGAACTGCTATCAGATTCTTCTTCAGATGAGGAGACAGCTTTTGCCTTCAAGGCACAAGTTCGCCCATAGTTTGGACCGTAGATATCTCTTTTCTCAGAAAGCTGAAACTCATGTGTGTTGAGCCTCTCAAGTATGTCAGACGGATTGAGTGTCTTGAAATCAGGACGTTCTTGAATCATCAGGGCTAGGGTGTCAAACGAACTATCAAGTGATCTCAGTAGTGTCTTGACGACTTCATGTTTGGTGATCTCAGTAGCGCCGAGGGCTTGAATCTCATTCGTGATGTCAGTGAGTCGGTCAAATGTGAGCTGGACATTCTCATTGTCATTTCGCTTGAAGCGGTTGAAGAGGTTGCGAAGGACACTGATTCTCTGATCTCTCTGGGTTGAGACGCCTTCATTGACCTTGGAGAGCCAGTCCCAGACCAGCTTATATATTTCCAAAGCACTCACACGGCCATACTGTCCTTTGGTCAGATGACCACAGATGATATTCTTGGCAGTAGAGTCCAGTTGAACGAACTTCTTGACATCAGCAGCAGTGACACCTTCTCCAGCCTTGGGAACGCCGTTCTTGAAGACATACCATAGGTCGACGTCAATGGCTTCAAGATGCATGCGCATCTTATTCTTCCAGTAGGGATATTCAGTTCCATCGAAGACGGGGCACGCAGCGGAGACTTTAATTATCCCTGCAGTCGACATAGCTAAAACTCCAGGTGGTTAAACCGAATCACACAGAACAAGGGAGCACCTTGCTCTGATACCAATTGAAAGTGCGTTATATCGACTAGAGGGGGGGTGAATAGGCGATTTTTATGAAAGTCTTCAAAACGTGGAAGTTATGAAGACAAACGATAGAAATAAACCTATTACCCTGCAGCGGAAGGTAGTCTACACTAGGCAAGCCATAGTCAAGTATTCAATAGAGTGAAAGCACAATGACTAATAGCAGCAATGTAGTAAGGATCAGGTAGGAAGATATTGTGAAGCCACACAGAACACACAGTCACTCAGTGAAGACAAAAGATAGTGTGAACATACAATGACTTCACAAGGAGTAATAGTAAGTAAAGGGAAGGGAATATGAAACCAGTGACTCGCTGAAGACAATGATTTGTTGGACCAGTTCCAGTTGCTGTGACAACTGTACGTCTGGTTAGGGTGGCTAGGTATTTAAACCTTAGGGCACCCAGTCCTGAACACGCAGCTCAGGACACCCAGTCCTCACCGTATTCCCCTTGAGCTAAGGTCACACAGACCTCGCCCGATCACTTTGGTAAGTCTTCAAGGTAGACTCCCAAACCTTCACAGACTTCGTTCACCGGCAATCCACAATGTCTCTTGGATGCTCAGAACACGACGCCTAACCGGCTGGAGGATGCACAGTCCTCAAGTGTAATAAGTCTTCAGATCACACAGACAAGAAGACTTAAGTGATGCCTAATTCTCTTTGGCTCTGGGTGGTTAGGGCTTTATCCTCGCAAGGAATTCTCTCTCAAAGGCTTCGAGGTGGGTTGCTCTCAAACGACAAAAGCCATACTCTGAATCTGAGCAGCCAACCATTTATGGTTGTAGGGGGTGGGCTATTTATAGCCACTTGGCAACCCGACCTGATTTGTCCGAAATGACCCTGGGTCACTAAGGAACTGACACGTGTTCCAACGGTCAGATTTCAAACTCACACGGCAACTTTACTTGGGCTTCAAGCAAAGCTGACTTGCCTGACTTTGGACAAGATTCTCTCTCAAAGTATTCACTCGAAGACATAGGTTTTGTTTAAGCATCACTTCAGTCATTCTGACTGGTTCTCTTGGACCCCACTTAACAGTACGGTGGTTCCTATGACTCAACACAGAAGAAAGAGAACTACGAAAGGTCTAAGTCTTCGAGCTCCATAGGCTTCATGTGGTGTCTTCTTTTGTCATAGTATTCAATGTGAATATCTTCATATACCACCTTTGACTTCAATGTCTTCATACATTTTTAGGGGTCATCTCTGGTAGGAAAACCGAATCAATGAGGGACTTCTACCTGTGTTATCCTGCAATTCTCACAAACACATTAGTCCCTCAATTAGGTTTGTCGTCAATACTCCAAAACCAACTAGGGGTGGCACTAGATGTACTTACAGGTGTTCATAACATCGCAGAAGAAATCAGAGAAAGGGGGGCATAACCCGCAAGAAAGATAATCGACGAAAAAGGGATACCGATTTGGAGCAGGATCGACGCAAGCAGCAGGAATGATGTGCGTCGCTGGGTGTCCCAAATTCTCTCCCCTGTCTTCGCTCCCCATAGGGGCCTGAAGGAGGCCCGGAGCTCTTGAACATCAACCATCGAGGGGAAGAAAAAGACGGACTTTGTCCGGTCCCCCGACAGGACGCTCTCCGGCGGCTCCACAGTCCCGGCGCCCTTAGCCACCCCCTTGCCCTTGACGAATTTGGGCGCCATGGTGACCAAGAAGTTTAGAGGGCTGAGGAAGGGGGATGGCGAAGCAATGACGGCGCGCCACGGCGGAAGCTTAGGAAGGAAGGAAGAGAGGAAACGATGGCTCTGAGATTGGAAAAGGCACGAGGAAAGGGGAGAAAGTGAGCAGCGCGCTCACGGTTATTCCTTTCTTATGGGGGAAAGCACGGGTCGCCTCCTTTCACATTAATTGTGGTGTGACGCATGCCCGCGGGAACCAACCCCACGCATGCTGCCCACGTCACACGCACCTCCCCATGCCGCGCCACGCGTGGGAATCATGGGAAGCGCAGCGTGCTAAGAATCTTACCACGGTAAAAACCGCCCTGCCTGCCCGCGCGCCGTTTTTGGGCCTATCCCAACAACGCGTTGTGCTTATGTGTGGACCAGGCCCCGGGGCTCCTGTCGGTGTACAAAAAGAGGGGTACACTTTTTGTACCCCTATAACTATGCACGGGCAGTCTGAGCCACAGGCACCACCACACCAAGCAGGGCAAGGGAGGTGAACCAGGGTAAGACCGAAGCTCGAGAGAACTAAGACGCCAAGACCAAGGGCACGAAGAGCAAAGGGGACGAAGCGGACTCCCCCGGGAAGATCCTTGCCGGGAGATAGTTCTAGCGGCCCCGGCAAGACCCTTGCCACGGCGACTCGTCCCGCACCTACGGAGCAAATCACCCTTGAGTCCACTGCCCCCAAAGGGCAAGGATTCGGGAGACATCCCCATGACGGCATGCAGATCTTCGTGAAGACATTCAAGATCAGATACGCACTAAGGAGACGACAACCCTCGGCGGGATCCTAGCCGAGGAAGACCACAAGGCCCCCGGCAAGCGCCTTTCCGGGGATGACAGCAGGCGCCCCGGCAAGACCCTTGCCGGGGCCCCGGCAAGGCCCTTACCGAGGACACCCGCAGGGCCACCATCAGGCCCACGCCGACTAAACCTCCACCGCCATTCGCATGCAGCTGCCGACCCAACCAGCTGGGCAGGCACCTGTGTGGAGGCATGCAGATCTTCGTGAAGACCCATCACTGCGCCACCTCAGCTGCCTGCCTACCTACGTGGCATCTCAGGCATCGCTGGCCAGGGCGCGTGTCGACACAAGAAGGAGCGGCAGCGGACGAGACAGGTCTCTCCCCCATCCCCGATAAAGCAAGGACACCTAAGCAAGACGCATTAAATGCTCCTTGTCATGTAATGCGAGGGATAACTTCGCATCACTGTACCCTTTCCACCTCCTGTGTGCCATTGTGGCAACCCCTTTTTCTATAAAAGGAGGCCCGAGGCCACCAGGAGAGGGATTCGGCTTTTTGGAGCTCCTCACGCCCCATAGCTAGCTCAAGAACACAGATATACAATCCACGAAAGCAGGAGTAGGGTTTTACGCATCCTCGCGGCCCGAACCTGGATAAACGAACCGTGTGCTACCTGTTAGATTCGCTCTTCTCACGACCCCGCGCCCCGCCAACCATAGTAGGGATTCTTGTGATCCCATAGGTGTCATTCCACACCGACAACCTGCCTCGACCATTTATCTGTAAGTATGCTTATGTATGGAAACTGGTAATATCGTCTTGCTCTGTCCAGTACTTAGGTTGCTGATAATGAGACTCCCATAATTTTCAACAGATGAGGTTCGAGTTGGATAGCCAAGATGATGCAACCAGGCAAGCTTGCACCCATGTTTTCAAGTCTGCTCTGTGACAGTATCGGTATAACTTGAGGAATACTCACTTTGAAAGCAAGGCTAACAGTGAACTTGCCCGAACATCTCCAGTGGAAAATATATCAGATGAAGACTGGAGAGGCCTTGTTAAACACTGGTCTGATCCGAAGTATCAGGTACATTATATATATATATATATATATATATATATATATGTGTGTGTGTGTGTGTGTGTGTGTGTGTGTGTGTGTGTGATCAGATCACATGTTGAAGTCCTATTTATGCATGTGCCACACAAATCTATCTTCTTGTAGGTGAATTGTTCAAAGAACAAGGCCAACCATACGAAAGTGAAATTCCAACAGACGACGGGATCTCGTAGCTATATTGCACACTGCGAGGCTCTTGTAATTAGCTGTTGTTTCACTCTTTTCGCTATACCATATTATCATATCTATATTGACTTGTTCCAAATGCAGAGGAAAGCCCGCAAGGACCAAAAAGTACCTGAACCAAACGTTGTGGAAATCTTCAAGGACTGTCACACCAGCAAGACGAAGGGCATGATTACACCAGTCAAAGCCACTGTTGTAAGTCCTTAACCCTCATGCCTTTTAACTACCACTTACTCTGACTTGTGCCTTGAACTGCATGGTTTGCAGCCAATGTCTATTACTCTTTTCAATTTTATACACAATTGTCTTAGCATATAATTCCACCTTACAAGGTTTAAAAGAGAGGAGTGATGTCCCTTTGATCTTGACCTGTAATCTAGTTCCGTGCTGGACTTGCCCACACAACGTTACAATTGCCTATTTGTCTGTTCTCAGTTGTTTTATGATATGAATGATGTCATACTATGCTTACCATATTATAAACTTTGTCTCTTTATCCTTAACTGTCAATACAATGTGAAGAAATAGACAATACATTAGCCATGGTATATGGTCATATGTTTGGAACCTAGTTTTATTATGTACTTTGAAGTAAAATACAACTAATATTTTACATGGGCTCACCAGAATAAGTTCTGTATATAGACCAAAGCTATTTTGTTTGGTTTTGCTGCCTCCTTAATATTTTCTGTTCTGGCACTACTAATGTAAAAACTCAACTTTTCAGCAAGCTATGGAAAAATGGTGGAATCGCCACCTTCTGAAGGTGGCGAGGCAACTATAACCGCAATGTCAGCTCTTGCTATAGTGGGTCGGTACCTGTCCACTAACAGTGCCAAAAGCACGTTCCTGTGTAATACTGGGTTGGTTGTTAAGGCAATCTCGTCCAAACTGCCTCATGATCATGATATGCAAGCTCAAAACAATGTTATATCTACGCTCCAGACACAATTCAGTTCCCTAACAGAGACCCTTTGTGAAACAAGGACATGCATTGTTCGATGTCGTCAAGATATGCATGGTTTTGAAACCAAACTATCAGACATTTGCTATGTTGTTCAGGAGCCTAGGAGAAATGAAGGCGAAGGTTATGGTGCTCCATCAGACAATACAACATGAAAATGTAAGAGTCAGGTCAAATGAACTGAGCTTCTGAACTTCTGGTGCTGCATTTATCTGCCAGATTGTTAAGTTTTATGCCAACCTTCCTTTTGTTTTATAGTTGTAATTTGTTTTGATGCGATACAAAATTGTTCTTAATATGCAGCCACCTGCTGAAGAAAACAGCAAGCCATTTTTGTATAGTGTAGCGTGTTCCCTATATTTGCACTGGTGGCGATCTTTGACGCCCAGTGGATGTAATCTGTACAATCGCCTTAATAGCCTAGCATTAGTTTCAGGCTTATTTATTTCCTAGTCTTCTTTTTCCCTGGTTTGCTAGTGGCTGCAACAACCATGGGCCATATACGGACCATAGTAACCTTGACCCTGCTATGGGCTGTAGGATCCATGGGCCTCCTACGAGCCGTCTTCAAATGGGCCTCCAACACGGCTGTAGAATCGGTGGGCCTCGGGCCGTCGGATAAATGAGTCTACATGGTCCATAAACGGTTGTAATTGGTATCGGCCCAGCACGGTAACGGGCCGTTAACAGGCCGGAGGTCAGCAGAGGCTTAATTCTC
Organism: Triticum dicoccoides; assembly: GCF_002162155.2. Classification (NCBI taxonomy): domain Eukaryota; kingdom Viridiplantae; phylum Streptophyta; class Magnoliopsida; order Poales; family Poaceae; genus Triticum; species Triticum dicoccoides. The sequence goes on along the minus strand of NC_041380.1, from coordinate 244,605,928 downwards.
ACAGGCATAACGGATCGTTAATGGGCCAGAATATAGGATGGGCTGGAAATGGCGCAATGGGTTAACAGGCCAGAAATGGGCCAACTCTTGCCACGGGCCAAATTTGGCCCATTAGGGGAACATGCCAGTAATGGGCCGGAAGTAATCGAGGGCTGGAATAGAGCCCAAGAACGTATGGGCCGTCAGTAGGCCGAAAGCCAACACGGGGTGGAAACAGCCCATGTGAATCATGGGCCATTAACGGGTACAAAGAAATTTACTGTTCATTATGGGCTAGAATTATCGTGGGCCTCTAAAGGGCCTAAAGATACGAAGGACTCATATGGGTTGAAAGATGTCGTGGGCCATACATGGGCCGAAAGTGAAATGGGCTGGTGTTATATTCGACGGCCCACATGGCGTTGTTGGGCCGATGTCGGGTAGGCCCTAACGGGCCGTGAGTTACCAGGCTGTAAAATGGGCTATTTGCGAAGAGACCGTTAACAGGCTTTTCATGTGCCAGCCCGCTAACTTTTGACCAAGTCAAACGGGCCGGCCTTTGTAAGCTAGATAGGTCGGTGGTGGGCCGTCGCATGTGTCGACATATCATAGGCGGCTATCTGACCCACTGACGAGCTGACATGTGTTTCCTCCGGCCAATCAGAATTTTACACGTGGAAATTTCCCATTGGTCCAGGCTGTTAACGGGTTATCGGATCCAAAACCGGACCCGATAGCTTAACGGTGACCCGTTACGGTGGATGCCACGTGTTGGTCACCCTTGATGAAAGCACTTTTGTGACGCGCGATATATCGTCATGGAAGTGGACACTTCCGTGATGATAATTTTGGTAATGTCATGGAACACTTCTACGATAGCACAGGTATGACTATCTTGATTCTGTCATAAAATTGTCATGGATGTACATGCATGACAGAAAACGTGACCTACTGTGACAAACACGAATCATCATGAAAGTGTCTTTTTTTGTAGAGTCTCTTGCATAGTAAAGTGACTATGGCCTTATTTATTGCACCAAGGCCTCTCATGTCATTGCGGTGGAACATGTCCATAGCACGCATTAGATCATCTCTGATGATGTACCAACATGTAGCATAAAACCGGCCAGTGAATCCATCCGGCTCTGGCGCCTTGTCAAGTGGCATCGCATTTACTACCCTCTCCACTTCTTGTGCCAGAAACGGCCTCTCCAGGTGTTCCAGTTGCTTGCTCGACAGTTCCAGTTTGTCTAGGTCCAGGCAGTGAGCCCTCGCTGGCGCGTGTCCGAAGAGGTCATCATAGAAGTTGTCCACTACTTCGGTCAGCTCCTCCTAGCCCGTGATGATCCGGTCATTATGCTTGAGGGTGAGAATCATGTTTTTCATGGTCTGGTGGCATACATGCTGCTGGAAGAATGAGATATTGGCGTCTCCTTCACGCAGATGAAGCAATCTCGATCGTTGCCGTGCTATGGAGCGCTCCAGTGATCACAAGCCAAGTAGTTTGTGTTTCAAGGTTCTCCTTACCGCGGTTTCCCTAGCCATCAGTTATCGCGAGTCCATGGCCACGTCCAATCGTGCGATGATCTCCAAGGCTATGGAGATTCACAGTTTGACGTTGCCGATCCACCTATCAATCCCACTTTGCAGCTGCTTAGCCGTCACTCTTAGCTTGTTATCCAACACTATAAATGGGTTTCCAACGGATGGGATGGGGTTCCACACTTCTGTGACCGTGTCAAAGAAGCCCTCATCTTTGGTCCAAAAAGCCTCAAAGCGAAAGCGCTTTCCGAATCTAAAGTCTATGTCCAGGTCCAGGAGGAGAGGGCAGTGATCTGATATCATGGATCCCAATGCTGCAATAAAACTCGAGGGGTGATCCTCCTCCCACGAATTGGTGCAAAAAATATGATGCGGAGCATCCCAAGGTCATCCCCATGGACCTACCTACGTCTCCTACGACACCACTTGGACCAATGACAAGAGCCCGAGCAAAGGCTATCGAAGATAAGGTGAACTCGCTCCTCTCCGAACATCCACTTCCTACATATGAGACATGGCTACTACCTCATGCAGAGACCCTATGTGTGATCAGGTATTTGGAGGAAAGTCACAGACCAGCTACACCCAACGGACAAGATGGCAAGGACACCAAGTTCAATGGACAAGAAGAAGGACTCCTCGAAACTCCCAGTCATCGTACGACCGACGCCTCTCGGAAGTCCGACGCATGGAGGCTCCAACTGGCCAGCCAAGTCCCAGCCCGTGCACGCTCCAACGTTCGGACGACCGACGCCGATCGGATGATCGACACCTCCTAGCGTCTGGATGACCGAGCAACATCGGACGACCGACACCACCACACCCGAGCCAAAACATCAAAAGTATGGAGATCACCAGATGACCGACGCCATGGACATCCGACCCCGACCGGACATCCGACCAAAGCACACCCGAGCCAAACATCGGAGTTCCGACAAGCACCGGACGTTCGGACCCTCGCGAGCCATCAGACGACCGGTGACCATCGGACGTTCGACGCCTGTATGCCGCCCGCGTGTTGGGCCGAAGCCCACTTACCCTTTCGTGACTCTAGACTATAAATAGACCTCCTCCTCCTTCTTTCTAGGGTTAGCAATGTGATAGCTCATATTAGAGATAGAGCTTTGCTCATCCCCTTGGTTAATTCTCCTTTGGAGCTAACGACCTCTTCGGAGAAGACTACTCAAGCGGATTCAAGACCCCTTTACGGGAAGAACCCCCTCAAGACCTCCTCACAGAGAAGAACCGGTTACCTTTGTATTGTCCCTTGTTGATCATGGATCTTGTATCTCCTTTCGTGTTTCGAGGATCTAGCATATGTGTGACCGTATCTTGCTGGTTTGAGTGATTCTCTTGTGTTTCCCTTCGTGTTTTCCCCTTGTGTTCTTCGTGTTGATCGCGAGATCTGCTACTTTTGTGAAAGATCGGCCGTATAGGGTTCCACCCTACATCATATTGGTATCATGAGCCATGTTGATCATGATTTCGGAGCGTCCCCTCTTTGTTTTCTAGCTTGATTTTGTTGTGTTCTTCCCCAATTTCGGAAATCCCCACCAAAAATAGCCCCAATTTTTTTGTGATTTGTTGGTGTGATGAAGTTTTGTTGGATTTGATCCATGGATTTGCTTTGCCACGAGTGGATCTAGCTTTCCCCCATCATCCCACCTTTTCCATCCACAAAATCGCTCGGATTTGACTGATTTTGCCACCACCACCACGAATCCTAGATGTTCATCCCGTGCCCGAAATCGCCCAGGCACCGGACATCCGCCAGCGACCAGACGTCCGACGACCACCGGTCGTCCGACATCCACCAGACGTCCGACGTTCCCTGACGAAACCAAAAAAGTTCAGTTCGACCACCACCACCTCTCCACCTCCACCTCCGCATACGCACTCCATAAACCCTTCCACTTCCACATACACAATCCAATACCACAATCGCTTTTCTGCAAACACCATTGCATACTCGTTTTGCACTCCAACACAATGTTGCCACATTTTTCTTTGAGAATTTGAGTTGCGGTTACCATTTCCTAATGTGTTTCGGCTACTTAGGGACGGTTCGACATCAACATTCACCGCCGCTCTTCTTCGCCACGGATTCGTCATCGACAACAAGCACTCCACCATTTTGACACCATACCGTAAGCAAGAACAGCAACCTCATCTTGGTATCGTGATACCCCATCATTATACACTCTTGCCATTATAATGATAACCACCTTAGCCCAATTTTTCGTATCTTACCCATTGAGAGTAGCCTTTGAGTATTGCTGGCAATGTCACTTGTGCACATTAGTGGTCATACTTCACATTGCATACTCACCATATCATCTTGGTGCATATCTTGGTATCATCTTTTGTGTCACAAAGTTGTCATCGCATACACAATTGCTATCTTGGTTCGTGAAGCATTGCATGAGAAAAGAGCTCAAAAGAGAAAGAGCCAAACAAGCTTTTAAGCAAAAGGGAAAGTTAAGCAAAGAGCTTTTATGCAAGAACCATAACATCATATTACATTAAGATTGTCATACTAGATCATCTTGGATCATATCATCAGAATACCATACATAGAGCATACTTGGGATAGAAGTCGTTGCATTTTTTTCTTAGTAGGTTGTGCACAAGTCTTCGTATCCACCTATTGTGCAATCGTGCTAGCGTCTCTCTAGTGTTGTGCAACAAGAGCATTTTCTTGGATTCCACATATTGGCTCATTCCTTGGTTGCACGACCCCATTTATCTCTCTGTGTGTGAGTTCCCGTGTACCATATCTTGCTATCAGTCTACTTGTTGCATTTACAAATTCGTGAATCTTTTTCAACATTATTGAAGCTCACTAACAGTTGCATTAAATTTTGTGCCACCATCCTAACCGAGCTCCACCATAAGCTTTTCCTTGTGTAGGTGCGAGAAACCGACAACAATTGGTACCAATTGTGTTATTTCCTTGTTCCACATTTGAGTGATCATTGATCCATCTTGAACATCGGTCAAGGTATATTTGGTATAAGTTCTCTTTCTCCCACTCACATATTTGCTTGGAATAATTGATAGGACAAGTACTTCTACCAACCCACTCTTCATCGAGCAAGACGATGACATGTCCTCCTACGTCACAAAGAGCCACCTCTTTGGTGCACAACGAGCTTTGCATCAAGACCAATAAGCAATGAACGAACGCATCGACAACCTCGCCACTGACTTGTGACTCTCCGAGCAACGTACAAGAGACTACTTCGACACATCCATGGCATCTCTCAAGGAGGATATTTGAACCATGATGGTCAACCGCTCTTCTACCTCGTCGTCCTACTCAAGACGGAGCCGCTCAAGTCGACACTACGACGACACCATCTCCGGCTCGAAGTACTTCAACATCAAATACTCTTCGACGTGCCGCGCGCCAAGACCGTCAAGCAAACCGCAATCCTCTACACGACAACGACTCTCAAGAGCAATGACACCGCCTAAACAAAGCTACTTTTGTGCAAGCACGAGAACGGCAACGCCGATGCCAACAAGAAGAGGAAGAGCGAGTGCGCTAACATCAAGAGGAGCAAGACACCGAGGCGCTCCGACAACAACAACATCGGCATGAAGCACAAGTAGTTGAGGCCCAACGTGCCCTTCACAACACGAATCACGCCTTCACCGACCGCAACGGTCAAACATGCGAACAACAAGAAGCGCTTCGCGAAGAAGTTCAAGAGAGGAACTATCAAGCCCGAGTGCATCGTCAAGCTCCGCAAGCTTGACAAGAACCTCAAGTTCACCAAGAGCAAGAAGACAAAGGAAATCCTCCAAGACAAGAGCAAGTTGAGGGAGACAATCCTCCTCGTCAAGGACGTCATCATCCCCGACCCCAACACAATGAAGAGCAATGATACGGCAAGCTAAAGTTCACCATGCCTAAGTTCAATGGAAGCAATGATCCCGAAGAGTACCACCTATCATGGGCATTGAAGGTTGACAAAATCTTCCTCTTGCACAACTATGAGGAAGAGAAGAAGATCACGATGGCATCCCTTGAGTTCCAAGACTACGTCCTCATTTGGTGGGAACAAGTTATTGAGCGTCGAGAGGCAAGAGGTGAACCACCCATCACTACTTGGGTGCAAATGAAGGATGTCATGTGAGCATGTTTCGTTCCAACATACTACGTCCACGACCTCTTGAAGAAACTCCAACTCCTCAAGCAAGGAACCAACAGCGTTGAAGAATATTACAAGCAAATGGAGATTGCCATGATACGAGCCAATGTCACGAAAGATGATGAGCAAACTATGGCACGTTTGTTGAATGGACTCAATCATCCTATCAAGAAGATCGCCAATTTCCAACCATACTCCAACCTCATCGAGCTAGTGCATCAAGCTACCAAGGCAGAACACCAAGTGCAAGATGACTTCAAATATGCCAAGTTTTCATCCAAGAATTACGACTTCTCCAACACCCAAACTTCAACGACTCCAAAACCTTCTACCTCAACCAAGCCATCTACAAGAAATGGCGACAAGTCGAGTGATGAGGACATCAATACCATTGTTACACCAACAACCCTTGCTGCTATACATACTGGACCAATTACTAGAGCTCGCGCACGCCAATTAAATTATCAGGTACTTTCATTTCTTGGTAATGATTCTAATGTTCATGAGAATATGATGCTGCCTAAATTGGATACATTTGTTTTGGTTACAAATGAAGGGCCTGGCATGGATAAGAGGGATGAACACTGGAGCAAGACCAAGCATGGAGATGATGGCATGCGCAAGGGGAACAAGAACAGAGTTACAAGCGATGATTCCAGGACTTTGTAGCCACCATAATGAGTGCATGAAGCCTTGGATGAAATATACAAGATGCCACTTCATAAATTTCATCTAGAGGCTATTCTAGGTGCCGTGTCACCTTATTATTGGGCCAGGCCCATGTAATTTCAAAATACTTGATTATAGGCTATTTTTAGAGTCCGTATGTGTGGGAAAACACGAGTTACGGTTGGTTTCGGACCCCTCCTCCAAGGGCCATGAAATTCCCCCCACCCCTCTTCCTCCATATATACAACCCTTAGGGCGTCGTTTAGACGTTGGGTTTTGTTTAGATTAAAAGTTCGCCATAGCAGCAACTTCGCGTACTTCGTTTGTGTACAACGACCAGACAAAGGCGTCACAAAACCCCACCTTGATCAATAAAGCTTACCTCTTATATTCGCCTTATCCAGATTGTAGTCTTAGTTTCTTGCTTGTTCTTTGTTTGCCTGCAGGAAACAGACCTTCATGGTCAGGTTGATTGTGCTTCGGCATGGTTAATAACATCTCGGAGTTGGTTTAGCGATTACTAAGGCACGACGTTCTCGCACGTTCGTAGTCGGATCGTCAAAGTCGACTTCCTCCAAAATGATAGCCACCATCTCTTCGAAAGATGGGACACCTTTGCCTCTATCATCGAGTTACAAGAAAACTTCGACAACTTCAAGTTGCCCTCCTACTACAAGAAACTTCGAGCCGAGATCTTCATCATCATCTACCCCAACCGATGAGACCATCAAGACAAGTTCCTTCAAATGCTTCACATGCGGCGGCCGAGGCTACAAGTCTTTCGAGTGTATCAACAAACGCACCATGATCTTCAACGATGATGGTACATATGACTCCATGAGTGAAGGATAAATGTAAGTCGTTGAGCAAGTGGCCATGCACCGACAAGTGAATGAAGATGAAGATGATCAAGTATTTTGTGATGAAGATCCGAGCCTGCTCTCATTGTCTCCAAGGTCTTGACTCTTCAACATCAACAATAAGAAGACCAAAGATGCCATATCTTCCATACCAAGGCTGGCATCAATGGAAGGTCCGTCAAGGTCATCATCGATGGAGGGAGTTGTCATAACTTGGCAAGTGCAGAACTTTGCTCCAAACTCCAATTGGTCAAGATGAAGCACCCACACCCCTACAAATTTCGATGGCTAAGCGACTCCGGCACTATCCAAGTCGAGCATAGCATACAAGTTTCCTTAAAGATCAGAGCTTACCAAGACACTTTGGAGTGTGATGTCATTCCAATGTCCGTTTGCCACCTTCTTCTTGGGTGACCATGGCAATTTGATCGAGGTGTCATCCACAACAGCCGAACGAACCACTATAGCTTCAAGATGAAAGGAAAGGAGTACGTACTTCGACTTGTGTCTCCAAGCCAAGTAATCGGTGACAAGCAAACCACCCATCATGGAGAGAATAGTGAGAGAGCAAACCACCAAAAAGAGAGTGAGCGCCACAAGCCCAAATTGAGCGCCCGAAAGTGAGATGAGAGAAGTGTGTGAGAACCCATCAAGTGTCATGCACTATGTCCTTTTTTGCAAGGACGAGCCACCAAAAGCTAACACCTCTCACAATCTACCTTTAGTGTTATCGTCTCTATTGCAGGAATTCCAAGATGGTTTCCCCGATGAGCTACCTCCGGATCTACCTCCACTATGAGGCAGCAAGCACCGAGTTGACCTCATCCCCGGAGCACCCCTTCCTAACAAGGCTCCCTACCATGTCAACCCCGAGGAAACCATGGAGATCCAACAGAAAGTACAACAACTCATCGACAACGGCCATGTACGAGAAAGTTTGAGCCCTTGTGCCATCCCGGTAATCCTTGTTCCCAAGAAAGATGGTACATATCGCATGTGTTCTGATTGTCGTCCTATCAATGGTATTACCATGCATTATCCTTACCCTATTCCACGCCAAGATGATATGCTAGACGAGCTTAGTGGAGCCACCATTTTCTCTAAGATTGACCTTAAAAGCGGCTACTGTCAAATATGCATCCAAGAAGGTAATGAATGGAAAACCACATTTAAGACCAAGTTTAGCTTATATGAATGGTTTGTCATGCCAATGGGTTTATCCGAAGCACATGGTACTTTCACGAGGGTCATGCATTTTGTTCTTCGACCCTATATTGGTGTATTTTTTGTGGTCTGTTTTGGCGATATTCTTGTTTTTAGCAAATCTCTCAAAGACCATGTCACCCATCTTAGAACCATGTTACAAACCCTTAGTAAAGAGCACCTTTATGCTAATATGGACAAATGCCTTTTTGCTGTCGATATGCTTGTTTTCTTGGGTTTCGTTATATCTTCTAAGGGTGTTCATGTAGATGAAGATCAATGCTATTAAAACTTGGCCTCAACCAACCAACTTGCAACAAGTGCATAGCTTCCTTGGTTTAGCCGGTTTCTATCATAGATTTGTGAAAGGTTTTAGCACCATTGCTTCACCTTTGCATGCTTTGAGTAAGAAGAATGCGCCTTTCATTTGGGGACCATCCCAAGATACTGCATTCAATGATCTTAAGAATTTGCTTACTCATGCTCCCATGCTTGCATTACCCAACTTTGACAAACCATTTCAAATTCATTGCGATGCTAGTGGTAGTGGCATAGGAGGTGTGTTAACGCAAGAGAAGCGCCCCATAGCATACTTTAGTGAGGAACTTTCTGGAGCGCAACTCAACTACCCCATCTATGACAAAGAGCTATATGCTTTAGTGCGAGTTTTGCATGAATGGGAACATTATGTTCGCCCTCATGAATTTGTCATCCATACCGACCATGAAATGCTTAAGTATCTTAAGGGTCAAACTAAGTTAAACAAGCGTCATGCTAAATGGATTGAATTCATTGAGTCATTTCCTTATGTCATCAAGTACATTAAAGGTAAGGAAAATGTTGTAGCAGACGCTCTTTCCCGCATATGCATGCTTGTCACCAAACTTGAATTGAATGTCATAGGCTTTGAGCACATAAAGACTTCTTTGTGCATGATCCTACTTTTGCTATTCCTTATGCCAAGTGTTTGACGCATACATCTTGGGAACGCTATTACATCAAAGATGATTATCTTATGAGAGCTAACAAACTTTGCATCCCCCAGTCTTCTCTTCATTTGTTACTTTTGCAGGAATCTCATGGAGGAGGACTAATGGGACACTTCGGACATGACAAGACATTTGCTACGCAGTCCAAGAACTATTTTTGGCCCAAGATGTTCTGCGATGTCTCACGCTTCACCAACCGATGTTCTACATCTCGCAAAGCTAAGTCTAAAGCTCAATCTCATGGCCTTTATATGCCCATTCCAATTCCATATCACCCATGGGAAGATATTAGTATGGACTTTGTGCTTGGTTTTCCTAGGACTAGAAATGGAAAGGATTTCGTGTTTGTTGTTGTGGACCGATTCTCAAAAATAGCTCATTTCGTTCCTTGCAACAAGATAGACGATGCTTCACATGTTGCAAATCTTTTTTGTAGGGAAATCTTGCGCCTACATGGAGTACAAATGTGACGCCCCCGATTCAATCGTACACTAATCATACATGCAAACGTGTACGATCAAGATCAGGGACTCACAGGAAGATATCACAACACAACTCTACAAATAAAATAAGTCATACAAGCATCATATTACAAGCCAGGGGCCTCGAGGGCTCGAATACAAGAGCTCGGTCATAGACGAGTCAGCGGAAGCAACAATATCTGAGTACAGACATAAGTTAAACAAGTTTGCCTTAAGAAGGCTAGCACAAACTGGGATACAGATCGAAAGAGGCGCAGGCCTCCTGCCTGGGATCCTCCTAAACTACTACTGGTCGTCGTCAGCGGGCTGCACGTAGTAGTAGGCACCTCCCGAGTAGTAGTAGTCGTCATCGATAGTGGCGTCTAGCTCCGGGACTCCAATGTCTGGTCGCAACAATCGGGTATAGAAAGGGGGAAAAGGGGGAGCAAAGCAACCGTGAGTACTCATCCAAAGTACTCGCAAGCAAGGAACTACACTACATATGTATGCATTGGTATCAAATGGAAAAGGGGTAGCATATGTGGACTGAACTGCAGAATGCCGGAATAAGAGGGGGATAGCTAGTCCTATTGAAGACTATGCTTTTGGCAGCCTCCATCTTGATGTAGTAGAAGAGAGTAGATGGTAAGTTCACCAAGTAGCGTCGTATAGCAAAATCCTACCCGGTGATCCTCCCCTCGTCGCCCTGTGAGAGAGCGATCACCGGTTGTATCTGGCACTTGGAAGTGTGTGTTTTATTAATATCTGGTTCTAGTTGTCATAAGGTCAAGGTACAACTCCGGCTCATCCTTTTACGGAGGGACACGGCTATTGGAATAGATCAACTTCCCTGCAGGGGTGCACCACATTTCCCAACACGCTTGATCCCCTTTGTCCGGACACACTTTCCTGGGTCATGCCCAGCCTCGGAAGATCAACATGTCGCAGCCCTACCTAGGCACAACAGAGAGGTCAGCACGCCGGTCTAAATCCTATGGCGCAGGGGTCTAGGCCCATCGCCCATTGCACACCTGCACGTTGCGAACGCGGCCGGCGAGCAGACCTAGCATCCCTTATACAAGAGCAGGAGTTCCAGTCCAACTCGGCGCACGCCGCCCAGTCGCTGACGTCACGAAGGCTTTGGCTGATACCACGACGTCGAGTGCCCATAACTGTCCCCGCGTAGTTGGTTAGTGCGTATAGGCCAGTGGCCAGACTCAGATCAAATACCTAGATCTCGTTAAGCGTGTTATTTTGAAATAACCACGAACTCCGACCAAGGCCAGGCCCACCTCTCTCCTAGGTGGTCTCAACCTGCCCTGTCGCTCCGCCACAAAGATCCACACAGAGGGCCGTCGGGACAAAGGTCATTTCAACCCCCAATCCGTGAATCACTCGCGGGTACTCTACGAGTCGACCCGTCTTTAGTCATCACATGTATCATGTATAAGATATATAATATATACCCATGATCACCTCCCTAGTGATCACGGCCCGATAGTATAGCATGGCAGACAGACAAGAATGTAGGGTCACTGATGATAAACTAGCATCCTATACTAGGCATTTAGGATTGTAGGTAAGGTATCAACAACTGTAGCAACAATGACAGGCTATGAACAGAATAGGATTAACCGAAAGCAGTAACATGCCACACTACTCTAATGCAAGCAGTAGAGAGAAGAATAGGCAATATCTGGTGATCAAGGGGGGGCTTGCCTGGTTGCTCTGGCAAGAGAGAAGGGTCATCAACAGCGTAGTCGATCGGGGCACCAGCAGCGGCGTCAGTCTCGTAGTCTACCAAAGACAAGAGGGAAAGAAACAATGAATACAATGCAAACAGATGCATAACAATGCATGACATGACAAGTAGCGGTGCTAGGTGTGCCCTACGAGGTATGAGGTGATACCAGTGAAGGGGGGAAACATCCGGGAAAATATCCCTGGTGTTTCTCATTTTCGGACAGATGAATCGGAGGGGGAAAGTTGCATGTTTTCTATGCTAGGAATGTGCGGTGGACGAACGGGTTGCGTAGCCGGATTCGTCTCGTCGTTCTGAGCAAGTTTCATGTACAAAGTATTTTCATATGAGTTACGAATTATTTTCCATGAATTAACGAAGTTTATTGCATTTTTAGAATTTGTTTTAATTTGATTTTAAAAGAAAATTGCTAAGTGCACACAGCAGCAGCTTAGCTACAATGGCTTACAAGTGGGTCCAGTGGCTGGGTTGACCCAGTCAACATTTGACTGGTCAACATGTGAACAATAGAAGTGGGTCCAACATGTCATAGGCTTATATATTTTTATTTGTTTTATCCTTTAATTATCAGCATGGTCCACATGTCATTTGGTCATACTTAATCACTAATTAGTCTAACCAAACTAAACTAACAAGCCGGCCACCACACGGCCATGTGCAAAGGCACTAGGCCATGGCCATGGCACATGAGGCCTGAATGTGCTTGCGGCCTCAACCAACAGCAGCAATAGCGATGGCAGCAGAAGCAACAACGCGACAAGTGCAGAGCAGCAGCTATCGGAAGAAGCAGCATGCTTGAAGCATCAGCAAAGCAACGCCAACGGTGGTAGCAACTATAGGCAGCAGCAGCGATGCAGTACCAGGCAGAGGCAGCAGCAGGAAAGGGCAGCAGCGACAGCAGTAGCAGAACAGCGGCGGCAGCAGCAAGTGTGCGTGGGGGAAGCGCGGGCGGCGGCGCACGCACGATGATGCAGGGGCGCGGCAGGGCGCAGGGGTGCGAGCATGGTTGGTTGGCTAGGAGCAGGCGCGTGCGTACACAGGAGCTCGAGCGCGACCATCGACGACGACGGCCGAGATCGGGAACGGCAGCAAATGACGATGAATCTAAGGGAAAAAAGGGGGAATCGGTAGAAGAGCTCACCACGGAGCTCATGGACGTGATTAGAGAGCGCGGGAGTGGTCGGATGCGTCGCGCTCGTCGACGAACGGTGGCGGCCGTGGTGAAAAACCGGCTAGATCCCGAGCGCACAACGCGGCCCAGCTCGAATCAGCGAAGGTAGGTGAAGGAGCCATCGACGAGGGAGCTCCCGGGCATCTTCCCGTGCGTCGGGGAGGCCTATGGCCGTGATGGTGACTATGGCGCGACGACGGAAGCTTCGGCTCCTCTTCCGAATCGAGTGAGAGGGGGAAACGAGGGAACTAGGGGTCTAGGGTTTGTCCTCGGGATTGGAGATGGCCTTATACACCTCAGGGGCTCGCCGGATGGTCGACACGACGGCCATGGAGGCGTGGATGTGCGCCACGCACAGGTGTCTGTCTCTTGTACAGAGGAAGATGGAGAAGGCCGTGGTGGGCTGGGCCGTGTTACTGCAGCCACTTATGGCCCATTAGTACACTAGGTCTTTAGCATTTTCTTTCTTTCTTTTTTCAATTTTTGCCACTGTTTTCTAATTGAATGAGTGTCCAAACAATTTTTTGCTAAATATTAAACTTGGTACATAAATTCTTTGGAATATTCTGAGGTTGCTCAAAAAGTTTGAGGCCAACTGGAAAAGTTTATAATTGTGTTTTCATTTAATTGGACCACTTTAAATGATGTTGGTACATTCTACGATTAGTTAGGGGCATTTTAGAAACTCTCTCAAGTAGGGTTTCTTCATGAAAAATATCAGTGGATTATTTGAAATATTATGAACACTTTTGTTTTGCAGTTTGAAGAAATGATTTATTTGACTTTACTTTAAAATTTGAATCTGAACTCGGTTTGGACCAACGTGTGGTTTGGCAAATTAATTGTGATGACATGGCACCATTTGTGTGTGGTTACTGTAGCTTAACTACCGGGGTGTTACAACAAAAGACGATTGTCTCGGACCGCGACGTCAAGTTCTTGAGTTACTTTTGGAAGACCTTATGCGCCAAGCTCAGAATCAAGCTACTATTCTTCACGGCATACCATCCACAAACCGACGGCCAAACGGAAGTGACGAACCGAAAGCTCTCAACTCTACTACGTGTGTTGATCAAGAGGAACATCAAGGAGTGGGAAGAGTGCCTATCGATCGCCGAGTACGGCTACAATCGTGCAAGACATTCGACTACCGGCAAGTCCCCCTTCGAGGTCATCTACAGTTTCAACCAGTTGTCCCCATTGGACATTCTTCCTCTACCACTACAAGTGCTCACCAACAAGGATGCGAGAGTGAACTATCTCAAGAAGATGCATGAAGATACAAGGCACACAATCGAGCACCAAGTACAACGACTCGCAACCAAGCTCAACGTCAACATGCAACCCATGATATTCAACATTGGAGATCTTGTGTCACTACACCTTCGCAAGGAATGCTTCCCCAACGAACACAAGTCCAAACTTCTACCACAAGCCGATGGACCCTTCAAGGTGCTAGCACGCTACAACAACAACGCTTACAAGATCTACCTTCTGCGCGACAAGTACAACACGAGCGACGTCTTCAACCTCAAGGATCTCTCGCCCTACCATGGTGATGAAGATTTCAATTTGAGGTCGGATCTTTCACAGGGGGGGATGATGCGGAGCATCCCAGGATCATTCCCATGGACCTACCTATGTCTCCTATGACACCACTTGGACCAATGACAAGAGCCCGAGCAAAGGCTATCGAAGATAAGGTGATCTCGCTCCTCTCCGAACTTCCACTTCCTACATATGAGACATGGCTACTACCTCATGCGGAGACCCTATGTGTGATCAGGTATTTGTAGGAAAGCCATGGACCAACTACACCCAATGGACAAGACGGCGAGGACACCAAGTTCAATGGACAAGAAGAAGGACTGCTCGAAACTCCTAGTCATTGGATGATCGATGCCTCTCGGACGTCTGACGCCTAGAAGCTCCAACCGGCCAGCCAAGTCCTAGCCCGCGCATGCTCCAGCGTTCGGACGACTGACGTCGATCGGACGACTGCCGCCTCCCAGCATCCAGACGACCGAGCAACACCGGATGACCGGCACCACCACACCCGAGCCAAAACATCGGAAGTGTGGAGATCACCAAACGAGTGACGCCAAGGACATCCGACCCGGACCGAACATCCGACCAAAGCACACTCGAGCCAAGACATCGGACTTCCGACAAGCACCGGACGTATGGACCCTCGCGAGCCATCGGACGACCGGTGACCGTTGGACGTCCGACGCCTGTATGCTGCCCGCGTGTTGGGCCGAAGCCCACTTACCCTTCCATGACTCTAGACTATAAATAGACCTCCTCCTCCCTCTTTCTAGGGTTAGCAATGTGATAGCTCATATTAGAGATAGAGCTTTGCTCATCCCCTTGGTTACTTCTCCTTTGGAGCTCACGACCTCTTCGGAGAAGATTCCCCAAGCAGATTCAAGACCCCTTTACGGGAAGAACCCCCTCAAGACCTCCTCACGGAGAAGAACCGGTTACCTTTGTATCGTCCCTTGTTGATCGTCGATCTTGTATCTTCTTTCGTGTTTCAAGGATCTAGCATATGTATGACCATATCTTTTTGGTTTGAGTGATTCTCTTGTGTTTCCCTTCGTGTTTTCCCCTTGTGTTCTTCGTGTTCATTGCGGGATCCAGTCCTTTCATGAAAGATCGGCCGTATAAGGTTCCACCCTACATCAAAATATGATCAATCTTCTCAAAGGTCGGCCGCCCTTTTGTTCGACCACGTGAATTTACGCCCATTCATGTGAATCTCCTTGAGTTCGAGCTGGTTCAGTTTTGTACGGAATCTAGCCATCATCCGCCTATTAGTTACTGTGTTGTTCTTGTCCTTGGGGTTGGACAGGAGGTTAAAGTCCCCCACGAGCACCCATGGGCCTGCCATCAGTTCACGCACCTCCACAATCTCCTGAAGGAACTCGGTCTTCTTTCTATCACCCTGCGGGACGTACACCCTGGTGATCCACCATTCCGACCCTTCCACAGGTTTGACCACCGCGGTTAGCGTGTTAGTTATGGTGTGCGGGTTTGATAATTGCACCACCGTAGCATCCCAAGCAAGGAGGATGCCGCCTCTAGTACCCACCGTAGACAAATAGTAGAAGCTTTTGAATTTATTTCCAAGACATTGCCTTACAAGTTCCACAATGATGTTCTCCATCTCAGTCTCTTAGATGCATATAATGCTAGGACTTGTTGAGTTTACCACTTGGTAGATAGAATGCCTACGCGCCGGAGAATTTAGTCCCCGGACGTTCCACACCAATAATTCAAGAGGTTGTATCGCCATGAGCAAGGTCTACAGATCCACCATACTTAGGAGGGGCTAGTGTCCTAGCTCCACTCCAGCTGACAGCTCCATGAATGGAAGAACTAATGGTTCCCAACCAAACAGTGCTAGAATCATTGCGATGTGGGAGTCCGAAAGGGGTTTCTTGAAGAGTTTGACCTACGCTTCTAGGGCCTGGTCGTTGATGATCTCTCCTTCGTTGGCCATGCAGATCTTCCTAATGATTGCTGCTTGCTGCTTTATGGCATGTAACCCTCTACCCTTTGCAAGCCGCACACTTCTCCTTGGGTTAGAGACAGGAGCTCTCTTCTATCAGGGCCTTCTCGATTGTGCTGGTGGCGTACGTGCCACAGGGCCATGCATAATGAGAGCCAGCACTCGTGTGAGTTCTACGCAAAAAATCCTCCATCTGGTGGCGGACTGATTGCTGCGGAGCGGGGGCGTCTAAAGGCACAGTTGCATCCTGCCTAGCAACCATTGTTTTCACTGAGTGGCTCACCGCAAGTACTCCATCCTCATGCATGGGCGCGTCAGCATCGTGTATGCAGTGTGGGCCCTCCGAGCCCAATCTCGATAAGGCACTGAATTCCTCATCCAACCCACCATCCTCGATTTGCATGGCATGCGGGGACAGGAGCGTGGGGTCCCACTGCCCAACATTCCTTTCTTCCCCACTTTCCTTGGGCTGTGGGACAGAAGGCGCCAAGAGGGTGGGGCCCGCACGCGTGATCGGCTTCTGATTCCTCTGGATGGTCCTCCTGCAGCAGTTCCTGGCCAATCCTCTGCTGCACCAGAATTTCGACAGACCCCACTGATACGTCTCCAATGTATCTATAATTTTTGATTATTCCATGTTGTTATATTATCATTCTTGGATGTTTTATAATCATTTTATATCACTTTTTGGTACTAACCTATTGACATAGTGCCAAGTGCCAAGTTGCTGTTTTTTTGCATGTTTTTACATCACAGGTAATCGATATCAAACGGAGTCCAAACGCAGCAAAATGTTTTGTGGATTTTTTTGGACCAGAAGACATCCAATGGTCCGGAGAAGCGCCTGGGGGTGCTTCGAGTGGAGCACAACCCACCATGGCGCGTATGGAGGCCCACGCGCGCCCTGGTGGGTTGTGCCCATCTCGCGTGCCCCCTGAACCGCCTCTTTACCCTATAAATACCCCAAATTCCAAAAACCCAAGGGGAGTCGACGAAAATCAATTCCAGCCGCCGCAAGTTCCAGAAACACTAGATCCAATATAGACACCATCATGGAGGGGTTCAGCATGTCCATTGGTGCCTCTCTGATGATGCGTGAGTAGTCTCTTGTAGACCTTCGGGTCCGTAGTTAGTAGCTAGATGGCTTCCTCTCTCTCATTTGATTCTCAATACAATGGTCTCTTGGAGATCCATATGATGTAATTCTTTTGTGGTGTGTTTGTTGGGATCTGATGAACTTTGAGTTTATGACCAGATCTATGTTCTTATCCATGAAAGTTATTTGAGCCTTTTGATCTCTTATATGCATGATTGCTTATAGCCACGTATTTCTTCTCCGATATTTGGGTTTTGTTTGGCCAACTTGATCTATTTATCTTGCAATGGGAAGAGGTGCTTTGTGATGGGTCCGATCTTACGGTGCTTGATCCCAGTGACAGAAGGGGAACCGACACATATGTATCGTAGCCATTAAGGATAACAAGATGGGGTATATTTCTACATAAATAGATCTTGTTTACATCATGTCATTGTTCTTATTGCATTACTCCATGAACTTAATACACTAGATGCATGCTAGATAGCGGTCGATGTGTGGAGTAATAGTAGTAGATGCAGGCAGGAGTCGGTCTACTAATCTTGGACGTGATGCCTATATAATGATCATTGCCTGGATATCGTCATGATTATTTGAAGTTCTATCAATTGGCCAACAATAATTTGTTAATACACTAGATGCATGCTGGATAGCGGTCGATGTGTGGAGTAATAGTAGTAGATGCAGGTAGGAGTCGGTCTACTAATCTTGGACGTGATTCCTATATAATGATAATTGCTTGGATATTGTCATGATTATTTGAAGTTCTATCAATTGCCCAACAGTAATTTGTTCTCCCACTGTTTGCTATTTTTCTCGAGAGAAGCCACTAGTGAAACCTACGCCTATCTCATCATATGTAAAGGCTATTTTTCTCACTCTCAATCAGGCCGTTGATGAGACAGGCGCATGCTATGGGTGAACAACACAGCAGAACTCTCAATGAAAGCACCAATGTCGGTGTCAAAACTGACAGATCTCGGGTAGGGGGTCCCGAATTGTGTGTCTAAGGATCAATGGTAACTACGGACAATGGGGACACAATGTTTACCCAGGTCCGGGCCCTCTTAAAGGAGGGAATACCCTATGTCCTACTCGATTGTATTCAATGAGTATAGGGGTTACAAGAGTTGATCTACCTCGAGATCATAATGGCTAAACCCTAGTTGTCTAGCCTATGAATATTCTGATAGCCTCTATGGACTAAACCCTCCAGTTTATATATACACCGGAGGGACCTAGGGTTGTACAGAGTCGGTTTGTAGAGGAAGGAAACAACATATCTGGACACAAAACTTGCCATCCACGCATATAGGAGTCCTACCCGGATACGGGGATAGTCTTCTGCTTTATCCTTATGGGCCATCAGTCCGGCCCATATTGAATAGTCCGGACACCAGAGGACCCCCTAATCTAGGACTCCCTTAGTATCCCCTGAACCAATCTTCGATGACAATGTGTTCGGCATGCAGATTATCTTCAACATTGCAAGGCGGGTTAGTCCTCTCGAATATTTTAAATCAGCTTCCTGTATAAAGAAGCCGTGTCTGGCTCTACACAATCAATAGACCCCTTAGCCATGAAGGCAAAACATCAAAAAACAGGAACATGGTCTTTTACTGACAACTTTTTTGGCAAAGCGTCACACTTGACCCTTCGACATTTTGAACCGTTCTCACGCCTCCCGTTTCATGTTTCGAGGCTTAGCCTCTATTGGCACGTCTTGTCAAATCAGAGATCGTGCCTGCCCATTACGGGATTCTCATCAAGATGGTTTGGGTAACCCAACCGCACCTTAACGCACGATCTCGTTGGGAACAGGCAAGGTTTATGGCTTGAGAGGGGGGCATTTAGTATTTTCGCTGCCTATAAGAGGGTAAAAATCCCTTCTTTATTCCCCACGCCTTCCTCTAGCCTCCGTCTTCCCTTGTTCAAGCTCCAGCGCCAAAAAACTCCAACCTTTCATACCACTGCCACCCTCCCCAGCAATGGCTGGATCTGGCTCCAAGGGAAACTGGGAGACCTTCTCCATCACCGAGAAGGACATCAAGGAGCTCCGAAGCGTGGGCTATTTGTCCGCGGATATCATGCACAAGCTCCCTGACAAAGATCAGGTTATCGCCACTCCGGAGGCCGGTGAGAGAGTCGTCACTGGTACGCGTCGGTGCTATACAAACGGTTTTTAACCCCTTTCTGCGACGGCATTTGGAACCGTTGCCTAGTGAGTGACAGCGATAGGGGATCCTTCCCACACGACCCAGAAACCGTTGGGGATAGGGAGCCTTGATGCATATAGTTGTCCCTATATAACCGTTTCCGATATCTCGAATATCCCAAACGCTTCATCATTGCTACTCGTTTGTGCTCGCATTGCCATTCCAGTCATAGTTTTGTGGTTTTACCTAAAATCAGGCGGATTCCAGGCACGAGAGTTTTCCAGGCAGATTCTAGGCACGGGAGTTTTACGATGCCTAGCACATCACAAATAGTTCTTGATTATAAACTGTGTACGATAGGTAGACAATCACACACATTTAGTTTCCCCGCACCATATGTGATAGTGTCTGACATCACACACGCTTTGCAAACGGCAACTGTGTGCATTGTTACACACGTTTCCTCTCAGTGAACCGTGTTGGATTATGATGTATATCGCACGCTGTGCTTTATTAACCGTATGCGCCGTAATGACCCATACACCATAATTTCTCCCTAATTTAATTGCTGCTATTTTAAATTGTACCTAATTTAAACTTGAAAGTAGGCTATAGATTTATTCATATCCATCAGGTTCAAACAACCAATGCATTATTCGATTCACAGGTACATATGTTTAAGAATTACATAAGCACCAAATAAAGGATGATGAACCAGGGTTCTATACTTGTACTATTACAGATGGTAAAGAAAGAGGCCATAGACATTCCGGTTGCTGAACAAGGTGAAGCGAAATGGCCCTATTGTGCTCTCCTGGATGCAGAAGGCATGCAAGACTCTAGTCCAACCCCTTGTGATGGCCGACCGCCAATCATGTAGTTTGAGAGGTAATCTTGTGTAAACTGCTTCAGGATCCACTACAAAAGAAAAAAGATTTAGACATTGTCATCTAACGCAACTCATTACGGGTAGTAAAAGGAAGGCTATAGGGTTCTTACTTACCATCCTGCAGTTCACTGTTGTCTTGCATAAAGTGTAAAAAAATAGTTTGATTGACATCTTTTGACCCATTTTAATAACAATGTTTATCAGTTTCCTCACTGGATGCTGGTTCATGAATATGTCATTGGCCCATACGCAGAAAGGGTCAAAGTGTGGATATTTGGCAATGATATATGTACCTAAAAGCACCAAGTTAATATTAGAAGCTAAACAACAATTGAAAAATGATGTAGTACAACACTCCCTCCGTCCCATTATATGAGATTTTATTACATGTATATCCAGACATCATCAGAACATTAAGGTAACACTCTTCCTTGTTGCTATGCAGCCTGGGATTGCATATTTAGTCATTCAGTACAATGCATGTTGCTATGTAGCCTTAGATATATTAAATATGACCCTAGTTAACCTACTAATAAATGGGTTATAGACATATTCAGTGAAATATCTGATTCGATGATTAATCCCTTATCAGCCCATGCTATATGGTACCAGCTACCGATATCTTGAACAATGAGTACATATAAGCAATGCGATGAAACTAACCTCGATGGGAAACAACACTGTTCTCAATATTGTCCTGTATGAGTACATATAAAGGCATGTTAAGCATAACAAGCTAAACACCAACCAAATATATCTATGGTAGACAAAATAATCTACAAATGATAGCTTCAGTGTGCAGGCTGAAGCACGCTAGTTAAGCAAAATAAGAAGTGGAAACGTGTGTTAACTGCATCAGGCATAACATTTAAAAACAAGCAAATAGCCATTCAAATTGGTATTGTGCAGGTCTAAAGTACACTAGTTATTGTAAAAACAAGACATGTTAACTACAATATCCTTAACAGCAACCAAATATCGTAATTCATAGTGGTATTGTTGAAACTGTTATTGATGAAATTGAACTGCATGACAAATAGTTGCACATATAGAGCATCACATTGTGAAGAACTGAAATAAACAAGTCATATGGCCATCTCTAGCCGATCCTTAAAAAGTTAAAGGACTAAAACCCTTAGTGGACGTATATATACCCCATCAATTTTTGGCCTTTTCTAGTTGATCCTCTAAACTTAAGGTTGTAAACTTCAATTTGATCAAGTTCAAAGCAGGTTCAACCAAAAGTAGCATGCATTCAAACATAAACATATATAGTTTTGCATAACTGAACATAAAACATAAATTTAAACTAAGCTAAACTACTTTCGGTCGAAGTAGAGGTCGAGCCAATCCTTCCTCATCATGTACGGTGTGCCACGAGCCGGGTCCGGGCCGGTGCCGTCGTCGGGGTCATTGGCGAAGGCACTCCTCCACTTGTCAACGTCGATCTCCTCGTCCTCGGGGGCCCCCTCGACGCCCTTCATGCCACCGTCACCATGGCCTTGGACCTCGTCATCGGAGGAGAGCGCGATAACCTCGCCGCCCTTCGCGCCGCTGTCCTCGCCGCCTTCGACCTCATCATCAGAGCAGAGCACGATAACCTCGCTGCCCTCCGCGCTAGCAAAGATCACCCGCTCCGCCTCCACGAGCTCCGGGTGCTGCCGGCGAAGCTCTTACATGTAGGCCTCGGTGGCCGCCTCGGCCTCGATGCGCTCCCACGCCTCACGGTCTCTCCCGCGCCAGAGCTGAGCTCACCACCCTGGCTCTGGTGGAACGAGGTCGACCGGACGTGTGCCGAAGGGGAAATTGAGCCTAGCCGCCACGCCATGGTAGCGGACCTACCAGCGGTTGTACTCCATGGCTGCGAGCTCGGTCATGTGGAAGGTACCGAGCCACCAGCGGGTGTGGGTCTTCCGATGTGTAATCTCGGCGATGCATGTCCCCCACCGGCGCTGCCGTACACCGAGGTAGGACCTCATCGGCTGTCGGGTCCGAGGGAGGATGGCAAAGTCCTCGAACCGGCATAGGGGCACGGCGGCGGGCGGATCGGGGGACCTGCGATGGCGGATCGAGCCCGCGGAGGACGACGGGGACACCTCGGTGACTAACTCGCCGGCGTCGGGCGAAAAGGCCGCGATAAACCTCTTTTTGGCCATTGGCTCCTCGAGCTCCCCAGCACACAGGCAGAGGTTGAGGATGGAGGCGCCGGCAATGGCGGCGACCTACCAATGCTTTCAGGGGTGGTGTGTGTCTGTGTGAGAGGAGGTTTTGGGGAGTGTGTGGTGTGTGTGGAGGGGGGGCAAGGAGGTGCTTGACGAAATAATGTGGCAATTGAACATTTTACTAGGCGGGAGTAACAAGGCGGGGCTACTGAAAATTTGGTCAAGGGCGAGCAGATATTTTTGAGATTGCGAGGGATGCGGAGGCGGGAGTAAAATGCCAGGGCTATTGAAAATTTGAATCAAGGGACTAAAGCAGAGTGGGAGTATCAGACATCGCACACGGTCCGCACATACTAATCGTGTGCTATCAAACATTAAAACCTTCCAGGTGGTAGATATTTTCAAGATTATGAGGAAGTAATACTATGGACTATAGCCGAGGCACCTTCTCGCGTAAGCCATAGGCGTACTATACACCGACGGTGCTCCAGGATATTTTGTACTACATCTCACATGGTTGGCGATAATAAACTATGTGGGATCTACTTGACTTTCCATCTTGATTTGAATTACATAATGGGGTCACAACGGCAATGGACAGTGTTTGAATTGCTAGACCTTTTATCTGCTTGTGTCCATGGGTTTATGGTTATGTCCCATCAAGAAATGGGGACGAATTTCGAACACCATGACACCTTTGGGGACGAAACAACATCCGTTGCCTCTTATTGCTTTAAAAAAATTAGTGTCAACATAGAGCAACAGGAGTGTTGTGTTAAGTTTTGGAATTTTTTGGGGTTCGCTTGGAAATTTTTATACATTAACTGGTTTTTCTAGGCATTTTATGTGCATAATTCAAATTTGAAATACATGAACATGCTCCAGTGCATATAAATTGGCTGAAAAATCAAATGTGTGTCCTTGGGTGCATACTTAGGTCCCATCCAAGAAATGGGAATGAATTTCAAACACCAGGGCACTGTTGATTGCCGGCAAAACGTTGAGATACCTGGGTTTTTAAATTCTAGTAAATCCAAAACTTGTCTAAAATTCATGAAACTTGGCCCGGTATCATGGAACGACATCAACATGCCGTGGTAATTTTTTCCCATTTGGGGCAGGTTTGGGTATAACCTTCTTACAAACCAGAGCTTCTTATAACAAGCCTGAGAAAAGATACCATTGCCTCTTATTGCTTTCAAAAAATTTCTAGTGTCAACATAGAACAACAGGAGTGATGTGTTAAGTTTTGGAATTTTTCGGGGCTCGTTTGGACATTTTTATACATTAACTAGGTTTTATAGGCATTTCATGTGCATAATTCAAATTTGAGATACATGCACATGCTCCAGTACATATAAATTGGTTGAAAAATAAAATATGTGTCCTTGGGTGCATGCTTAATGAGGTCCCATGCAAGAAATGGGAATGAATTTCAAACACCACGGCACTGTTGATTGCCGGCAAAACGTTGAGATACCCAGTTTTTAAATTCTAGTAAATCCAAAACTCGTCTCGTGTGCAGGTTCATCGGGAAGCGTGCGAGCTGTTCAATGCAGGATCTGTGCATCTCTTCAACACAAACGGTTCGATTAAGCAGTAGAGTGGAAGAAAATAAACCAAAAAATATACGTGCTGCCACACGCCCCGTGTGCCGTGCAAGCATGCGTGAGTTGACGGGACCCATGCGAACAGTCTGCAGCGTAGGCATACCGGGAGGCGTGCGTGCAGGTGTGCATATTGACGGGGAGGCGTGCGAGTAGCTGTGTGAAATGATGGTAGGAATGGCAGAAGTCCGGCGCACAGGCTCACCGGGAGGCGAGACAACTTTTGGCCACAGCCTGCCTCACTCCCACTGGTCCGTATTAATTGTGCGCCCGAGCCGCCGACCATAATAGGTGGCCGCACCACCAGTCCACAGTAGTCAGCAACGTCTGGACTCTGGGGTGTATGATGATGCCGCCGAAGCGGACCATCGGAGGGAGTGGCAACGCCGGGGCTGGTGAAGCACCCGCGCAACGCATGAAGCTAGGCACAGAGGTTTCCGTCGCCACCGACGAGGTCTCGCGCGGGGAGCAGCACGACCTTGACTTCATCGGCGCCGTCGTGCCCCCTAGCCGGAGCCGGAGGTCAATAGCAACTCCGGCAACGACTGCGACTCCGACGGAAAACTGATTAGTCATCTATATACCCAATGTTATCTGTATGGAGTTAGTGATTAATTGTTTGTTATGTACAAATGATTTTTGCTAATAATCCAACTAGGGTTAGCTTGCATGCTAATAATTCGTGGCCAGATCTTGAGAATTGATTTTGAATGTCCTACATATACGTTTGTGCCTTGTTTCTTCCTGATCTTGAGAATTGATTTCAAATGTCCTACATGTTATGCTATTTTTTCTTTCAGATTGGTATGTACACATATGAGGCTCCAGCCAGCGCCGCCACCAGATGTAGATCTTGAGCCGGCTGTGCGGCCAGAAGCGCACCCCTGGACCTGAGGAACTAGTAGAATCTCTGGCGGACCGCTTCAGCAATCTCCCGGATGGCATCCTTGGGGAGATCATCTCCCTTCTCCCCACCAAGGATGGCTGCCGCCATAAGTCCTCGCATCTCGGTGGCGCACTCTGTGGCGCACCGCGCCTCTTAATCTCGACTATCGTCAGCTATCTCTCGATGATGATTCTGAACTCCCCGAAGCCATCATCTCCTCCCACCAGGGCTCCGTTCAATGCATCTGCATCCCGACATGCTACCTACTGGACATACCCTGCATGGTGGCTGCCTGGCTGACATCCCATCAATTCGATAAACTCCAGCAGCTTGAGTTCTACCATGACTATGTATGTAACATACCACGAACCGATGTATCTGTGCCCTCACCACCGATGTCCATCATGTGGTTTTCCGCCTCTCTCCACACCGCCACCTTTGCCCGGTGCCATCTAGCAGACAATCTGGTACAAATGCTTCAACTCCCACTACTAAAAAAACTTGCGCTTGTGGTGGTTGATCTGTCGGAGGCCGCACTGCACAACATCATCCACTCCAGCTGCCCTGCCTTGGAGCGCTTGCTGCTTGTTTTTGCAATGGAAATTCATATCCGTTGTCTCAAAATAAAGTCACCCCACCTTGTAAGCATTGGAATTTGTTTTTTTGGACATGATCTCATCATCGAAGATGCCCCTTCACTTCAAAGGTTGCTCCTTGATTCTGGTATAGTACCTTCGCAAATAACTATAGTCTCTGTGCCTAAACTAGAGACCTTGGATGCAATTCATGATCCTTTTAGATGGTTCAAGATGGTGTTTGGCTCCACACCTATTGAGGTACTGTATATTATTCATGTAAACTTTTGTAATTTGCCTTTTTCATTTATGCGCATAAGTTAAGTATCATCTTGGAGTACACTTTTTGTACTAATATTATGTTCTATGCTCAGTGAAGAGCTTGTCCATCCTATCAGTGGCGATGGATTTTGTCAAGACCTTACATATCAGTATGTGGTATTTTGATCTGAACACGATTATTGGCTTGCTGCAATGCTTTTCATGTCTGGAGAGGTTGTATATAAAGGTGATGATTTCACGCACATTGAAAGCCCGTATATAATGTACTATAATTAATCATTCAACTATCACTCTTTCGACATAATATTTTTTGGACATTAACTGTTTTCAATCTTCATCTCTATTTAGGCACTAACACATGGAGAAAAAGGTATAACCAATCGATGGTTCAAGAAGCACCGGGATTTTCTCAGATCTCATGACATTCGTTTGAAGACAGTAACACTGGAAGGATATGCATCCAACAATGCAACCACTAGCTTTGTCACATTCTCCATGTTGAATGTGAGGGCACTATTCTCCGTGAGGATTAATTTTTTCGACAAGAAATTTCTTACGGCTGCAAGTGTTGAACAACATAAAAGGAAGTTTCAGGTGGACCTAAGGGCTTCTGATCGTGCTCGGCTTCTATTTACAACAGATTGTCATCATGTACTAGTAGATTTTCTAGCCGGGGATATTGATTTTATGGATCAGACCAATCCATTTGGTTGTGACTACCGAAAACTTTGGTTGATGAGTTAGATGTCATTGTCCTGTTCAATCTAGATTTTGTCTAAACCTGATGATCAATTAATCCTCATGCTTTTGTACTGTTTGTAAGCTGGAGTTAGATATTGTTTCCCTTTTCAACTCGGTTTTGACCCATATTTTCTTTCATACTAGGCCAATGGCTTGCCATTTCTTTAATTAAGACATAAATATTATAAGCAGTCACAACATAGGGAAAGAACATCACTCTCACGGGATCCTCGAGATCTTTGTTCATTACAGAACCCACAAGTTCTTAGCGCTCACCAGCACCCACAAACTTATTTTCAGCTAGCACACCAAATGGGTTGTAATTCTTAATAAGAAAAGTTGCATGGTAGTGACATATTTGGATTTGTCATTTGGGACCCATGAGGAAAAAGCCTATCCAGGGCGGTGCCAACACGACAGTAAACATTGAGAAACCTGGTTTTAAAATTACTGTAAATCCAAAACTCGCCTCAAAATCATGAAACTTGGCATGGTGTTATTACATAGCACCAACATGTTGTGGTAAAAAATTAGTCCAATTTGGGACAAGTTTTGGTACAAATTTCTTACAAACCGGAGCTTCTCTAAAAAAGTGTTGTAGGGTGAAACTCTAGAGGGGATCTTTTCACACTTGGAGGGGGAAAAGAGGAAGAACACTCAATAACACAAGTCACAAATCACTCAAACAAACCCAAATATCACATCCACTAGAGTAGCATACATGAGATCCACAATATTACATGAACAATTCAAGGAAAATAGCACTAGGTAAGTTCTTCCCACTAGGTGAGGTCTTGATCTTGATCTTCTCCAAGAGGAGGGCTTGATAATCCCAAGGATTCTTCCCAAGAGGGGTCTTGATCTCCAAAAGGAGGGGATACAAGGAGCAAAGCTCACAATGTTTTATCTAATACTTTGCTAACCCTAAACATGGTCCTAGGTACGACTTATATAGCCTTGGGGTCGAAAGAGATGAAGAGGAGGGCGATGGGCAATCTCAGCCGGCCATCCTAGGAGGCCCGTGTGCACGGGGGTCCCATTGGCACGGTACACGCCCGTGCGCGTGGGGTGCTCCAGCGCCAACTTCCTGGGTAGTCCGTGCACACGTGGTTTTGGAGTCCCGTGCGCACGGGGTCACCTGGGACTTCCAGTGTTGCTGCTGTTGCGCTCCGTCTTGGTTCGCGTGGCCTTGGGGTGGTCCTTCTTCTCCTTAGTGATGCTCATGAGCTTCTTGGTGGTGTTCCTCTTTGTACCTAATGAGACATAGCATATTTTGGTGAGGTAGCAACCAAGTCCTATTTGTATCCGTATGCAAGTCAAGTAGGAAGGAGTTCACCTTGGTTTCCAAAGCACGTGCTCTCGCTCTTGTCATAGGTCCACGTGGGGCTTGATGTGTTGGTGTTGAGTCCATGGGGATGATGGAAGGATGCTCCGCACCATCTTCCCTCATTGGGAGAGATCCGACCACGGATCGTGATCGTCATTGTCATGGTGCTTGGCCAAGTC
This sequence comes from Triticum dicoccoides, assembly GCF_002162155.2. Classification (NCBI taxonomy): domain Eukaryota; kingdom Viridiplantae; phylum Streptophyta; class Magnoliopsida; order Poales; family Poaceae; genus Triticum; species Triticum dicoccoides. The sequence goes on along the minus strand of NC_041380.1, from coordinate 244,577,721 downwards.
TTTGATGTTGAAGATGTCGCTCACGTTTTACTTGTCTCGTGGGATGTCGACCTTGTAGGCGTTGTCGTTGTAGCGTGCGAGCACCTTGAAGGGTCCATCGGCTATCGGGAGTAGCTTGGACTTTCTTTCCTTGGGGAAGCGGTCCTTGCGTAGATGTATCCATACTTGATCACCCGGTTGGAACACCATCGGAGACTTGTGGATGTTGAGCTTGGAGGTGAGTCGTTGTACGTGGCGCTTGATCATAGAACGTGTTTCTTGATGCATCTGCTTGAGGTAGGTGGCTCTTGCACTAGCGTCCATGTTTGCCGGTTCTTGAAGCGGTAGAGGAAGGATGTCCAATGGCGACAATGGGTTGAAGCCGTAGACAATCTCGAAGGGCGACTTGCCGGTGGTAGAGTTTCTTGCACGGTTGTAGGCAGGCACTCCTCCCACTCCTTGATATTCCTCTTGATCAACACGCGTAGGAGAGTGGCGAGCATCCGGTTGGTGAGTTCCGTTTGGCCATTGGTTTGAGGATGATATGCCGTGGAGAAGAGGAGCTTGATTCCGAGCTTGGCGCAAAGCGTCTGCCAAAAGTAGCTTAAGAACTTGACGTCCTGGTTCGACACCATTGTCTTTGGCACGCCGTGCAACCTCAAGATTTCCCTACAAAAGAGATTGGCAACATGTGAAGCATCTTCTATCTTATTGCATGGGATAAAATGCGCCATTTTAGAGAAGCGATCTACGACAACAAATACGGAGTCCTTGCCATTTTGAGTCCTACGTAAGCCAAGGTTGATGTGGAATAGGTAGTGGCATATGTAAACCATGGGATTGAGATTGTGACTTAGCTTTGTAACATGTAGAGCACCGTGTGGTGAAACGGGAAACATCGTGATACATGTGAGGCCAAAAATAGTGCTTGGAGAGCGAGGCAAAAGTCTTGTTGCGTCCAAAGTGTCCCATGAGTCCACCTCCATGAGCTTCTTGCAAAAGTAACAAACGAAGAGAAGACTCGGGAATGCATAGTTTGTTAGCTTTCATAAGGTAACCATCTTTGATATAGTATCGTTCCCAATAAGTATGCGTCATACACTTAGCATAAGGAGTAGCAGAAGTCACATCATGCTCATACAAATCTTTGATATGATCAAATCCAACAATATTCAATTCAAGTTGAGTAAGTAACCTGCATTTGCGAAAGGGCATCCGCCACAACATTCTCTTTACCCTTAATGTACTTGATCACATAGGAGAAAGATTCAATAAATTCACTCCATTTAGCATGCCGTTTACTCAACTTGATTTGACCTTTAAGGTACTTAAGTGTCTCATGATCGGTATGTATGAAAAACTCATGCGGTCTAAGGTAATGCTCCCAAACATGTAACACATGCACTAACGCATACAATTCTTTGTCATAGATGGGATAGTTAAGTTGAGCACCGGAGAGTTTTTCACCAAAATATGCAATAGCGCGCTTTTCTTGCATTAAAACTCCACCAATTCGATTACCACTAGCATCACAATGGACCTCAAAAGTTTTGTCAAAGTTAGGCAAAGAAAGAATTGGAGCATGAGTAAGCAAGGATTTGAGCTCATCAAAAGCGGTTGATTACAAAGGTCCCCAAACAAAGGGTGCATTCTTCTTACTCAAGGCATGCAATTGTGCGGCAATAGAGCTAAAATCTTTCACAAAGCGACGATAGAAACCCGCAAGGCCAAGGAAACTACGCACTTATTGCAAATTAGTGGGTTGTGGCCAAGTTTTAATTTCTTCAATTTTAGACTCATCAACATGGACACCCTTTGAAGAAACAACGAAACCCAAGAAAACAAGCTTGTCAACTTCAAATGTGCACTTTTTCATGTTGGCATAAAGACGTTCCTTGCGAAGAGTTTGCAACACGGTCCTAACATGCTTCACATGATCTTTGATGGATTTGATAAAAGCAAGAATGTCATCGAAGTAGACCACAACAAATACTCCAATGTAAGGACAAAGCACAAAATGCATAAGTCTCATGAAAGTACCGGGAGCTTCCGATAAACCCATAGGCATAACTAACCACTCGTACAAGCCAAATTTAGTTTTGAAAGTAGTTTTCCATTTGTCACCTTCTTGTGTGCGTATTTGATAATAGCCGCTTTTGAGATCAATTTTGGAGAAAATGGTAGCGCCGCTAAGCTCATCTAACATATCATCTAGGCGAGGTATGGGATGCCTATAATGAACGGTGATAGCATTGATGGGTCTACAATTGGAGCACATGCGAAAACTACCATCTTGCTTGGGCACAAGTATAACCGGAATGGCACAAGGGCTTAAGCTTTCACGTACATGACCGTTGTCGACGAGTTGTTGTACTTGTTGTTGGATCTCCTTAGTTTCTTCGGGGTTGACGTGGTAGGGAGCCTTGTTCGGAAGAGGTGCGCCGGGGATGAGGTCAATCCTATGTACAATGCCACATAGAGGACGGAAACCGGGAGGTAGCTCTTCGGGGAAGACATCTTCGAATTCCTGCAACAAGTTCGAAAACACTAGAGGGAGAGGATTAGGATTGCTAGTTTCTGCCACCTCATATTTGCATAGGAGGACAAAGTGGATGACACTCGATGGGTTCTCACATATGTCTCTCATCTCTCTTTTTGTGGCTAGGAGGACTAAATTTTTCTCTCTTGGCGAAGAGGCACTCAATTTTGTCTTGTGGCTCTCACTTTGTTTTTGGTGGTTCACTCTCTCACTAGGATCTCCACGATGGGTGGAAGCTTGCTTGTCTGCGATTACTTGGCTTGGTGACATTGGTCGAAGCACATATTCCTTGCTTTTCATCTTGAAGCTATAGTGGTTGGTTCTTCCGTTGTGGATGACTTCGTGGTCAAATTGCCAAGGTTGTCCCAAGAGAATATGGCACACGGACATAGGTACTCATCACACTCCAAGGTGTCCTCGTAGGCGTCTATCTTGAAAGAAACTTGTACTGTATGCTCCACTTGGATAGTGCCGGAGTCGGTTAGCCATTGCACCTTGTAGGGATGAGGGTGCTTCCTCTTGACCAATTGTATCTTGGAACATAGCTTGTCGCTTGCCAAGTTGTGACAACTTCCTCCGTCGATGATGACCTTCATGGAACGCCCATTGATGCTGGCCTTGGTGTGGAAGATGTGGCATCGTTGGTCTTCATCTTGATGGTGTTGGAGCGTCAAGACCTTGGAGACCATGGGAGAGGGACTTGAATCGTTGTCACGAAACACTTGATCATCTTCATCTTGGTTCACACGTCAGTGCATTGCGATGTGCTCAAGGGCTTCCATTTCTTATTCACTCATCGAGTCGTATGTGCCATCATCGTTGAAGATCATTGTCCGCTTGTTGGTGCATAAGAAGGACTTGTTGAAGGAAATATGCCCTAGAGGCAATAATAAAGTTGTTATTTATATTTCCTTATATCATTATAAATGTTTATTATTCATGCTAGAATTGTATTAACCAGAAACTTAGTACATGTGTGAGTACATAGACAAACAAAGTGTCACTAGTTTGCCTCTACTTGACTAGCTCGTTGAATCAATGATGGTTATGTTTCCTGACCATAGACATGAGTTGTCATTTTATTAGCGGGATCACATCATTAGATAATGATGTGATTGACTTGACCCATCTGTTATCTTAGCACGATGATCATTTAGTTTGTTGCTATTGCTTTCTCCATAACTATACATGTTCCTATGACTGTGAGATCATGCAATTCCCGAATACCAGAGGAACACTTTGTGTGGTACCAAATGTCACAACGTAACTGGGTGATTATAAAGATGCTCTACAGGTGTCTCCGATGGTATTTTTTGAGTTGGCATGGATCAAGATTAGGATTTGTCACTCCGATTGTCGAAGAGGTACCTCCAGGCCCTCTCGGTAATGTACATCACTATAAGCCTTGCAAGCAATGTAGCTAATGAGTTAGTTACGCGATGTAGCATTACAGAACGAGTAAAGAGACTTGCTGGTAACGAGATTGAACTAGGTATTGAGATACCGATGATCGAATCTCGGGCAAGTAACATACCGATGACAATGGGAACAACGTATATCGTTATGCGGTTTGACCGATAAAGATCTTTGTAGAATATGTAGGAACCAATATGAGCATCCAGGTTCCTCTATTGGTTATTGACCGGAGACATGTCTCGGTCATGTCTACATAGTTCTCGAACCCGTAGGGTCCGCACGCTTAACATTTGGTGACAATCGGTATTACGAGTTTATGTGTTTTGATGTACCGAAGGTAGTTCGGCGTCCCGGATTTGATCACAGACATGACGAGGAGTCTCGAAATGCTCGAGACGTAAAGATCGATATATTGGAAGCCTGTGTTTGGACATCGGAATGGTTCTGGGTGAAATCGGGAGTATACCGGAGTACCGGGAGGTTACCGGAACCCCCCGGGAGGTATATGGGCCTTATTGGGCCTTAGTGGAAGAGAGGGGAAAGAAGCAAAGGAGGGGGCGTGCCCCCCAAGCCGAATCCGAATTGGGAGGGGTCCGGCCCCCCCTTTCCTTCCTTCTTCCTCCTCCTTCCTTCTCTCCTAAAACCAACAATGGGAAGGGGGGAATCCTACTCCCAGTGGGAGTAGGACTACTTTGGGGCGCGCCTACAGAGGCCGACCCCCTCCTCCTCCTCCACTCCTTTATATACGGGGGAGGGGGGCACCCCATAGATACACAAGTTGATCATTTATCATTAGCCGTGTGTGGTGCCCTCCTACACCATAATCCACCTCGGTAATATCATAGCGGTGCTTGGGCGAAGCCCTGTTCCGGTAGCAACATCATCACCGGCATGACGTCATAGTGTTGACGAAGCTCTCCCTCGAAGCTCTACTGGATCGTGAGTCCGCGGGACGTCACCTAGCCGAACGTGTGCAGATCACGGAGGTGCCGTATCTTCGGTACTAGATCGGTCGATCATGAAGACGTACGACTACATCAACCGCATTGTCATAACGCTTCTGCTTACGGTCTACGAGGGTACGTAGACGATACTCTCCCCTCTTGTTGCTGTGCATCACCATGATCTTGCGTATGCGTAGGATTTTTTGGAAATTACTGCGTTCCCCAACAACGGCATCCGAGCCAGATTTATGCGTAGATGTTATGTGCATGAGTAGAACACAAAGGAGTTGTGGGCGGGGGTATATACATATTGCTTGCCGTCACTAGTTGATTCTTGATTCAGCGGCATTGTTGGATGAAGCGGCCCAGACTGACATTACGCATACACTTACGCGAGACTGGTTCTACTGACGTGCTTCGCACACACGTGGCTAGTGGGTGTCTGTTTCTCCACCTTTAGTTGAATCGGATTCAATGAACAGGGTTCTTTCTGAAGATCAAAAAGCAATCACTATACCGCGTTGTGGTTTTTGATGCGTAGGTAAGAACGGTTCTTGCTCAGCCCATAGCAGCCACGTAAAACTTGCAACAACAAAGTAGAGGATGTCTAACTTGTTTTTGTAGGGCATGTTGTGATGTGATATGGTCAAGACATGATGCTAATTTTTATTGTATGAGATGATCATGTTCTATAACACAGTTATCGGCAACTGGCAGGAGCCATATGGTTTTCGCTTTATTGTATGAAATGCAATCGCCATGTAATTGCTTTACTTTATCACTAAGCGGTAGCGATATTCATAGAAGCAATAGTTGGCGAGATGACAACGATGCTTCGATGGAGATCAAGGTGTCAAGCCGGTGATGATGGTGATCATGACGGTGCTTTGGAGATGGAGATCAAAGGCACAAGATGATGATGGCCATATCATATCACTTATATTGATTGCATGTGATGTTTATCCTTTATGCATTGCTTAGTTCGGCGGTAGCATTATAAGATGATCTCTCACTAAATTTCAAGGTATAAGTGTTCTCCCTGAGTATGCACCATTGCTACAGTTCGCCATGCCGAGACACCAAGTGATGATCGGGTGTGATAAGCTCTACGTTCACATACAACGGGTGCAAGCCAGTTTTGCACACGCAGAATACCCGGGTTAAACTTGATGAGCCTAGCATATGCAGATATGGCCTCGGAACACTGGAGACCGAAAGTTCGAGCGTGAATCATATAGTAGATATGATGAACATAGTGATGTTCACCATTGAAAACTACTCCATCTCACGTGATGATCGGACATGGTTTAGTTGATATGGATCACATGATCACTTAGATGATTAGAGAGATGTCTATCTAAGTGGGAGTTCTTAAGTAATTTGATTAATTGAACTTTAATTTATCATGAACTTAGTACCTGATAGTATTTTGCATGTCTATGTTGTCGTAGATAGATGGTCCGTGCTGTTGTTCCGTTGAATTTTAATGCGTTCCTAGAGAAAGCTAAGTTGAAAGATGATGGTAGCAACTACACGGACTGGGTCCATAACTTGAGGATTATCGTCAATGCTGCATAGAAGAATTACATCTTGGAAGCACCGCTAGGTGATAAACCCGCTGCAGGAGCAACGCCAGATGTTGTGAACACCTGGTAGAGCAAAGCTGATGACTACTCAATAGTTTAGTGTGCCATGCTTTACGGCTTAGAATCGAGACTTCAACGATGTTTTGAACGTCATGGAGCATATGAGATGTTCCAGGAGTTGAAGTTAATATTTCAAGCAAATGTCCGGATTGAGAGATATGAAATCTCCAATAAGTTCTATAGCTGCAAGATGGAGGAGAATAGTTCTGTCAGTGAACATATACTCAAAATGTCTGGGTACCACAGCCACTTGACTCAACTGGGAGTTAATCTTCCTGATGATAGTGTCATTGATAGAGTTCTTCAATCACTGCCACCAAGCTAGTAGAGCTTCGTGATGAACTATAATATGCAAGGATGGATAAGACGATTCCTGAGCTCTTCGCAATGCTAAAGGTTGCGGAGGTAGAAATCAAGAAGGAGCATCAAGTGTTGATGGTCAACAAGACCACCAGTTTCAAGAAAAAGGGTAAAGGGAAGAAGGGGAACTTCAAGAAGAACAACAAGCTAGTTGCTGCTCAAGTGAAGAAACCCAAGTCTGGACCTACGCCTGAGACTGAGTGCTTCTACTGCAAAGGAACTTGTCGGGGATATACCCCGCGGCGTAACCCGGCCGGACTTGGCGATTCACCGGCGACCCGCACTGGCCAGACGGTTTACAAACAACCTGACTGAAACTTATGATTCACTGGTAACCCGGCGGGCGGGACAGATGGATGACAAGGCCCAAGGCGTGAGGAATATTTGTCTTACAAGGAGTTAAGACCTGGACTTGTATCCGGTTTGTATTAGAAGGTAGACTAGTCCTAATCCTAATAGGACTCCACATGTAACCCACCCCTTCAACATATGTAAGGAGGGGTAGGGCTCCCCAAAGAGGGGGAGGCAAGAAGAGACAATCTTAAGGCTAGACACAACTAGAAGAGAGCCGCTTCACAGCGACTCCCTCACGAGCATACTGAGACTTAGCCACAAACAGCATGTAGGGCTATTATCGGATGATGTTTCCCGGGGCCCGAAGCTGTCTAAACCCTTGTCTTGTGTTGCGTCTCTCGATTCTGATCAACCCCTTCAAGCTATCGTGTAGATGCGTTGGCCTCACGACTAAGTCCTCACACTAGGACATCTGCCGTGACAATTTCACGACAGTTGGCATGCACCATGGGGCTGACGCGTGGTAATGTTAAGTTCTTGAAGGGATTCTTCAAGGGATTGAGAAGTTCGAAATTTTTTATATGAAGAGAAGCCGGTCTAGAAGAATCTGCATCAACGGGCAGTCGAGCAACACGAGCAAGATTGAGATTCGATCCAAACCCGCCGGTCGTATCCGGATCAGAAGTGGTGACATCTATTCCGATCGGAAGCACAAGTCGCCGTAACCAAAGTTAAAACGTATTCGATCTGCTTGGTCATCGCTAATGGCCAAAGACATAAGTTACGCCGGACACAGCCGCTCGTGTCCAATCTGCTGAGTTATGTTTGTTGTCTTTTATTGCTGTCTACAAGATCAACTCTTGGGGCAGTAACTAGTACTACTCGTATTAAGCATCAAATCGGAGTTCAAGCGCTACTTTCCCCCATCACGTCAAGCATCAAGTTTGACCAAAAACATGGGAAGCCACGACCTGAAAGAGACCGACGTGGAGAGCTAAATTAGCAGTAAGCGGGAGGTGGACCTGGAAGTGGATTGGATTCAGGACTCCTCGACAGGCCACACTTGCGAATCGTTCCGCCGCCTCTGGTAGCCACCGTCGACCCAATGTCTTCGTGGCCCTGCCGCCGGCGCCTCTATGGCTGCTGCCGCCTCGATGCTCCGCCTCCGCGCCTCCCCGTCGATCCACTGCCAAGCAGCCGCCTCTGCCACCACGCGTTGGGCTAGCGCGGCTGCCTCTGCGTCTGCTGACGGCTCGCAGCCCACGTCGGCTTCTACGGCGATGTTCCTCTGCTGCCGAGCTATTGCTACTTCGCCCTTCGCGAGACCCGCCCGCGCTGATACGACCATCGCTGGGCCTGAAAACGCCCTTTGCTCCAAGTCACAGTAGTCGCGGGTCGGCCGCATTTCCGTTGTCGCTCTACGCCTTTGCGCATCCTCACCGGCTCCCAAGCTGCAGCTGTGCCCGAGTCATCGCAGACGCGACCCTCCGTCGGTTCCACCCCACGCCGTTTGGCCGTCACCGTTGTCCTGCGCCTCGAGCCGGTTCCAAGACGTTTCGCAAGTTGGCCGCCTCAAGCACTGCTGAGACTCTTAATCACGATTGTCAATAATCAGAAATCATGGGATGTTATGCGGATATATTGGTGTCAACATTTTTCAAGCTCTATGAATTATCAAAAATTCAGTTTAACAATGGACTGAAATTTTCTTCTAGTCATTTGGTTTGATTCCCCAAGACAAAGATAAGTAGTTACTACTACTACTACTGCACATGCGATACATGCCGAAGTATCAAAAGAGGAAAAGTGTCGATTACTGGCCTCCCGATGGCTCCTAAGCCGCTGTGGCTGTACATAAAACGTCAGTGTTAAGTGGAAATTCCGAAGGAATCTTGGTCAAGGATTGCACCTGTACCTTTGGTTGACTGTACTCTAAGAGACGAAGCACTGGTACACTGCTAGAAGATAGGCAACGGGAGTTCCAGAAAATGGAGGGTGATGATATTAAAATATTTGCAGAATCTCAAGATGTTGAGTTGGCACATATGATTCGGTCTAAGTGGGCTGTCCGTGTTTGTTTGACAGAAATACCAGATGTTTATCAGTGTTGAGCCACCTCTGCTATGTTGAGCCATTAGGGCCGCGTTGAACCGCCTCTGCTGTGTTAAACTGTCGGGACCATATTAAGTTGCCCACCAGCCTAAACTGCCTATGTCGCGATGAACGGATCGTCCGTTGTCCAAACAAAAAACATCAGGTGATATCCGTCCGGTTTGTTTTCATAGCACATATTAATTTTTGTGTGAACAATTACTTTGGCATGTGATATTTTTTGACGCAGGACAATTGTTCATTACCAATGAGGCGTCATATTACGGGCATAGAGCATGCGCTAGCAACGTTCTGCACCGGCATTTCATCCGTGTCATACCACCCAGTGATTGAACGTGAGCAAGTCGCCGTCCCTGTGGCCCGGTTTACATCAGCTTGCCGAGACCGCGCCCGCGATTAACTCGCCAGTCCGTGCCGGTTTACAACGCCGGTGTCGACTCTTCCCATCCGCACCGGCTTACAAACGCCACGGCCGGCTCATTCGTCTGCTCCGGCGGTCGACTCGCTCATGGTGATCATCGACTCCGTGGTGGATAATTTCTGACCTAACATATCTAGGTGAAATCTGTCCAATCAATTTTTATTAATACATTTGTTATTCTTTAAAAAGAACAAACTACTCTGGCTTGCGATATTATTTATGCAGGAGCAATTAGTTGACTCGCGCGTCCGCACCGGCTTACAATGCCACGGACGACTCGCCCGTCCGCTCTCGTGGCCGGTTCGCACGTCCGCACCGGTTTACAACGAGGAGGATAACTTGCTTGTCCACACCGGCATACAACGCCGTGGCCGACACATCTATGTTGTCTCTGATGCTGCGGTCGTTTTTACCATCCGTCTTTCGCGGTCTGTTCTGCATCAACACACTGGGCCGCACCTGTCTGCATGAGCTGATTATTGAGTATGAGCAAGTCACAGCTTGGGTAGCCCGGTTTTCTTTCAAATGGAGGCAAATTATCATATACTATCAACCGCCGTCTACACTGGGTGGCTCAATGGGCAGGCGCACAAGTCACCGCCACTACAGTTTGGTTAACTTCAAATCGCCAGTTGGAAGGAACCATTGGCCAAGTTGCTGACACGGCTCATACGGGATCATTTATAACCCGCCGCAGTCACCTCAACCTTATGTGGATTCACATCATGCTATCAACACCAATGATATACAACTTATGACAATTTATATCACGGTAAAATATGGAGAATCTCAAGCCAACTCCTCGAGTCACCTTGAGATTCGGGGACTACGATGACATGACTCAGCAAATCTTACCAGTTTCAGCAAATTTAAAAACCCCAGGACGATGGAGGGAAAGATAACCCGGTTCCAGAGGCTACTGTTATATTGATGAAAATTTAAAGGCCATCAGAAAATTTCCGGCTTAGAATGTATATGACAGTTACAAAATCCCGGCTCGATGAAGAAATTCCGGGTCATCAGGAAGAATTCCGGTTTACAATCCGGTTCAAGGGAAATATGTCTCCCACAAAGCTCTGACGCTCTCAATATCCGGTTCAAAATCCTGGTTCAAGAAGAATTTATCTCTTGCAAAAAGTTAAAGGTTGCCGAAGAGGACCTGTTGCCATGACGTGCGGTTCAAACATGGGTTATCCTGCCTTATTGGCTTATCATATTATTGATCACATGGGGGCTTCTGTTTATAAAGCGGAGTTCTGATTACATATTGATCCGGTATCAAGCCAATATTGTCATAAGAGCACAGCTCTGGTTACTTCGGTAATCCGGCTATCAAGCCAATATTATCATAAGGGGCCAAAGACAGTTTGTTGCACAGCACAGCTCAAAGATGGGTATCCCTTGAGCATAACTCATAATATCACTTGGAGGCTATGTTCGAACCAGAGTCACACCTCTTGATTGGCGTAAGGCCACCAGGGAAATCACTTGGGGACTTGGTCGTATTTGAACCATAGCTACACCTCTTGATCGGTGTAAGGCCACCAGGGAAGTTACTTGGGGGCTCTTTGCTTCGCAACGAACTAAGAGTCTGCACCCTTGTAATAGGCTATCAAGCCAGGCTTGGAAGCCAGGTGTACGCACGTAAAACCCCGGATTAACCTGCCTTCTTTAAGTAAGTCACTCCGCCCAGGTAAACCTGGTACGACCCGTGAATGTTTGACAGTCAATCTCATAGACCCCGAACTTGTCAAAGTTAAAATGTGATTGGTTAAAGATTGAGGTCCATCTTAAGAGACTTTGTGAAATGGTTAATTCGGTGGCCTGGCAGCCCATGAAAAGCCTCGATTTGGAGCCTGGCAGCTCGTAAAAAGCATGTTCTTTTTTATTTCTATTTGCCAAGTTTTTTCACCTTTGTTGAAGTTCATAATATCTTCTGATAAACCGGCGTCCTTGACCCGGCTTGACTTTCAACTACAAGTTGTCAGTACATGATCAGTTATAATTCGGTGTTCATTAACCCGGTCTGGTTTTGACTAACAAGTCGCCAATGTTATAAGGAAAATCCGGTGTTTATTATATCCTGGTACGGTTTATTATCATAATCCTGCAAATTAAGAAAGGAGTTCTCAATACTCAAGATTGGGGTTACCACCCTCACTACAAGAATTGGTTAAACCAACGAGGTGATTCAGTGTCACAGGTATCATCTATGTCATATTTGATTATCTTCAATTACAGCTTTGGTTATAAACCCTAGCTATCTATATGGGCATTATGACCCGCCCTGTTGTAAACTGCCCAGGATTCTTGTGATCTACTTGTGTGCAGGATAAGAATGCATTCGGGTGGCTACCCACCCTACCTTTCGACATTAAATCGCTAGTGCATATGTTATTTACACTTTGTGCAGGATTTGCAGAATTATAACATATAAATTCAAGCTCATCATCAAAATTGATGCTTCAAAAGGGTTATCCATTTTGGATTTTCTCAAAGGCTATCAGCCTCTGGGTTATAAAAATTCCGGCTTACAATGAATGCGCATTAAGTTGCCATCGGCCAAGAGCCGCCGAGTATTTAAACTCCGGATTTACTTATCAACTGGTAAGGTATTTATATCTTTCATATCCAAAATTGGCTAGATTTTCATGATGATATTGAATGCTTGAGGTTTTTAAACCGGATTATATTATTCAAATCTTCAAATAGCCAAACATGGCTGGATTTTTATTATTATTATGGTTATCAATAACCAGTATTATGATTAAGGTTTTCAAAGTCGCTTCAGCGCGATGGTTATTATTTATCAATGGATATGATTTATTCTACAAAGAATAGTCCCAAGTCGTTGCAGGCTTACGACCCGACACTTGGGGGCTACATTATTGAGGTTGAGATTACATCAAAATATGCAAGTCTCATGTCGCTGCAAGCATGCACCATGACACTTGGGGGCTAATGCAAAGTCATTTTTGACTGGCCTTATTGAAAATCCGACTCATCACATCATAATGAGCCGGCCCTTGGGGGCTACCAATTGCTCCTATCAATGATTCAAGGTACACAAGTCTTAATCCATTATATTCAAGGGTCCACTGCTTAGTTGGTAAAGCATAAAGCTCTTAACCTTGTGGACGTGGGTTCAAGCCCCATGGTAGAGTTCAATGCTCTGACTTGACAAAAATATTGGTCTTCAAATATTCATGGAACGCCCATTGATGCCGGCCTTGGTGTGGAAGATGTGGCATCGTTGGTCTTCATCTTGATGGTGTTGGAGCGTCAAGACCTTGGAGACCACGAGAGAGGGACTTGAATCGTTGTCACAAAACACTTGATCATCTTCATCTTGGTTCACGCGTCAGTGCATTGCGATGTGCTCAAGGGCTTCCATTTCTTATTCACTCATCGAGTCGTATGTGCCATCATCGTTGAAGATCATTGTCCGCTTGTTGGTGCATAAGAAGGACTTGTTGAAGGAAATATGCCCTAGAGGCAATAATAAAGTTGTTATTTATATTTCCTTATATCATGATAAATGTTTATTATTCATGCTAGAATTGTATTAACCGGAAACTTAGTACATGTGTGAATACATAGACAAACAAAGTGTCACTAGTTTGCCTCTACTTGACTAGCTCATTGAATCAATGATGGTTATGTTTCCTGACCATAGACATGAGTTGTCATTTTATTAACGGGATCACATCATTAGAGAATGATGTGATTGACTTGACCCATCCGTTATCTTAGCACGATGATCATTTAGTTTGTTGCTATTGCTTTCTCCATAACTATACATGTTCCTATGACTATGCGATCATGCAATTCTCGAATACCAGAGGAAGACTTTGTGTGGTACCAAATGTCACAACGTAACTGGGTGATTATAAAGATGCTCTACAGGTGTCTCCGATGGTATTTGTTGAGTTGGCATGGATCAAGATTAGGATTTGTTACTCCGATTGTCGAAGAGGTATCTCCGGGCCCTCTCGGTAATGTACATCACTATAAGCCTTGCAAGCAATGTAGCTAATGAGTTAGTTACGTGATGTAGCATTACAGAACGAGTAAAGAGACTTTCTGGTAACGAGATTGAACTAGGTATTGAGATACCGATGATCGAATCTCGGGCAAGTAACATACCGATGACAAAGGGAACAACGTATATCGTTATGCGGTTTGACCGATAAAGATCTTCGTAGAATATGTAGGAACCAATATGAGCATCCAGGTTCCGCTATTGGTTATTAACCGGAGAGATGTCTCGGTCATGTATACATAGTTCTCGAACCTGTAGGGTCCGCACGCTTAACATTTGGTGACGATCGGTATTACGAGTTTATGTGTTTTGATGTACCGAAGGTAGTTCGGCGTCCCGGATTTGATCACGAACATGACGAGGAGTCTCAAAATGCTCGAGACGTAAAGATCGATATATTGGAAGCCTGTGTTTGGACATCGGAATGGTACTGGGTGAAATCGGGAGTATACCGGAGTACCCGGAGGTTACCGGAACCCCCGGGAGGTATATGGGCCTTATTGGGCCTTAGTGGAAGAGAGGGGAAAGAAGCAAAGGAGCGGGCGCCCCCCCCCCCCAAGCCGAATCCGAATTGGGAGGGGGGCCGGCCCCCCCTTTCCTTCCTTCTTCCTCCTCCTTCCTTCTCTCCTAAAACCAACAAAGGGAAGGGGGAATCCTACTCCCAGTGGGAGTAGGACTACTTTGGGGCGCGCCTAGAGAGGCCGACCCCCTCCCCCTCCTCCACTCCTTTATATACGGGGGAGGGGGCACCCCATAGACACACAAGTTGATCATTGATCTTTTGCCGTGTGCGGTGTCCCCCTCCACCATAATACACCTCGGTAATATCGTAGTGATGCTTAGGCGAAGCCCTGTTTCGGTAGCAACATCATCACCGTCATCACACCGTAGTGTTGACGAAGCTCTCCCTCGAAGCTCTACTGGATCATGAGTTCGCGGGACGTCACCGAGCCGAATGTGTGCAGGTCGCGGAGGTGTCGTATCTTCGGTACTAGAATGGTCGATCGTGAAGACGTACGACTACATCAACTGCGTTGTCATAACGCTGCCACTTACGGTCTACGAGGGAACATAGACGATATTCTCCCCTCTCGTTGTTGTGCATCACCATGATCTTGCGTGTGTGTAGGATTTTTTATGAAATTATTGCGTTCCCTAACACTTGTGTCCTCGGCCACCACATGTGAAGTACTTGAAAAACTTGTCTTGACGGGGTCGTTTGGTGGCGCCGAAGATGATGGATTCTTGGATTTGTAGTTGCTTGCCTAAGAACGAGTCGAGGAAGGTGAAGATTGCTTGGAACTTGACTCGTCGCCGGTACTTGGTGATGCTCTAGTTGAGGTAGGAGTTGCCGAAGTCGCGGGAGCTTGAGAGTAGGAGCCGAAAGTCTTGGACGAGTATTTGGCGTATTTGAAGTCATCTTGCACTTGTCTCTCGGCCTTGGTCGCTTGGTGAACTAGGTCGAGAAGGTTTTAGTATGGTTGGAAGTCGGTAATACGCTTGATTGGGTCGTTGAGGCCGTTCAAGAAGCGGGCCATTGTTTGCTCATTGTCTTCCTTGACATTGGCTCGTATCATGGCAATCTCCATCTCTTGGTAGTATTCTTCCACCGTCTTTGTGCCTTGCTTGAGGAGTTGCAACTTCTTGAAGATATCACGGGTGTAGTGTGTAGGCACGAAGCGAGCTCTCATGACATCCTTCATTTCTGTCCAAGTTGTTATTGGTGGTTCTCCTCTTGCTTGTCGTCGCTCGATCACTTGTTCCCACCAAATGAGGATGTAGTCTTGGAACTCGAGGGAGGCCATGGCGATCTTCTTTTGCTCGTCGTAGTTGTGAAGACGGAATATCTTTTCCACCTTCAAGGCCCATGAGAGATACTCTTCGAGATCGTTGCTTCCAGAGAACTTGGGGATGGTGAACTTGAGCTTGTCGTAGCGTAGTTCTTCATCATAGTAGCGGTTGTGATGTTGCCCTTGCCGTGGAGGGAGGTTCTCGAATGCTCGTTCTTCATGTTGTCGCTCTTGGCACGGAGGAGGGTCATGAAGCATTTGTTCCACTTGGCGACGTTCTTGTCATGGAGGAGGACGAGGAATATGCACTTGGTTGCGCCTTTCTTATTGTTCTTCACGATGCACAACTTCTTCTTGGATCTCCCGATGAAGAGCTTCCTCTTGTTCTCGCACTTGGTGCTTGCGGTCTTCAACGGCACGAGTGGACTCGTGGAGTGTGTGTTTTACTTCAAGTGCTTGTGCTTGACGGATGGTATCATCATGTTGAGTCTCTTGACGAGGCACTTCTGGAGGTATTTGCTCTTTGTCCTTTGGTTCTTGCGCTTGTTGTCTCGACCGTTCACGAGCTCAAATTCGGTCTTGTAAGCCATTGCCATGGAATAGATTTTCTGGAGGTTGGCAATCTTGAGGATCTTCACGATGAGGGACTCGAGCTCGGGGAGGACTTGTTTCATAGGAGGAGTAGTCCGAAGATTTCTAACTTGATCGGCGGCTTGAGTGGAGCCGTCTTGATGACGAGGATGAGGAAGACGGGCGTCGCACAATCAGGTTGCGGAGTTCCTCCATTTGTGTATTGTACTTTTCATCGATGTAGTCGCGGTTCCTTGTTTTCGATTGACGAAGGTTGGAGGCGAGTTTCTCCAAGCGTTCACCCAAGGCTTCGCTCTCTTGATGTAGAGCTCGTTGCGCGATGAAGAAGTCGTTCTTGGTGATGTAGCCGTGGTCACCTTCTTGCTCCTTGAAAAGCGGGTTCACCGACGAAGTTGGCCTATCCATCATAACCAAGTGGAGTGAGTAGGAAAATGAGAGAACAATACCGAAGTTACCTTTTCCGAGGATTGAGGATGTAACAAGTGTCACTCAATGTAATGCCACAATAGTAGAATTGGAACCGGGTTTGTTTCTCACACCTACAAGTAGAAGGATTATGGAGTAGCTCGGTTAGGATGGTGGCAAAAATTTCAAGCAAATGTAAGACAAGATATCGATAAGGTTGAGAAGGTTCACAAAAATGCAAGTAAAGCAAATAGATCAAACCCAAGGATATCACTAGGAACACACACACGGAAGATAGAAGGGATCCACACAACCAAGGGGTGAGCTCAGATGTGTAACCACGGAAAATGCTCTTGTTGTGCGAATGCTAGAGATACGCTAGATCGATTGCTCAAATGGGCAAGATACGCTTGTGCACTAACCTATGAGAGAAACGTGCCGTCTTCAATCCCAACTATTGTATGTATGTGGTGACCAAGATGATACGACTATGCAACATGGCTCAATGATATTGTTTACATGCTCTATGTGTATCCTCTTTTGCTTAAAAGCTTTTCT
Organism: Triticum dicoccoides; assembly: GCF_002162155.2. NCBI lineage: Eukaryota > Viridiplantae > Streptophyta > Magnoliopsida > Poales > Poaceae > Triticum > Triticum dicoccoides. The sequence goes on along the minus strand of NC_041380.1, from coordinate 244,560,624 downwards.
TTCTTTTTTTCCATGCTTGATGCTCGAGCCAAGTATGATATGAGACAACTATTGTAAGATATGCACAGGAGAGACTTATTGCACAAAGATGATAACACGATCACTAAGGTGCACAAAAGCGTGGCCCGACACTTCTCAACTTGCTAGTCTTGATGGGTAAGTGATGCAAAATGGCTCTGTTTATCAATGCAAAAGCAAAGGTGAGTGTCATCGAGTTTACCGTCCTTGCTTATGGTTCGAATGGAGATGAATTTGTTGAAGCCAGTGTGGAGTCCGAGTCGATGGTCGAGAAGTGGTGATGATGATGTCCAAATGTGCCTAAGTAGCCAAAACACCTTAGGACACACGAGAAACCGCAGCCCGAAACTCAAACAACCACGAGAAATAGTGCGGAAGAACACGAGTGGTGGTTTGGAATCAAAACGATGCAAAACAGAAAATGGCCGAAAGTTTCTAGAGGGTCCGTGCGCACGGAGTAAGTGAGTCCCGTGTGTACGGGGTCCCGATGGCCCGTGTGCATGGGGTGCTCTGTTAGCGGACGAACTGTTCCTGATCCATCGGAATTTCCAAGTTTAAGGCCAAATTCGATGGATTGAAAGGTGGGGAAGCTTGTAGCTGGGTAGATCCAGTTGCCAAACACCAAATTCGTGGACCAAAACAACCAAATCTCATAAGATCCAACAAATTGCAATAAATTTTTTTGGGGCTATTTTTGGTGGGGATTTTCAAATTTGGACGAAAAAAACAACAAAATCAAGCTAGAAAATGGGGGGATGGGACTCCAAGATGTGAATCAACCTTGCTCTTGATACCAAGATGTTGTATGGTGGAACCCTAGAGGGGATCTTTTCACACTTGGAGGGGGAAACGAGGAAGAACACTCAAGATCACAAGGCACAAATCACTCAAACAAACCCAAATATCACATCCACTAGAGTAGCATACATGAGATCCACAAGATTACACGAACAATTCAAGGAAAATAGCACTAGATAAGTTCTTCCCACTAGGTGAGGTCTTGATCTTGATCTTCTCCAAAAGGAGGGCTTGATAATCCCAAGGATTCTTCCCAAGAGGGGTCTTGATCTCCAAGAGGAGGGGATACAAGGAGCAAAGCTCACAATGTTTTATCTAATACTTTGCTAACCCTAAACATGGTCCTAGGTACGACTTATATAGCCTTGGGGTCGAAAGAGATGAAGAGGACGGCGAAGGGCAATCTCAGCAGGCCATCCTGGGAGGCCCGTGCACACGGGGGTCCCGTGGGCACGGTACACGCCCGTGCGCACGAGGTGCTCCAGCGCCAACTTCCTGGGCAGTCCATGGGCACGGGGTTTTGGAGGCCCGTGCGCACGGGGTCACCTGGGACTTCCAGTGTTGCTGCTGTTGTGCTCCGTCTTGGTTCGCGTGGCCTTGGGGTGGTCCTCCTTCTCCTTGGTGATGCTCCTAAGCTTCTTGGTGGTGTTCCTCTTTGTACCTAATGAGACATAGCATATTTTGGTAAGGTAGCAACCAAGTCCCATTCGTATCCATATGTAAGTCAAGTAGGAAGGAGTTCACCTCGGTTTCCAAAGCACGTGCTCTCGCTCTTGTCATAGGTCCACGTGGGGCTTGATGTGTTGGTGTAGATTCCATGGGGATGATGGAAGGATGCTCCGCATAAAAAAGGCTCATGGTTCCAAGAGGGACCTTGTCACCTATGTGTGCGAAATGACATACGCTATCTCTTCGCGCCTTGATTTATTTTACAGAGGCAACATGCAACTATATATAGTAGTATCGTCCTGAAAATATCAAATTATTCACGGTTCGTTTTGCCTTTTTATACATTATTTGAGTTTCCTAGGCATTTTGGAACGTACTTTCATGTGTGCAAAGGTGATGTGTGTACTAGCCACATATGTAATTCAATGTTCAATCTGTTTATGGAATCAAGTCCTTATAAGTTGTAAGCACATATGTTGTTGTTCTATGTGCAATGACATCGCACACGGACCATACTGGGGAACCCGTCAGTGATGATTTCATCAATCGCTGACAATTGTATACCACCAAGCATTTGCCCACAACACACATGGCTTATTAGTAGAAATTGTCTGTGTTATTATCGGTCTTCGCACACATTTCTGATTAAAGACCAGTTTGCCGCGTATCACACACATTTTGTTATATTGAACCGCTTCTGTTCTCTTGGCTCAAAGCAAACAGTTCATCAGAGTGAACTGCATATCGTACATCGCACACACCTTGATTTGGCTGACCATTTCTTTTGTGTTGCCTAATCACAAACAGTTCATCCTGAGTGGACTGTATGCTGTATATCGTACACACCTTCATCTGGTTACCCGTTTCTTTTGTTCCTCATCATCACAAACAATTAATTGAATTTAACTGTATGCCCTGCATCGCAAACAGAACTAAAATCTTAACCATGTTTGATGCATCCGTCATCGCAAACGTTTTGCACCTTTTTGATGGGTTTTTACACCACTGTTTGCGATTATTGCATCGCACATAGTTTCGTCGAAGGGTCTCTGATCGTATAGTCGCATTAGCAGCATCCTGCAGTAGTGCGTGCTCATTCCTCATTTCCTCCGAGGGCTAGGGTTTCCCCTCCACCCCTTCGTCTAAGGCCTCATGTTCTATTACGGGCTAGATTCCCATGATCTAGCCCCAAATTCCTTCCTCCACATATCAGCATTCACTGTCGTGCGCGAGGCCGATGTAGGGTGGAACCCTATATGGCTGATCTTTCACAAAAGGAGTGGATCCTGCGATGAACACGAAGAACACAAGGGTAAAACACGAAGGGAAACACAAGAGAATCACTCAAACCAACAAGATACGGTCACACATATGCTAGATCCTCGAAAGACGATAGGAGATACAAGATCCACAATCAACAAGGGACGATACAAAGGTAACCGGTTCTTCTCCATGAGGAGGTCTTGAGAGGGTTCTTCCCGTAAAGGGGTCTTGAATCCGCTTGGGGAATATTCTTCGAAGAGGTCGTGAGCTCCAAAGGATCAGTAACCAAGGGGGTGAGGAAAGCTCTATCTCTAATATGAGCTATCACATTGCAATCCCTAGAAAGAGGGAGAAGGAGGTCTATTTATAGTCTAGAGTCACGAAAGGGTAAGTGGACTTCGGCCCAACACGCAGGTGACATACAACCCTCAGACGTCCGATGGTCACCGGTCGTCTCATGGCTCGCGAGGGTCCGGACGTCCGGTGCTCGTCGGAAGTCCGATGTTTTGGTCCGGGTGTGCTTTGGTTGGACATCCGGTCGGGGTCGGATGTCTGTGGCATCGGTCATCCAGTGATCTCCATACTTCTGATGTTTTGGCTCGGATGTGGTGGTGCCGGCTGTCTGGTGTTTCTCGGTCGTCCGGACGCCAGGAGTTGTCGGTCGTCCGATCGGCGTCGGTCGGCCGAACGCTGGAGCTGGGACTTGGCTGGCCGGTTGGAGCCTCAAGGCGCTGGACATCCGAGAGGCATCGGTCGTCCGATGATTAGGAGTTTCGTGCAGTCCTTCTTCTTGTCCATTGAACTTAGTGTCCTTGCCGTCTTGTCCGTTGGGTGTATCTGGTCTGTGGCTTTCCTCTAAATACCTGATCACACATAGGGTCTCCGCATGAGGTAGTAGCCATGTCTCATATGTAGGAAGTGGAAGTTCGGAGAGGAGCGAGTTCACCTTATCTTCGATAGCCTTTGCTCGGGTTCTTGTCATTGGTCCAAGTGGTGTCGTAGGAGATGTAGGTAGGTCCATGGGGATGACCTTGGGATGCTCGCATCATCTCCCCCCCCCCTTGTGAAAGATCTGACCTCGGATCGAAATCTTCATCACCATGGTTGCGCGAGAGATCCTTGACATTGAAGACGTCTCTCACGTTGTACTTGTCGCGCGGAAGGTCGATCTTGTAAGCGTTGTTGTTGTAGCTGAGGGAGTCCTATACTAAGGGGTCCTCGGGCGTCCGGACTGTTAGCCATGGGCCAGACTGATGGGCTGTGAAGATACGAAGACCGAAGACTGCACCCGTGTCTGGATGGGACTCACCTTGGCGTGGAAGGCAAGCTTGGCAACCGGATATGTAGATTCCTTTCTTTGTAACCGACTTTGTGTAACCCTAGATCCTCCCGGTGCTTATATAAACCGGAGGACTTAGTCCGGAGGGGGAATATTTGTTATCATAGCCATACCAACTAGACCTCTAGGGTTTAGCCATTACGATCTCGAGGTAGATCAACTCTTGTAATACTCGTATTCATCAATATCAATCAAGTAGGATGTAGGGTATTACCTCCATAGAGAGGGCCCGAACCTGGGTAAAATGTCGTGTCCCTTGTCTCCTGTTACCATCGACCTTAGACGCACAATTTGGGACCCCCTACCCGAGATCCGCCGGTTTTGGCACCGACATTGGTGCTTTCATTGAGAGTTCCATTGTGCCGTCGACGGAAGGTTCGATGGCCCCTTCAATCGTCGATAGTGGCGCTGTCCAAGGAGAAACTTTCCTCCCCAGACAGATCTTCGTGTTCGGCAGCTTCGCACTGCGGGCCAACTCGTTTGGCCACCTGGAGCAGATCGATAGCTACGCCCCTGGCCATCAGGTCAGATTTGGGAGTTTGAACTACGTGGCAGACATCCCTGGAGATTTAATCTTTGCCGGATTCGAGACCGCGGCGACCGCTCCCGGTCACCCCGATGATCATGACCTAAATCTGTCATCAGACCGCATCCTGGATATCGTTCTTGTAACCGCTCTGGCCTTAGAGCCAGAGCAGACTGCGCCATCTGACGACGGGAGGATCAACCCACCACGGAGGCCACAGATTCCACGACGTTGGAGTCGCACATAGACTTAACCTCTCACGACGTCTTTGTCACCGGAACTCCGAACTCGTCTCGGCCGGAAGTTCCGAACCACGTGAGCCCGCGGACACTGAACTTGATCGCTTATCGATTTTCGAGTTCAGCGCCACAAACATCTTCCGGCACTCACCTTTTGGCGATGTACTAAACTCGTTAAAGAACCTGTCCTTGGCGGAGGACTCACAACCGAACTATATCCGGTTCGAACTAGAGGCTGATGATGGGGAATTTTGCTTCCCACCTGCCACCCACTTCATAGCCACTGTCGAGGATTTAACCGACATGCTTAACTATGGCTCCGAAGACATCACCAGTATGAATGACGATGCCGACAAGGAGCAAGGCCAAAACCCGCCATTCACTGGACGACGGACGGCAACTTCTTCCTACGATGTATACATGGTGGACACGCCGGGAAAAACTAACAACGATGACAAAGAGGATCCAGTTGAGGATAAACCTCCTGAGAGACAGCCCAAGCGCCAACTTTCGAGACGCCGCTCTAAGTCACGTCGTTCCAAAGACTGCAGTACGGGCACCGGAAAAAATAATACTCCGGACGATGCTGAAAATAATGAAGACCCCGTCAAGGCAACCTCAGAATAGGGGGAACGGGATAGCCCGCAAGTTATCCCTGATGAACAGGCCATACACGGAGATTCGGAGGATAGTAATTATCTTCCGCTCTTCGAGGAAGAGGAGAGCCTCGGCAACGAGGATTTCATCGTGCCTTAGGAACCTCTCGAGCAGGAGCGCTTCAAACGCCGGCTAATAGCCACTGCAAGGAGCCTGGGAAAGAAGCAGCTGCAGCTTCAAGAGGACCAAGATCTGCTCAATGACAGATGGACCGAAGTCCTGGCCGCCGAAGAATACGGCCATAGTGGCCCAGCCAAAAACTACTCGAAGCGCAGATTGCTACCTCACTCGATGACGAGGTACTGGAGCCCGTACCATGATCGCATGATGCGGCAGGTCGACCATAACTTGGTTCGGATAAAGCGACAACTCAAGCCGAACACCAGATCGCCCCACCTCGCCATAAAGGCAAGAATAAAACAGCTCGGGGTTGTACATACGACCTTCCACAAGACTTGGACAGTAGAGCAAGACATGCAAGATCGATCTACGGGTCGCGAGGACGTGCATCGACACGCGACGACGGCTACCTATTCGGACGTGACAAACCTAGCCACGCCCGGGCCGAAAACCGCAAACGGACTCCATCAGAGGTACGCCACAGTGTGGCCCAACATAGAGGCGCCACACACCCTCTTTGCTTCACAGACGAAGTAATGGAGCATGAATTCCCAGACAGGTTCAAACCCATGAATATCGAATCATACGACAGAAAACGGATCCCGCGGTATGGATCAAGGACTTCCTCCTCCATATCCATATGGCCCGCGGAGATGACCTTCATGCCATCAAATACCTACCACTAAAACTCAAAGGACCAGCTAGGTACTGGTTAAATAGTCTGCTGGAAAATTCTACTAGCAGCTGGGAAGATTTGGAAGACGCCTTTAGCGACAACTTCCAAGGAACATATGTTCGGCCACCGGACGCCAATGACTTAAGTCACATTGTCCAACAGCCCGGAGAGTCATCCAGGAAGCTCTTGACTAGGTTCTTTGTCAAAAAGAACCAAATCGTCGACTGTCCGGACAATGGCTTGCACGCCACGTCGGCCAAGAAGGACCTAAATCCATGACGACCCTTACCGCTCTAATGACTCACTTTTGTGCGGGAGAAGACAGCTGACTCGCTCGTAGAAACAACAACGCCAGCGACTCGGGCACTTCCGAAATTTGAGACGGCAATGGCAAGCCACAACGAAGCAAACACAATAGTTGCAATGATAATGAAAGATCACACGACACAGCAGTCAAGCTGGATTTAGCAATCCCAAACCCGGTCAACGGAAAAGGCCATTCAAGGCAAACCAAGACGGACCATCCAACCTAGATAGGATATTGGACCGACCCTGCCAGATTCACGGGCACTGATGACCCACAAGTATAGGGGATCTATCGTAGTCCTTTCGATAAGTAAGAGTGTCAAACCCAACAAGGAGCAGAAGGAAATGATAAGCGGTTTTCAACAAGGTATTCTCTGCAAGCACTGAAATAATAGGTAACAAATAGTTTTGTGATAGGATAATTTGTAACAAGTAACAAAAGTAAATAAAGTGCAACAAGGTGGCCCAATCCTTTTTGTAGCAAAGGACAAGCCTGGACAAACTATTATATGATGTAAAGCGCTCCCGAGGACACATGGGAATTATCGTCAAGCTAGTTTTTAGCACATTCATATGATTCGCGTTCGGTACTTTGATAATTTGGTATGTGGGTGGACCGGTGCTTGGATACTGTCCTTACTTGGACAAGCATCCCACTTATGATTAACCTCTATTGCAAGCATCCGAAACTACAACAAAAGTATTAAGGTAAACCTAACCATAGCATGAAACATATGGATCCAAATCAGCCCCTTACGAAGCAACGCATAAACTAGGGTTTAAGATTCTGTCACTCTAGCAACCCATCATCTACTTATTACTTCCCAATGCCTTCCTCTAGGCCCAAATAATGGTGAAGTGTCATGTAGTCGACGTTCACACAACACCACTAGAGAGACAACATACATCTCATCAAAATATCGAACGAATACCAAATTCACATGACTACTAATAGCAAGAATTCTCTCATGTCCTCAGGAACAAACGTAACTACTCACAAAGCATATTCATGTTCATAATCAGAGGGGTATTAATATGCATGTAGGATCTGAACATATGATCTTCCACCAATTAAACCAACTAGCATCAACTACAGGGAGTAATTAACACTACTAGCAACCCACAGGTACCAATCCCGGGCTTGGAGACAAGAATTGGATACAAGAGATGGATTATGGTTTTGAGAGGAGATGGTGCTGGTGAAGATGTTGGTGGAGACTGCCCTCTCCCGATGAGAGGAGTGTTGGTGATCACGATGACGATGATTTCCCCCTCCCGGAGGGAAGTTTCCCCGGCAGAACAGCTCCGCCAGAGCCCTAGATTGGTTCCGCCTCGTGGCGGCGGAGTCTCGTCCGGAAAGATGGCTTATGATTTTTTCCACATCGAAAGACTACATATAGCAGAAGATGGCCATCGGAGGGCCACCAGGGGGCCCACGAGGTAGGGGGGCGCGCCCGGGGGGGTAGGGCGCACCCCCACCCTTGTGGGCAGGGTGTGGACCCACTGGTGAACTTCTTGCGCTTAGTATTTTTTATATATTCTGAAAACGTCTTCTGTGAAGTTTCAGGACTTTTGGAGCTGTGCAGAATAGGTCTCCAATATTTGCTCCTTTTCTAGCCCAGAATCCCAGCAGCTGGCATTCTCCCTCTTTATGTAAACCTTGTAAAATAAGAGAGATTAGGCATATGTATTGTGACATAATGTGTAATAACAGCCCATAATGCAATAAATATCGATATAAAAGCATGATGCAAAATGGACGTATCAACTCCCCCAAGCTTAGACCTCGCTTGTCCTCAAGCGAAAGCCGGAATCAAAAAATATGTCCACATGTTTAGAGATAGAGGTGTCGATAAAAATAAAATACGTACATGAGGGCATCATGATCATTCTTAGAACAACAACTTATATAATTCTTGTCATATGATCTCTTATGCTAGAGTAACAATTCGATCACAATTTCAAGTATGAATCATAAACTTCATTGAAAACTAACAAACTATAATCTCAGTCATTGGAGTAATTGCAATTTATCATAACATAGGAAAGAGTCAATATAAGAGCTTTTCAGCAAGTCCACATACTCAACTATCATATAGTCTTTGACAATTGCTAACACTCACGCAATACTTATGGGTATGGAGTTTTAATCGGACACAGAGAAAGATAGGGGCTTATAGTTTTGCCTCCCAACGTTTTACCTCAAGGGTAATGTCAACAATAATAGTTCATGAAAACTCACATCCAATTAGCCATATATACCAGGATCTTTCCAATATGTTGTGCTTGCCAAAAGATAAAATGTAAAAAGGAAGGGTGAAGATCACCATGACTCTTATGCAAAGAAGGAGATAAAAGTAAAAGATAGGCCCTTCACAGAGGGAAGTAGAGGTTGTCATGTGCTTTTATTGTTGGATGCACAAAATCTTAATGCAAAAGAACGTCAATTTTTATTGCCACTTGTGATATGGACCTTTATTATGCAGTTTGTCGCTTTTATTTCTTCCATATCACACGGTCGTATAAAGCTTATTTTCTCCCACGCTAATAAGTCATACATATTTAGAAAGAAATTTTTATTGCTTGCACCGATGACAACTTACTTCGAGGATCTTACTCAATCCATAGGTAGGTATGGTGGACTCTAATGGCAAAACTGGTTTTAAGGGTGTTTGGAAGCACAAGTAGTATCTCTACTTGGTGCAAAGAATTTGGCTAGCATGAGGGGGGAAAGCAAGCTCAATCATGTTGGATAATCCATGACAATATAATTTATCTTGGATGTAAGCAAACATAACCCATTACGTTGTCTTCCTTGTCCAACATCAACTCTTTAGCATGTCATATTTTAATGAGTCCTCACAATCATAAAGGATGTCCAAGATAGTATATTTATATGTGAAGACCTCTCTTTCTTTATTACTTCCTATTATTTGCAATGATGACCAAAACTATGTTTGTTAACTCTCAACAACTTTTATTCATCATACTCTTTTTATGTGAAGTCATTACTCCCCATAAGATCCATATGATCTCTTTGTTTCTTTTTATTCTTTCTCTTTTATTTTATTCACTCAAGATCATGGAAAAATAATCAAGCTCTTGACTCAACACTAATCTTTATTATATATAGCTCTTGGACTCGATTACATAGAAGGATCATAAAGCAAAACTCACCACTAGATCATACTAAAAGCTTTTATTCTACTAGATCAAGATATTATCAAAAGGATCGAACTAAGAAAAACGGTAAAGATAGAAGTGATGGTGATACGATGCCGGGGCACTCCCCCAAGCTTGGCAGTTGCCAAGGGGAGTGCCCATACCCATGTGACTATGTCTCTCTTTTCGGGGATGGTGATGTGATATTCTTGGCGATGATGCCCCTCAGGATACGATTTGACTCCTCGAGCTTATTGACTTGCTGCTTGAGGTCCATTATTTCCTTTCGAAGCTTTCCTGTAATAGCCAACGCTCCCTGCACCCAAGGGTGCTACATAGCTGCGGGAGAACCAATGACACTCTTTTTCATATTCTCATAAGAAAGAAATATAACATTGGAAGGGATAACCGAGTTTGGAATAGCTGAGCTCTGTAGTTCCCCCATTGTGAATCCAGGTTGGAAGCGAGAAGTGACTTCTTGATCCTCCTCCATGGCATCTATTCTCTTCAAATCAGCCTCCATCTCTTCCTCCGTTGCTGGCCCAAAGTGGTCAACATTGTTGTTTTTCATTGATCTAGGTGCCGGATGAGACAACCGGCTCTCCAACGATAGACTCTTGCGAAGACATCTTGCTCTAATCTGCAGCAACAACAGCTCGAAACACAAACAGAGGATAATTGCGTGATACGGGAGTCAAAACCTCCGGGAGATTATATAATGAATTTTCACCGACCAAAATACGTAACGTGTAAGAACACGGAGTCCGGAGAGCGCACGAGGTGCCCACGAGGTAGGGGGCGCGCCCAGGGGGGTAGGGCGCGCCCTCCACCCTCGTGGTGCCCTCGTGTTGGTTTTGGAGTCGGTTTACTTACCGTACCACATACCTATTCCTTTTCGGAGTCTGAAACGTTCTGAAAAGTGTGCCTTATGTATTCCTCCGGGGTTATGGTTTCAATAACATTGGTTTCAACATTTATAGGATTAGCTGAGATATAATGTTTAATTCTTTGACCGTTCACCACCTTCGGATTTGTGCCTTCGAAGTTGTTGATTTTTATGGAACCAGAACGATAGACCTCCTCGATAACGTAAGGACCTTCCCATTTAGAGAGAAGTTTTCTTGCAAAAAATCTTAAACAAGAGTTGTATAGCAATACATAGTCACCTACATTAAACTCACGCTTTTGTATCCTTTTGTCATGCCATCTTTTAACTTTTTCTTTAAATAATTTGGCATTCTCATAGGCTTGGGTTCTCCATTCATCAAGTGAGCTAATGTCAAATAACCTCTTCTCACCGGCAAGTTTGAAATCATAATTGAGCTCTTTAATAGCCCAATAAGCCTTATGTTCTAGTTCGAGATTTAAGTGACATGCTTTTCCATAAACCATTTCATACGGAGACATACCCATAGGATTTTTATATGCAGTTCTATAGGCCCATAATGCATCATCAAGTTTCTTGGACCAATTCTTTCTAGATCTATTGACAGTCTTTTGCAAAATTAATTTGAGTTCTCTATTACTCAATTCTACTTGAGCACTGGACTATGGGTGATAAGGAGATGCAATTCTATGATTAACATCATACTTAGCAAGCATTTGACGGAAATCACCATGAATAAAATGTGAACCACCATCAGTCATTAAATATCCAGGGACTCCAAACCTTGGGAAAATAACTTCTTTAAGCATCCTAATAGAGGTGTTATGATCAGCACTACTAGTTGGAATAGCTTCTACCCACTTAGTAACGTAATCAACAACAACTAAAATATGTGTATACCCATTAGAGGAAGGAAAAGGTCCCATATAATCAATGCCCCAAACATCAAATGGTTCAATAACAAGTGAATAATTCATAGGCATTTCTTAACGTCTACTAATATTACCAATTCTTTGACATTCATTGTCACATCCTTGGCTTTGCTATGCGCTTGGGCTAGCTTGGTTGTTGCATCATGTCTAAATTTATTTTAAACTTGAAATGGGGATGACAAACCCTAGCACTAAATAAAATGCAATTAGGATCAAAATAAAAAATATTTTCAATGAACCCAGAATGCCCTTTAGAAAAGTTCATTATTTTTGTTAAAGGTGAAAACCCCTGCCAACAATGATGCACATATTTCTAGGCCATTCTGGATTTTTGAATTAAATCCTATTGTATTTGACTTTGGGCATTTAAATACTATAAATAATTTAAATGTTCAAATAAATGTTGGAAATTGTTAAGGGTCACTGAAATAATTCAGAAAGCACCCATAATTGTTTCCAGGATTTTATGAAATGGTTTGGTATTATTACTAAATCAAAACAAATAGCAAAAAACTAGAAAACAGAAAGAAATAGAAAACAAGAGAGAGTTAGTACCTGGGCCTTACCTAGCGCCACCAACCGGCCCAGCACGGCCCAGCCCACCAGGCCTCCTCCTGTCGTCTTCCTCTCCTCGCCCCAAAGCAGCTCGGTGGCGAGCGCCGACGCTGCCCCGGCCACCTCCTGCTTCCCCGGCCACCTCCTGCTTCCCCGGCCCCTCCTAGACGACGCCACGGAGCGCCACGCAGCCCCTGGCTCTCTCTCACTCTCCCCCGACCCTTTCCCCCTTCTCTGCTCCTTTCCCCTCTCGCGCCCGAACGCCGCCGTCGTTCGCTGCCACCACGCCCACCATGCTCCTCTCGCCTCCCCGTGTCGCCTGAAAGCTCCGCCACCATCCATTACACCTCCTAGAGCAAGCCCCGAGCGCCGGACGCCCCAAGACGACCGCCTCGACTCCATCTTCAAGCTTCGGTCGCCAGTGATCGCCCTCGACGATTCGTCATCCTCAGCACGCCCCCGGCTATCCCGAGCATCGCTTCGTGATCTACGTGAGCCCTGCCGTCTTTCCCCTCTCTTCTCGCTGCGGAACGCACCCTCTAGCCGCCCTAATCACCGGAGCCGATTGCTCCTCGCCGGCGGCCATGGCGCCGCCGTGGCCAGGGCCACCCCAGCTTGCGCCCGAGCATGTTACCAAGTTCGCCGCCCTCCCAGGAGCCCGCAGCGCCCTTCTGTTTCCCCTCTAGTGCACCGCAGCACTGTGTTCGACCTCGGCCGAACTCCGGCGGCCACCTAGGTCATCGCCGGCGCCGATTTCGGCCACCCCGACCCCAGCTAACTCCACCAAGAGCTTTGGCTCGTCCCCAGCTCCACCTAGATGCCCTCCGCGGCCCATTTGGCCGTCGGAGTGGCCAAAACCACTCTCGCCGCCGCGCCGGGCTCGCCGGCGGCTAAACGCCGGTGTAGCCGACGTTGACCTTGACCACGGGTGGGCCCTGGTTGACTCTCCTGAGTCAATGACAGGTGGGGCCCAGCCCTGTTAACTATTTAGGATTAGTTTAAATTAATTTTAGTTTAACTAATTACACTGACACCCGGGACCCACTGTCAGGTTTGACCCGGACCGTGTCCCGTTGACCCGCTGATGTCACACTGACGTCAGGCTGACGCAGTAATTGATTTTCTGGATTTATTTTAATTCAGGAAATTTCAGAAAATACCCCAAACTTCTAAAAATCATATAAATTCAACCGTAGCTCAGAATGAAATAATTTATATATGAAAAATGATCAGAAAAATATGAAGAATCTGTTTACGCCATGATCATGGATGTTTGAACAAGTTAACCTCACTGAATAGGATGAATCATGATTAGGGTAATTTGTGAAAGAACATTTGGAGTTGGAGTTTAACCTTGTTTGAATTCCACTTCAATTAATTTGGCTTACAGCTGCATTAGCTCAAAACACCAGCATATTGCCATGTCATTATCATGCATCATATTGTTGCATCGCATTGATTGTGTTCTTTCTTGTTTGCCGGTAATTGTCCCCTCTCAGTAGACGACGTTCCGACGATTGTTCGATGACACCGATGAAGAACTATATTATCTTCAGAAGTGCCAGGCAAGCAAAACCCCCTTGTTCATTCCGATACAATCCTACTCTCTCGCCCTGCTCTCTTTTACTGCATTAGGACAACAACGAGTCATTTGTTACTTGCTGCGGTAGCTGAACCCCTTTATCCTCTGCATGACCTGTCATTGCCACAGTAAATAGATGAAACCCACTAGTATGAGTAGGAGTTGTTTGAGCCCTATTGTGCCTACTCATTCATGTTTGTTTGTCATGCCTGCTACTGCTTAGAGTTGAGTCAGGTCTGATTCATTGGGAATGAATCAAAGGTGTGTGAACGTGTCCTACTATGTGTGAGCTAAGTGTGTGAACACGTTTTGGTAAAAGGTAACGGTGAGAGGCCATGTAGGAGTACATGGTGGGTTGTCTCATTGAAGCTGTCCTTAGGAACTGAGCTCTGTGTTTGTGATCCATGATTTCAGCTACTACCATGCATTGGGCCCTAAATATGACCCCGCTTGACTTCTTATTCACCCTTGTCCTCTGTCCAGGAGTTGCAAGTAGTTTCTGGTGTTTGTAGTATGCTGGAGGCCGTGGACAGCGCTGACCGTAGGGGTGGGCTGTGATGCGGTAGGCACGTGGCCGGGTGTACTGGATACCCGTTAGGTATCTCGGGAACCCTGCACACATCGTTTGGGGCTGTGAGCGAAACTCCGGCCGGATCTCCTCATGGATGGAACCCGAATAGGCGATAAACCTGGACTAGAGACTTGAGTGATTAGGTAGGTCGTGGTCTACACCCACGTCGGCTTTCGCTTGAAGTCTGCCGAGCACATGTCGTGTGCAAACGCTAAGTGGTGGAAACATGTATGAAGAAGTACACCCCTGCAGGGTTAACATCATCTATTCGAATAGCCGTGTCCGCGGTAAAGGACTTCTGGGTTGCTTATATCAGTTCATAGACAAGTGAAAGTGGATACTCTAAAATACGCAAGATAAGCGTGAGTGCTATGGATGGCGTTCTCGCAGGGAGACGGGAGCGGATCCATAGTGGTGTATTGATATGGTGAATATGTGGACTCGTGTGCGCCACCTCAAAAGAGTTACTTGCAGTCGTAGTTTAGGATAGCCACCGAGTCAAAGCTGGCTTGCTGCAGTTAAACCCCACCATCCCCTTTGTTGATAATGATGCATATGTAGTTAGTTCTGATGTAAGTCTTGCTGTGTACATTTGTACTCACGTTTGCCTATTTTACGTTTTTGCAAAGAGACTTCAGTCTCACTAGTAGTTCCACGTGGACTTCGATGTTTAGCTTGTTACCTCAGCTACGATCTTGTGCCTCGGCAGGATTTGGTAGATAGTCAGGCTTCTCAGCCTTTTTCATTTATAGATGTCTGTACTCAGACATGATAGCTTCCGCTTGTGCTTTGATTTGTATGCTCTGAATGTTGGGTCATGAGACCCCTGTTTGTAATATCTCGCTCCTCGGAGCCTAATGAATAAATACTTGAGTTGTAGAGTCGTGTTGTGATGCCATGTTGTATTTGCGCATATCGAGCATATTGCGTGTATGTTATTGAAATGCTTGGTATGTGTGGGATCTGACTATCTAGTTGTTTATCCTTAGTAGCCTCTCTTACCGGGAAATGTCTCCTAGTGTTTCCACTGAGCCATGGTAGCTTGCTGCTGCTCCGGAACACTTAGGCTGGCCGGCATGTGTCCTTCTTCGTTCCTGTGTCTGTCCCCTCGGGGAAATGTCACGCGATGAATACCGGAGTCCTGTTAGCCCGCTACAGCCCGGTTCACCGGAGTCCTGCTAGCCCAGTGCTATAGCCTGGATTCACTCGCTGATGACCGACACGTTCGATGTTGGGTCATGGATGCCTGTCCCTGTAAGTTTGTGCCACTTTGGGTTTACGACTAGCCATGTCAGCCCGGGCTCCTTATCATATGGATGCTAGCGACACTATCATATACGTGTGCCAAAAGACGCAAACGGTCCCGGGCAAAGGTAAGGCGACACCCGTGGGAATACCGTGCGTGAGGCCGCAAAGTGATATGAGGTGTTACATGCTAGATCGATGTGGCATTGAGTCGGGGTCCTGACAGCGTTGGTATCAGAGCTTGACTGCCTGTAGGATTACCAAGCCAAACTGGTCGAAGTTGAGTCTAGAAATTCTTTAGTTATATAAGGGAATTGATTGTGGGGTGGAACGTAAGGATCTTTTTACTCCTTATACCTTATGCCCTTCTGATCTGAGTCATCTTATCTTTCCTACGGGGTTAAGGAACTAGGCTTTCTCTTCTTTATATCAGGATCACGTGTTACTAATCCGTAGACTTATAAGATTGTTGGATTTAAGCTTGAGTTCAGTTCCTACGACTTCTGTATGTTAACTGTTGATCTCGAAACATTGGAATTGTGCTTCTGAGTGGTTATGCCACCATTTTTGTGAATGTCTCAAATCTTTTCTGAGCATTTACAGCCGTTATGCCGTCCGAGTCATCCCAGGTTTCTAAATAGTCTGATGCATTTGCAAATCCTTTCTTTCCGTTCCCGATGTCCTTTATGGTCAGAATAAGCACACTAACCGGTGCGTTGAGGTAATTTATTGCCTCGACATATATGTTGGGATTATTATTATGACCCTAGGTGTGCTAGGGGATCATCTAGTAATCTAACCATGATTTGTGTCCCAGTGTGATGATTCTGGCCTTTATTCTCGAAAGCATTCCGTGATGCTACTTAGTAGTAGGTATTCTATTCCTGGGTTTTGAACCCGAGATTCACTCTACTTACTTCATGTTGATAGTGTTTGCTAGTTCCTTTAGGATATTAGTAACTTTGCGATAGTCCTCGAGGTCCGTGGTTTTTTTCCTTCTTCCAAATACTATGAACCGCTTATGGCAGATGTTTATTGGATCAAAAGATCACAATTAGAGTACTCTTGAGGAGATCTCCATTCATAAATCGTGACTCTGCCAATCCTATCTCTCTGCATGGGTTATCTGGAAGAAATGTTGATCTCGCTCGACATACTAATCTATGTATCCACAACTCAGAAAATAATATGTTCCTTTGAGTTGTTCTCTTTAGTTGCATTCTGACCCTCGTCTATCAATTGATAGTCAAGAGTATGTATGCATTCGTTCATCGATGCCTATTATTCTTGTGGTCCGTCAAGCCATTCTGTCCTGAATGACTTGGAGAAACAAACTCCAGTACCTCATCCATATCTAGGATTGGGTCAAAGCAGTTGTACTCCGCAGATCAAATGCCAATCCAGCTTTTGGTTCTGTTCTACCTTGGAGTATTACCCCCTTTATGTCAGAATTGTCATGAGAACTGCACCAACTCTCATGAATTTTGACGTAGTGATACTTCTCACCATCATTAGTCATTCCTCGGTCTTCGTGTTGATGCAACCGGAATACCGACAAATGAATTGTGATGTGTGAAATCAATACTCCTAGCAACCTCGTTGCTTGGTAGTTAAAGGACAATAATTTCATTCTTAGCGTGTTGGTTTTTGAATCATCCTTCTAAGACTGATCGTGCTATCTAGTCCTTATTTCGGTGCACCCTTCGATTGATGAGTTAGGATCTTGTCAAGTCCTCACTCATTTGATCATATCGTCTTGCCCTCAAAAGCGAGATTGTTCTCGAGCTTAGTAACATACCGGTGGTTCGTGATTTTCCGAATATCTTCTCGGAAGTATTACCAGGTTGTCCCCTGACTGTTATGTTGAGCTCGTGATCAAGTTGGTTTCTTGTGAACCACCCTCTCTCCAAGAATCGGTGTTAGATATCCCTGAGCTAGTTGGTTAAGCTAGACAACAACTTGGAGAGTTGGAAGATAAAAGCTTGCCTGACTTAGTTCGTCCCAAAGGGATATTCTTGTGTAGTGTGTGTTGAAGAAAGATGATATCTTCATCGATTGGTCCCTGTGATCAGTTGCTGGACCTATTGTCTTATCAATCCTTTGATTTGAGTGTGGGCTATCGTCAAATCAAATCAGTACCAGCGATGCTCGTAATGTTGTCTTACTCGTGGTTGATCCCTCGAGCATACACCATTACATCTTTGGTCTGACCAATGCTATCACCGTGTTCACATGATGGTGGAAGTCCAGTGATATGGAAATTCCGATGAGTTGTTGTTGAGCCCATCAGTAGCATTTCATCTCCCCCCATGAATCATGTTGAACATCAACCTAGTGTTGAAAATTTTGTAAGCAATGCCTTCGTGCTCCGTTCATGAAGCCTATGTTTGGATGAAAGTAGTGACTTCCTCTAATTCATGTGCATCTGATGTAAGTTGCCGCCATGAATTCGAGGAAGATTGTTTTGTTTCCTTTGGAATCATCCCAAATCAGTCATGGACACGTGCGAAGTATTCTGTAGTCTGGAGGCTTGCAACCTTCATTCTATATGTGTCCCTAGCACACTAAGCCACTGATTGACTTGTTCAAGGAAAAGAAGTCTATGCTTGGGATCTAATCCATGGACTTGCGTAAAGACTTCGATATCCTCGATGATGGTTCCCCCTCCTGAACTCGGTAGTGTTTTATTATAAGACTACTTTGTGGTCATGCTTGTCTGGGACAACGTGTTCACATGTTTGTAGCAGAACCAGCTCATGTTTTGGAGCTTACTATCGTAGTTCATTTCCCGAGAATCTCGCAACGTTATCTCGTCGATTTGTGTTGCAAACTTTCATTTTTCTTCCTAGACTCGATGAGTCTGGAATATCCTGACACCAACCAGATCTGAATCTCAGGCAGATGTGATGGTTGGAACATTTCCCAAGAACTATAATATTGGTCTCGCGATAACCGGTAAAGTGGATGTCATGGCCAACACACCCATCCGGTAGACCTATTATTATAGTATCTTGTTTGAGGAAGTTGGCCACCTCCCCATAAGGATTTCGTAGGATCTACTCCCTAGTTGTTCCTTATGATTTTTGTGCTCCCGAAGTCCGACCTTTTTACTTAATGGTCTGGTTACCAAACCATTTCAATAAATGGATTACGCTAGCACATTAAGGAGAGCATTAGAAGCGGAGTGCTAAATGTCTCTCGGTCGATCATCCAGATTTTATTTCCTTGGCCCCGCCAAGGGTGAAATCTGAGAAAGTGTTATCTTCCTTTGCATCTACATCATCCATCATCATTCATCATGGTAGCAAGTTGTGTTGCCAGGATCCTTGACACGGATATTGGTAAAATCTTGATGATTATGGAAATGCTCAAGTTCTTGAGAGCACGCGCAAGTGCTAGGTTTGATCGTCGGCATTAACTGTATAGTGCTCTCAGTTTCCTCGGCAATGCTATGACCTTTTCAAACAGTGAATTCACTCTCTATTGTTGGGTTCTTCCCCAGTTACCAGAATCATTCCCGGCATTTGCATTTTGTTCCCAGCTTGCATCGCCAATGTGTCATTCTACCATGGGTCTCTTCCATTTCCGGTGGTAAGCAAATTCATCCATTACGTTGTCTTCAACAAGGTAATCCACATCATCCAAGTCCGAGTATGCCATTCTACCGACCCCCTCCAAACGATCGCTCGAGAATTGCCTTAGGCTGGTTTAAAGAGTTTCAATGATCTCTGAATCAAAGGTAATTCTTTTTGCCACTTACGGGGGATATATATCTACGAGTCACCATCCCTAAGGTGCCTCGTTGTGGTATCATGGCAACTCAACTCCTCGCTACGTTGACAATCGTTTACCACCTTTTTAAGTGTGGAATTATAGTCTACCTGGTAAACCTCCGTCATTTGTTCCACTCCTTTCCGCTAGAGGTGTGCTTCGTCTCTCAGCTCAAGAGATGTTGCTATGTCTCATTCCATGAGTTAATCCTGAGTTGTTCGACCTTCGAGAAGAACGATTCTTTTGGGGTCTTTCCTTCCTCTCGTTGTCATGATAGTTGGAGTTCTCAGAGCAAGACTTCAAGACAATGTTGGTGAACGAATCAACGTTCAGTTGAGGTGCAACCTGGATCGTGAAGATTGTGCTAGTTTGCGTTCCCCCTTTACCTTACCCTACGCTTGAATCTCGGGACGAGATTTTTGTTTAGTGGGGGTGAGTTGTCACATCCCTGGCTTTGCTATGCGCTTGGGCTAGCTTGGTTGCTGCATCATGTCTAAATTTCTTTTAAACTTGAAATGGGGATGACAAACCCTAGCACTAAATAAAATGCAATTAGGATCAAAATAAAAAATATTTTCAATGAACCCAGAATGCCCTTTAGAAAAGTTCATTATTTTTGTTAAAGGTGAAAACCCCTGCCAACAATGATGCACATATTTCTAGGCCATTCTGGATTTTTGAATTAAATCCTATTGTATTTGACTTTGGGCATTTAAATACTATAAATAATTTAAATGTTCAAATAAATGTTGGAAATTGTTAAGGGTCACTGAAATAATTCAGAAAGCACCCATAATTGTTTCCAGGATTTTATGAAATGGTTTGGTATTATTACTAAATCAAAACAAATAGCAAAAAACTAGAAAACAGAAAGAAATAGAAAACAAGAGAGAGTTAGTACCTGGGCCTTACCTAGCGCACCAGCCGGCCCAGCACGGCCCAGCCCACCAGGCCTCCTCCTGTCGTCTTCCTCTCCTCGCCCCAAAGCAGCTCGGTGGCGAGCGCCGATGCTGCCCCGGCCACCTCCTGCTTCCCCGGCCCCTCCTAGACGACGCCACGGAGCGCCACGCAGCCCCTGGCTCTCTCTCACTCTCCCCCGACCCTTTCCCCCTTAGCTGCTCCTTTCCCCTCTCGCGCCCGAACGCCGCCGTCGTTCGCTGCCACCACGCCCACCATGCTCCTCTCGCCTCCCCATGTCGCCTGAAAGCTCCGCCACCATCCATTACACCTCCTAGAGCAAGCCCCGAGCGCCGGACGCCCCAAGACGACCGCCTCGACTCCGTCTTCAAGCTTCGGTCGCCGGCAATCGCCCTCGACGATTCGTCATCCTCAGCACGCCCCCGGCTACCCCGAGCATCGCTTCGTGATCTACGTGAGCCCTGCCGTCTTTCCCCTCTCTTCTCCCTGCGGAACGCACCCTCTAGCCGCCCTAATCACCGGAGCCGATTGCTCCTCGCCACCGGCCATGGCGCCGCCGTGGCCAGGGCCACCCCAGCTTGCGCCCGAGCATGTTACCAAGTTCGCCGCCCTCCCAGGAGCCCGAAGCGCCCTTCCGTTTCCCCTCTAGTGCACCACAGCGCCGTGTTCGACCTCGGCCGAACTCCGGCGGCCACCTAGGTCGTTGCCGGCGCCGATTCCGGCCACCCCGACCCCAGCTAACTCCACCAAGAGCTTTGGCTCGTCCCCAGCTCCACCTAGATGCCCTCCGCGGCCCATTTGGCCGTCGGAGTGGCCAAAACCACTCTCGCCGCCGCGTCGGGCTCGCCGGCGGCTAAACGCCGGTGTAGCCGATGTTGACCTTGACCATGGGTGGGCCCGGGTTGACTCTCCTGAGTCAATGACAGGTGGGGCCCAGCCCTGTTAACTATTTAGGATTAGTTTAAATTAATTTTAGTTTAACTAATTACACTGACACGCGGGACCCACTATCAGGTTTGACCCGGACCGTGTCCCGTTGACCCACTGATGTCACACTGACGTCAGGCTGACGCAGCAATTGATTTTCTGGATTTATTTTAATTCAGGAAATTTCAGAAAATACCCCAAACTTCTAAAAATCATATAAATTCAACCGTAGCTCAGAATGAAATAATTTATATATGAAAAATGATCAGAAAAATATGAAGAATCTGTTTATGCCATGATCATGCATGTTTGAACAAGTTAACCTCACTGAATAGGATGAATCATGATTAGGGTAATTTGTGAAAGAACATTTGGAGTTGGAGTTTAACCTTGTTTGAATTCCACTTCAATTAATTTGGCTTACAGCTACATTAGCTCAAAACACCAGCATATTGCCATGTCATTATCATGCATCATGTTGTTGCATCGCATTGATTGTGTTCTTTCTTGTTGCCGGTAATTGTCCCCTCTTAGTAGACGACGTTCCGACGATTGTTCGATGACACCGATGAAGAACTATATTATCTTCAGAAGTGCCAGGCAAGCAAAACCCCCTTGTTCATTCCGATACAATCCTACTCTCTCGCCCTTCTCTCTTTTACTGCATTAGGACAACAACGAGTCATTTGTTACTTGCTGCGGTAGCTGAACCCCTTTATCCTCTGCATGACCTGTCATTGCCACAGTAAATAGATGAAACCCACTAGTATGAGTAGGAGTTGTTTGAGCCCTATTGTGCCTACTCATTCATGTTTGTTTGTCATGCCTGCTACTGCTTAGAGTTGAGTCAGGTCTGATTCATCGGGAATGAATCAGAGGTGTGTGAACGTGTCCTACTGTGTGTGAGCTAAGTGTGTGAACACGTTTTGGTAAAAGGTAACAGTGAGAGGCCATGTAGGAGTATATGGTGGGTTGTCTCATTGAAGCCGTCCTTAGGAACTGAGTCTGTGTTTGTGATCCATGATTTCAGCTACTACCATGCATTGGGCCCTGAAATATGACCCCGCTCGACTTATTATTCACCCTTGTCCTCTGTCCAGGAGTTGCAAGTAGTTTCTGGTGTTTGTAGTATGCTGGAGGCCGTGGACAGCGCTGACCGTAGGGGTGGGCTGTGATGCGGTAGGCACGTGGCCGGGTGTACCGAATACCCGTTAGGTATCTCGGGAACCCTGCACACATCGTTTGGGGCTGTGAGCGAAACTCCGGCCGGATCTCCTCATGGATGGAACCCGAATAGGCGATAAACCTGGACTAGAGACTTGAGTGATTAGGTAGGTCGTGGTCTACACCCACGTCGGCTTTCGCTTGAAGTCTGCTGAGCACATGTCGTGTGCAGACGCTAAGTGGTGGAAGAAGTACACCCCTGCAGGGTTAACATCATCTATTCGAATAGCCGTGTCCGCGGTAAAGGACTTCTGGGTTGCTTATATCAGTTCATAGACAAGTGAAAGTGGATACTCTAAAATACGCAAGATAAGCGTGAGTGCTATGGATGGCATTCTCGTAGGGAGACGGGAGCGGATCCATAGTGGTGTATTGATATGGTGAATATGTGGACTCGTGTGCGCCACCTCAAAAGAGTTACTTGCAGTTGTAGTTTAGGATAGCCACCGAGTCAAAGCTGGCTTGCTGCAGTTAAACCCCACCATCCCCTTTGTTGATAATGATGCATATGTAGTTAGTTCTGATGTAAGTCTTGCTGTGTACATTTGTACTCACGTTTGCCTATTTTACGTTTTTGCAGAGAGACTTCAGTCTCACTAGTAGTTCCACGTGGACTTCGACGTTTAGCTTGTTACCTCAGCTACGATCTTGTGCCTCGGCAGGATTTGGTAGATAGTCAGGCTTCTCAGCCTTTTTCATTTATAGATGTCTGTACTCAGACATGATAGCTTCCGCTTGTGCTTTGATTTGTATGCTCTGAATGTTGGGTCATGAGACCCCTGTTTGTAATACCTCGCTCCTCGAAGCCTAATGAATAAATACTTGACTTGTAGAGTCATGTTGTGATGCCATGTTGTATTTGCGCATATCGAGCATATTGCGTGTATGTTATTGAAATGCTTGGTATGTGTGGGATCTGACTATCTAGTTGTTTATCCTTAGTAGCCTCTCTTACCGGGAAATGTCTCCTAGTGTTTCCACTGAGCCATGGTAGCTTGCTGCTGCTCCGGAACACTTAGGCTGGCCGGCATGTGTCCTTCTTCGTTCCTGTGTTTGTCCCCTCGGGGAAATGTCACGCGATGAATACCGGAGTCCTGTTAGCCCGCTACAGCCCGGTTCACCGGAGCCTGCTAGCCCAATGCTACAGCCTGGATTCACTCGCTGATGACCGACACGTTCGATGCTGGGTCATGGATGCCTGTCCCTGTAAGTTTGTGCCACTTTGGGTTTACGACTAGCCATGTCAGCCCGAGCTCCTTATCATATGGATGCTAGCGACACTATCATATACGTGTGCCAAAAGACGCAAACGGTCCCGGGCAAAGGTAAGGCGACACCCGTGGGAATACCGTGCGTGAGTCCGCAAAGTGATATGAGGTGTTACATGCTAGATCGATGTGGCATTGAGTCGGGGTCCTGACATTCATCACAAGATAAGACAAACTTACGGGCATCCTTGGAGATAGTAGGCCAATAAAAACCGAATTGCAATACCTTGTGTGCAGTTCTATCTCCAGCATGGTGTCCTCCATAAGCCTCGGAGTGACACTTGCGTAGGATCTGCTCATGTTCATGCTCAGGTACACAACGTCTAATAACACCATCTACTCCTTCTTTATAAAGATGTGGGTCATCCCAAAAGTAATGTCTCAAATCATAGAAGAACTTTTTCTTGTCCTGGTATGTGAAACTAGGTAGTATAAATTTAGCAACAATGTAATTAGCATAATCAGCATACCATGGAGAAGTATGAGAAGCATTTATGACATTTAATTGTTCATCAGGAAAGCTATCATCAATAGGTAGTGGGTCATCAAGCACATTTTCTAACCTAGACAAGTTGTCTGCAACGGGGTTCTCAGCTCCCTTTCTATCAACAATATGCAAATCAAATTCTTGTAGCAAGAGAACCCATCTAATAAGTCTAGGTTTAGCATCTTTCTTTTCCATAAGATATTTAATAGCAGCATGATCAGTGTGAATAGTTACTTTAGAATCAAGCATATAAGGTCTGAACTTATCACAAGCAAATACAACTGCTAAGAATTCTTTTTCAGTAGTAGCATAATTTCTCTGGGCATTATCTAGAGTTTTACTAGCATACTAAATAACATTTAATTTCTTATCAACTATTTTCCCTAGAACAGCACCTACAACATAATCACTAGCATCACACATAATTTCAAAGGGTAAATTCCAATCAGGTGGCTGAACAATCGGTGCAGAGATCAATGCTTTCTTAAGTATTTCAAATGCTTCTACACAATCATCATAAAAAACAAATGGTATATCTTTTTGTAATAAATTAGTCAGAGGCCGAGAAATTTTTGAGAAGTCCTTAATGAACCTCCTATAAAAACTGGCGTGATCAAGGAAACTTCTTATACCTTTGATGTCCTTGGGACATGGCATCTTTTCAATAGCATCAACCTTGGCTTTATCAACCTCAATGCCTCTTTCAGAAACTTTATGCCCAAGACAATACCTTCATTAACCATAAGGTGGCACTTTTCCCAATTCAAGACAAGATTAGTTTCTTCACATCTCTGCAAAACTCGGTCAAGGTTGCTTAAGAAATCATCAAAAGAGGATCCATAGACGGAAAAATCGTCCATGAAAACCTCACAAATTTTTTCACAAAAGTCAGAGAATATAGCCATCATGCATCTTTGAAAGGTAGCAGGTGCATTACATAAACCAAAAGGCATACGTCTATAAGCAAAAGTACCAAAAGGGCGAGTAAAAGTAGTCTTTGATTGATCATTGGCTGACACAGGTATTTGAGACAAACCAGAATAACCATCTAGAAAGCAAAAATGTGTATGTTTGGATAATCTTTCTAGCATTTGATCAATAAAAGGTAAGGGGTAATGATCTTTTTTTAGTAGCTTTATTTAATTTGCGGAAATCAATTACCATCCTATAACCTGTAATAATTCTTTGCGGGATCAACTCATCTTTATCATTAGGAACGACAGTAATACCTCCCTTCATAGGGACATAATGGACATGACTTACCCACTGACTATCAACAACTGGATAAATTATACCTGCCTCAAGAAGCTTTAGTATTTCCTTCCTTACTACTTCCTTCATCTTAGGATTCAGCCGTCGTTGATGATCACGAACTGTATTGGCATCTTCCTCCAAATTTATTTTGTGTTGACATAGAGTGGGACTAATGCCCTTAAGATAATCAAGAGTATATCCAATAGAAGCATGGTGCTTCTTCAGAGTTTTCAACAATCTCTCTTCTTTATGCTCTGAAAGGTTAGCACTAATAATAACATGATATATCTTTTTCTCATCAAGATAAGCATATTTAAGAGTATCAGGTAATGGTTTAAGCTCACACACGGGATCACCCTTGGGTGGAGGAGCATCACCTAGGATTTCAACAGGCAAATTGTGTTTCAGGATGGGTTCCTATTTAAAGAATACTTCATCTATTTCCCTTCTTTCATTCATAAACATATCATTTTCATGGTCTAGCAAATATTGTTCTAAAGGATCACTAGGAGGTACGGCAATAGAAGCAAGACCAATAATTTCATCTTTACTAGGCAATTCCTCTTCACAGTGTTGTCTATGAAATTTAGAGAAATTAAATTCATGAGACATATCACCTAAACCAATAGTAACAACATCCTTTTTGCAATCTATCTTAGCATTAACAGTGTTCAAGAAAGGTCTACCAAATATAATGGGACAAAAGCTATCTTGTGGGGAACCAAGAACAAGAAAATCAGCAGGATATTTAGTTTTCCCGCACAAGACTTCAACATCTCTAACAATTCCAATTGTCTAAATAGTATCTCTATTGGCAAGTTAAATTGTGACATCAGTATCTTCTATCTCAGCAGGTGCAATATCATGAATAATTTCTTTGTATAAGTCATGAGGTATAGCACTAGCACTGGCACCCATATGAAATAAGCCATGATAACAATGGTCTCCTATTTTAACAGAAATAACAGGCATGCCTACCAAAGATCTAGGTTTATCTTTAGCACAAGGTATAGCAATTCTAGCAGTCTCATCACGGAAATGAATAACATGCCCATCAATATTATCAGACAGGAGATCTTTAACAATAGCAATATTAGGTTCAACTTTAATTTGCTCAGCAAGTCTGTAAGTTCTAATATTGCTTTTACGAACCACAGTAGAAGCTTTAGCATGATCTTTTATCCTAACAGGAAAAGGTGGTTTCTCAACATAAGCAGTAGGAACAATAGGATCATTATAAGTGATAGTCTTTTCTTCAACTTTAATAGGTGCAGGTACTTTTACTTCTATTGGAGGATGATATTTAAACCACTTCTCCCTAGGGAGATCAACATGAGTAGCAAAAGATTCAAAAAAAAGCTACTATCTCAGAGTCAAGTCCATATTTAGTGCTAAATTTACGGAAAACATTGGTATCCATAAAAGATTTAACACAATCAAACTTAGGTGTCATACCTAACTCCTTACCTTCGTCGAGGTCCCAATCTTCAGAGTTGCGTTTAATTCTTTCCAATAAATCCCATTTGAATTCAATAGTCTTCGTCATAAAAGAGCCAACACAAGAAGTATCGAGCATGGTGCGAAAGTTATCAGAAAGCCGAGCATATAAATTTTGAATAATCATTTCTCTTGAGAGCTCATGATTGGGGCATGAATATAACATTGATTTAAGCCTCCCCCAAGCTTGAGCGATGCTTTCTCCTTCGCAAGGCCAAAAATTATATATATAATTGCGATCACGATGAACAAGATGCATAGGATAAAACTTCTGATGAAATTCCAATTTCAATCGTTTGTAGTTCCATGACCCCGTATCACCACATAGCCTATACCATGTCAATGCATCTTCCTTCAAAGATAAAGGAAAGACCTTCTTCTTAATAACATCTCCGGGTACACCTGCAAGCTTAAATAATCCACAAACTTCATCAACATATAATAAGCGCTCATCAGGATGCGTTGTTCCGTCTCCCACAAAAGGATTAGCTAGCAGTTTTTCTATCATACCCGAAGGAATTTCAAAGCAGACATTTTCATTTTCAGTAGGCTCAGTAGATTGAGCAACAACTCTTTGCTCTACTGGTTGGGGTGAAGATACCCCGAACAAGCCCCTCAAAGGATTACTTTCCATAGTAACAAGTGATAGTAAATTTCAGCACACTATATAATTTTTTCCTTACCAAATTCCACCTACCAAAGGTGCTTCACTCCCCGGCAACGGCACCAGAAAAGAGTCTTGATGACCCGCAAGTATAGGGGATCTATCGTAGTCCTTTCGATAAGTAAGAGTGTCGAACGCAACGAGGAGCAGAAGGAAATGATAAGCGGTTTTCAGCAAGGTATTCTCTGCAAGCACTAAAATAATAGGTAACAGATAGTTTTGTGATAGGATAATTTGTAACAAGTAACAAGTAACAAAAGTAAATAAAGTGCAGCAAGGTGGCCCAATCCTTTTTGTAGCAAACGACAAGCCTGGACAAACTCTTATATGATGTAAGGCGCTCCCGAGGACACATGGGAATTATCGTCAAGCTAGTTTTCATCACGTTCATATGATTCACGTTCGGTACTTTGATAATTTGGTATGTGGGTGGACCGGTGCTTGGGTACTGTCCTTACTTGGACAAGCATCCCACTTATGATTAATCTCTATTACAAGCATCTGCAACTACAACAAAAGTATTAAGGTAAACCTAACCATAGCATGAAACATATGGATCCAAATCAGCCCCTTACGAAGCAACGCATAAACTAGGGTTTAAGCTTCTGTCATTCTAGCAACCCATCATCTACTTATTACTTCCCAATGCCTTCCTCTAGGCCCAAAGAATGGTGAAGTGTCATGTAGTTGACGTTCACACAACACCACTAGACAAGAGACATCATACATCTCATCAAAATATCGAACGAATACCAAATTCACATGACTACTAATAGCAAGACTTCTCCCATGTCCTCAGGAACAAACGTAACTACTCACAAAGCATATTCATGTTCATAATCAGAGGGGTACTAATATGCATGTAGGATCTGAACATATGATCTTCCACCAATTAAACCAACTAGCATCAACTACAAGGACTAATTAACACTACTAGCAACCCATAGGTACCAATCCCGGGCTTGGAGACAAGAATTGGATACAAGAGATGAACTAGGATTTTGAGAGGAGATGGTGCTGGTGAAGATGTTGACGTAGATTTCCCTCTCCCGATGAGAGGAGCGTTGGTGATGACGATGGCGATGATTTCCCCCTCCCGGAGGGAAGTTTCCCCGACAGAACAGCTCCGCCAGAGCCCTAGATTGGTTCCGCCAAGGTTCCGCCTTGTGGCGGCGGAGTCTCGTCCGGAAAGATGGCTTATGATTTTTTTCCCTCATCAAAAGACTCCATATAGCAGAAGATGGCCATCGGAGGGCCACTAGGGGGCCCACGAGGTAGGGGGCGCGCCCCCACCCTCGCGGGAGGGTGTGGCCCCCCTGGTGAACTTCTTGCGCTCAGTATTTTTTATATATTCTGAAAACGTCTTCCGTGAAGTTTCAGGACTTCTGGAGCTGTGCAGAATAGGTCTCTAATATTTTCTCCTTTTCTAGCCCAGAATCCCAGCTGCCGGCATTCTCCCTCTTTATGTCAACCTTGTAAAATAAGAGAGAATAGGCATAAGTATTGTGACATAATGTGTAATAACAGCCCATAATGCAATAAATATCGATATAAAAGCATGATGCAAAATGGATGTATCAGGCACCCTGATAAACCAGCTAATCATACCAACAAAAGCTGTTGGGTCTTCAAGCAGGCCGGCAAACTCAATGCCGAACATAAGGGGAGGAGGCCGCCGGGCGATAGGGACGATGGAGAGGTTCACCAACCAAATACCAGG
>NC_041380.1:244487444-244531058 GCF_002162155.2 Triticum dicoccoides | reverse complement strand
TCAATCCCGGAGCAGAAATACCAGTTCGGCTTCTGCTTCCCACTTCGTATACCCACTCAATCTATACCGCGCATAGATCACTACGCACTCAAGATACCATGGGCATTGGCGGAAGCACAATACGGACAAGCCGGCAAGCATTCCTGTAACATTTTTATCTACTTTCCTTTTTCTTTCTTCATTATCTCTTACAAACAGGTGGTCCAAAATTACTTTTTGTAGACCGCACTCTCTATTTCGAGCATGTAAAGTGCCTTTTTCCTCCGCCTTCGACCCCAGGCATATCAAATAGCTGGGGTTGCGGCTTTGTTATCTATATATACGATTGGCACATCACTCAGATCCCAGTAAAAATAATCCATTCTTTTCTAAAGGACCGAGTATTTCCCCTACGGTTGTTTCAAAATTCAAACATACACCTCAGCATAACTTACTAGGGGCTCGGTATGGGAACAAATGAGTTGCTGACAAGTCTGAACAGCTCTATAGTGTACTTCGGCGTCGCGAGTTTGGCCTTATATGCATCAGCTCCGTATCATGTCTTGGGTCAATAGTTGGGTTGCCCGGCTCCTGTGCGTGCTATCCTACGTTCTGCTCTATTGGCTAGGGTAGTAAAGCGATAACTACTGTGATTGTGCTTCCGGTTCACCTGGTTAAGCACCTCAGTAGAGAAAGCCGAAAACTGACTGTCATGATGCGGCGAGAGCTGGTCAACCACTCGATGACTTATCGGAATCTTTAGTGATTCCTCCGTCTCACATGAAGGACCTCTTTCTAGTCAAATATGTAAACGCATCGTTTGAATAAGCAGCATACATACCAGGGGCTATGTCGTAGACCCACCATAAAACTCCTATGGCTAAGTGAAAGTGTTAATGCCTTATAGTCTGGTTGCCTGGTTCGCCACATTGACACCTCCTTCACGGACCAAGATGTTGGGTCAAGAGTGATCAGATGCAATTTCGAACACCCCCATACTACCTATGAGGGGGCTGAAGCCGACGACTGGAAAACTTTCAGGTCATATACAAACGGCCGCACATGAGGAACAAAAGCCTTTAGGCAAAATCAAAGTATAGACTGATTGCAACAATTGTCTTTTACAATTCATAAAGAATTCACTCGAATATTATGCCTTTCAAACATTGACCCTCTCTCAAGCGGGCAGCCTCTAAGACGTCCTCAAAGTAATGCTTTGGTGCGTAATGGTCCTTGCCCTTGGGTGGACCCTGCGCGGCAACATCGACGGCCTTCGTCTTCCCTAGTATATTTTGACTCGGGTAAAGGCCATCCATTCACCTTCAATGCATGTCGACCGCTTCACAGCGTCGATACGTGGCACCACATCAGCAAGCTGCCGCACCAAGACAAAATAGCTATTCGGAATCGGCTCCGTCAGCCACAGCTGAAGTATGACGTTCTTCATGGCAGCACCGGACATCCTATGAAGCTCGGCCCATTGGGACATCTGTTCATTCAGCAGCAGAGGGCGTTTTGATACGCTAAACTATGACCAGAAAAGCTTCTTTGTTGCATATCCCTCTTGCACTTGGTAAAACTGCGCCGCATCGGATGAACTCTTCGGCAGGTCCAAAAACACGTCTGGAGAACTCCACACTTGGTTAAGCTGAGCATAATTCGGATCGCCGAACTTAGTCTGTAATAAAAAGGGCTTACCAGCCGCCACCTCCCCAGCTTGCCGAATCTCCTCATGGGCCGCTCTAGAGTCGGACCGCGCTTCTCTCGCCTCTCGTAAGGCCTTGTCAAGCTTAGCCATTTTGGCTTTATTCTCCTTCTCTAGGAATTCAAACGGCTAGTAGCGTTTTTCAGTTCAAGCGCCATCGTGGATATTTTCTCCTCGTCTTGGTGCTGAGCAGCTCGTTCGGCCTTCAACTCGGCTGATGCCTTTTCGGTAGCCACATTACTAACCCGGGCCTGATCCTTGGCCCGGGCGAGCTCCACCCGAAGAATCTCAACGGCGGCGGCACCATCTATAGCCATGCATATTCCAGCATGCAACTTTTAGCGTCACGCTTATATTACAAACATGTATATGTAAGGATTGCTCTAAAATCATACCTTGCGCCTCATCAAGTTGCCTGTTGATAAGCGCGATATCATTATCTGCCTCATCAATCTTATGTTGCAAATCTGCAACTTCTATAGTACGGGAAGTCACCGGAGAATTCACCGCCTGTGTTCCAATTAATCAGGCCAGTCCCTGGGCATTTCTTTTGATCCTCTGATCGCCTCCCTCGGGAAGCCAATCAGAGTCTCATGGGCTACTATCTATACAAAGGTGTATTTTGTGAATAAAACACAATTGCACAATACAAACCTCGAAGCCTCTTAGTAGGCTCACAAAGGCCTCATTCAGTCCGCTCTTAACGAATAGGACCTTTTCAACTACCGTGCCCATCAAGGTACGATGTTCCTCTGAGACTGACGCCTGCCGCAACATGTTCGTCAGTATATCCGGTGCCTATGGGTCTCCGGGGGCTGCTGTAGGAGTACGGCCACCCTTTGAAGGGATCTGTTTATTCATATCCAACTGTATACCAGATTGTTCGAGGCCTTCATTATTGGTCCCCGGGCCCTGGGCCACAGAAGTATCACCTCGGGTAATGTCTTCATCATCCCTTGCACCACCTACTGGTCTGGGGAGACCCTCCGCAACGACACCTCGAAGTCGTCCGCCCTATTGGACGGAGAAACCGGTGGAGGCGTCTCGCTTTCCATCATCTCGGGGAGAAGGTCCCCCGAAGAAGAGGATTATTGTAGAAGACGGTGTGCCGAACTGCAAAAAAACATATATTCCAGGCATTACAAGAAAAGAACGGGATATGTTTAAAACATCCTTGTTCACTTATGATTTGGCCTGAGGCTTGTCCTCGTCATGAGACTGTGCTTCAACGTCCTCCAGGCCCGAGCCACCCAATAGAGGCATCTTGCCTCGCCTAGGAGCTTGTTTCTCCAAATCTTCGGAGGTGGCCCTTTTCTTCCTATGAGGGGAGGAGACAGTGGCCCCCCTTCACTTTTGTCTTTGGATGAGGGAACTTTTGTTCCTCCGGACACAATATCTGATGAACCCTTGGGAAAGGGATCATCTTTGGTTCCCCCACTCTCCGCCTCGCCCTCGTTCACAAGCATCTGGTGTGGCGCCAAGGCCAGCATCCTTGTTAGAACAGGATTCGCTGGGCCTTCAGGAAGAGGGGCCGGACACATAATCAGTTCCGCCTTCTTTATCCAGCCCTGGAAGAAGATTGCTTGCTCAGTACCATACTATGGTATGCGTAATCATAAAATGTTCGGGAGACACACGCTTACCGGGGTATCCAGATGGTTGCCGTTAAGGCCAACATCCTTAGTAGTGTCCGGCCAGTGTTTTCTCTTCCCGAAAACAACTTCCACATCCCTTTGTGCATAGTGCCAAAGAAGTGTTGGAGGGTTTGTGATCCTTCTGGATTAAGCTCCCACATATGGTGAGACCTGCGCTGGCATGGCAGGATTCGACGAACTAGCATCACTTGAATCACGTTAACAAGATCGATGTCTCTCTCAAGGAGGGTTCTAATGTGGCTCTGTAGAGTCCGCACTTCATCAACTGATCCCCAATCCAGCCCCTTGTTAATCCATGATGCAAGCTGTGGCGGAGGGCCGGAACGGAACGCAGGTATATCTGCCCACTTAGTGCTATGGGGTTCCATGACATAAAACCACTCTCGCTGCCATTTGTTGGAGGTTTCGGTGAAAGAGCCTTTTTGCCAGGGAGTGTTGGTAAGCTTGCTCAGTATAGCACCACCGCACTCCGCCTGTTCCCCATCAACTACCTTCGGCTTCACACTGAAGGTCTTGAGCCATAAGCCGAAGTGTGGGGGCATTCGGAGGAAGGCCTCACATGTAATGATAAACGTTGAGACGTGGAGGATAGAGTCCGAGGCTAGATCATGAAAATTTAGTCCATAATAAAACATTAGCCCCCGGACGAAGGGGTGAAGAGCGAACCCTAGCCCCCAGAGGAAGTGGGAGATGAATATGACCCTCTCATCGGATCTGGGGGTCGGAATAACTTGTGCTTGAGGAGGAAGCCTGTGGTGGACCTCCGCGGTCAAATATTTGGCTGCCTGAAGCATTGCAATATCCTCCTCTGTAATGGAGGAAGCCACCCATGGGCCTTGGGAGCTGGGTCCGGACATGATGGGGAGGCTTGAAGCAATGACGTCGAACCTTGGGTGCTAGAACTCGAGGTTGGGAAGGCTGAGGAGAGGTTTGGCATAAAAAGACGGCCCTTGGTTCCTTTATAAAGGCAGCGTGTATTGAATGCCTCCTCCTAAGCCTAAGAACCTTCCTATTCCTAAGGAATCTTTCCCGCAGGACGGTTGGATTACCCATGCTCGTATTTATGAAAATCCCACAATAAGGGGACACGATCTCTACTTCGATAAGACGTGCCAATAAAAACCACGCCCCGAAACATGGAACGGCGGGATGGGAAACAGTTCGAAATAATGACCGGGAAAGCACGAAGTCACGTTGCTAAAGTTGTCGGCTGGTTGGATTCGTGAAATACTATACTCTCTACGGTTGTGTGTTGCAGATACGGACACGTTTGTTTCATTTGAAGACTGTTTTGGAGTTCGGAAGGAGGAACCCGCCTTGCAATGCCGAAGATAGATCTATGCGCTGGGTACCTTGTCATTGAAGTTAGGTTCAGGGGCTACTGAGGGAGTCCTGGACTAAGGGGTCCTCGGGCGTCCGGCCTGTTAGCCATGGGCCGGACTGATGGGCTGTGAAGATACGAAGACCGAAGACTGCACCCGTGTTCGGATGGGACTCACCTTGGCGTGGAGGGCAAGCTTGGCAACCGGATATGTAGATTACTTTCTTTGTAACTGACTTTGTGTAACCCTAGATCCTCCCGGTGCTTATATAAACCAGAGGACTTAGTCCGGAGGGGGAATATTCATTATCATAGCCATACCAGCTAGACCTCTATGGTTTAGCCATTACGATCTCGAGGTAGATCAACTCTTGTAATACTTGTATTCATCAATATCAATCAAGCAGGACGTAGGGTATTACCTCCATAGAGAGAGCCCGAACCTGGGTAAAACATCGTGTCCCTTGTCTCCTGTTACCATCGACCTTAGACGCACAGTTCGGGACCCCCTACCCGAGATCCGCCGGTTTTGACACCGATAGTAGCATGCTATCACTTTGAAGGGTCCATCGTCTTGTGGTAGAAGTTTGGACTTGTGTTCGTTGGGGAAGCGTTCCTTGCGAAGGTGTAGCCACACAAGATCTCCAATGTTGAATATCATGGGTTGCTTGTTGACGTTGATCTTGGTCGCGAGTCGTTGTACTTGGTGCCCGATTGTGTGCCTTGTATCTTCATGCATCTTCTTGAGATAGTTCACTCGGGCACTCGCGTCCATGTTGGTGCGCTCTTGTAGTGGTAGAGGAAGAATGTTTAATGGGGAAAATGGGTTGAAACCGTAGACGACCTCGAAGGGCGACTTGGCGGTAGTCGAATGTCTTGCACAGTTGTAGGCGTACTCGGCGATCGGTAGGCACTCTTCCCACTCCTTGATGTTCCTCTTGGTCAACACACGTAGTAGAGTGGAGAGCGTTCGATTCGTCACTTCCGTTTGGCCATCGGTTTGTGGATGGTATGCCGTGGAGAATAGTAGCTTGATTCCAAGCTTGGCGCATAAAGTCTTCCAAAAGTAACTCAAGAACTTGACGTCACGGTCCGAGACAATCATCTTTGGTACTCCATGTAGGTGCAAGATTTCCCTACAAAAAAGATTTGCAACATGTGAAGCATCGTCTATCTTGTTGCAAGGAATGAAATGAGCCATTTTTGAGAATCGGTCCACAACAAAAACACAGAATCCTTTCCATTTCTAGTCCTAGGCAAACCAAGCACAAAGTCCTTACTAATATCTTCCCATGGGTGATATGGAATTGGAAGGGGCATATAAAGGCCATGATATTAAACTTTAGACTTAGCTTTGTGACATGTAGAACATTGGTTAGTGAAGCATGAGACGTCGCGGAACATCTTGGGCCAAAAATCGTTCTTGGAGAGAGTAGCAAATGTCTTGTCGCGTTCGAAGTGTCCCATTAGTCATCCTCCATGAGATTCTTGCAAAAGTAACAAACGAAGAGAAGACTCGGGGATGCAAAGTTTGTTACCTCTCATAAGAGAACCATCTTTGATGTAATAGCGTTCCCAAGATGTATGCGTCAAACACTTGGCATAAGGAATAGCAAAAGTAGGATCATGCACATACAAGTCTTTTATGTGCTCAAAGCCTATCACATTCAATTCAAGTTTGGTGACAAGCATGCAAATGCGGTAAAGAGCGTACGCCACAACATTTTCCTTACCTTTAATGTACTTGATGACATAAGGAAATGACTCAATGAATTCACTCCATTTAGCATGACGCTTGTTCAACTTAGTTTGAACCTTAAGATACTTAAGCGTTTCATGGTCGGTATGGATGAAAAATTCATGAGGGCGAAGATAATGTTCCCATTCATGCAAAACTCGCACTAAAGCATATAGCTCTTTGTCATAGATGGGGTAGTTGAGTTGCACTCCGAAAAGTTTCTCACTAAAGTATGCTATGGGGTGCTGCTCTTGCGTTAACACACCTCCTATGCCATTACCACTAGCATCACAATGAATTTGAAATGGTTTGTCAAAGTTGGGTAATGCAAGCACGGGAGCATGAGCAAGCGAATTCTTAAGCTCATAGAATGCGGTATCTTGGAATGGTCCCCAAACAAAAGGCGGATTCTTCTTACTCAAAGCATGCAAAGGTGCAGCAATGGTGCTAAAATACTTCACAAATCTATGATAGAAACCGGCTAAACCAAGGAATCTACGCACTTGTTGCAAGTTGGTTGGTTGAGGCCAAGTTTTAATAGCATTGATCTTAGATTCATCTACATGAACACCCTTAGAAGACACAACGAAACCCAACAAAACAAGCTTATCGACACCAAAAAGGCATTTTTCCATATTAGCATAAAGGCACTCTTTCCCAAGGGTTTGCAACATGGTTCGAAGATGGGTGACATGGTCTTTGAGAGATTTGCTAAACACAAGAATATCGTCAAAATAGACCACAACAAATACACCAATATAGGGTCAAAGAACAAAATGCATGACTCTCATGAAAGTACTGGGTGCTTCAGATAAACCCATTGGCATGACAAGCCATCCATATAAGCCAAACTTGGTCGTAAATGCGGTTTTCCATTCATCACCTTCTTGGATGTGTATTTGATAGTAGTTGCTTTTAAGGTCAATCTTAGAGAAAATGGTGGCTCCGCTAAGCTCATTTAGCATATCATCTAGGCGTGGAATAGGGTAACGATAACGCACGGTAATAGAATTGGTAGGACAGCAATCGGAACACATGAGATATGTACCATCTTTCTTTGGAACAAGGATTACCGGGATGGCACAAGGGCTCAAACTTTCTCGTACATGGCCGTTGTCGATGAGTTGTTGTACTTGCCATTGGATCTCCTTGGTTTCCTCGGGGTTGACGCGGTAGGGAGCCTTGTTAGGAAGGGGAGCTTCGGGGATGAGGTCAATTCGGTGCTCAATGCCACGTAGTGGAGGTAGACCCGAAGGTAGCTCGTTAGGGAAAACATCTTGGAATTCCTGCAATAGAGAAGATAACACTAAAGGTAGATTGTGAGAGGTGTTAGCTTTTGGTGCCTCGTCCTTGCACAAAAGGACATACTGCATGACACTTGATGGATTCTCACACACTTCTCTCATCTCTCCTATGGTGGCAAATAGAACTAAGTTCTTCTTGTCGCTCACCGTGGAGGCACTCAATTTGGGCTTGTGGCGCTCACTCTCTTCTTGGTGGTTCGCTCTCTCACTATTCTCTCCACGATGGGTGGTTTGCTTGTCGGCGATTACTTGGCTTGGAGACATAGGTCGAAGTACGTACTCCTTTCCTTTCATCTTGAAGCTATAGTGGTTCGTTCGGCCGTTGTGGATGACACCTCGATCAAATTGCCATGGTCGCCCAAGAAGAAGGTGGCAAACGGACATTGGAATGACATCACACTCCAAAGTGTCTTCGTAAGCTCCGATCTTGAAGGAAACTTGTACCCTATGCTCAACTTGGATAGTGCCGGAGTTGCTTAGCCATTGAACTTTGTAGGGGTGTGGGTGTTGCATCTTGACCAATTGGAGTTTGGAGCAAAGTTCTTCACTTGCCAAGTTATGAAAACTCCCTCCATCGATGATGACCTTGACGGACCTTTATTGATGCCGGCCTTGGTATGGAAGATATGGCATCTTTGGTCTTCTTCTTGTTGATGTTGAAGAGTCAAGACCTTGGAGACAACGAGAGCGGGGCTCGGATCTTCATCAAAAAAGACTTGATCATCTTCATCTTCGTTCACTTGCCGGTGCATGGCCACTTGCTCAAGGGCTTCCATTTCTCCTTCACTCATGGAGTCATATGGACCATCGTCATTGAAGATCATGGCGCGTTTGTTAGTACACTCGAAAGACTTGTGGCCTCGGCCGCTGCACGTGAAGCATTTGAAGGAACTTGTCTTGATGGTCTCATCGGTTGGGGTAGATGATGATGAAGCTCTCGGCTTGAAGTTGCTTGTAGTAGGAGGACGACTTGAAGTTGTCGAAGCTTTCTTGTAACTCGACCTGTCGTCGTTGCTTGTAGATGGCTTGGTTGAGGTAGAAGGTGTTGGAGTCGTTGAAGTTTGGGTGTTGGAGAAGCTGTAATTCTTGGATGAAAACTTGGCATATTTGAAGTCATCTTGCACTTGACGTTCCGCCTTGGTAGCTGGATGCACAAGCTCAATGAGGTTCGAGTATGGTTGGAAATCGGCGATCTTCTTGATAGGATGATTGAGTCCATTCATGAAACGTGCCATAGTTTTCTCATCATATTTCGTGACATTGGCTCGTATCATGGCAATCTCCATTTCCTTGTAATATTCTTCAATGCTCTTGGTTCCTTGCTTGAGGAGTTGGAGTTTCTTGAAGAGGTCACGGTTGTAGTATGTTGGCACGAAACATGCACTACAGGAATCAGCTACTTTGCCGTCAGCCATGGCGGACGGCAAAGGCATGGATGGCTGACGGCAAAGGTCTTTGCCGTCCGCCGCGGACGGCAAAAGGTGACGGCAAAGTAAGGTTCGGCAAAGAGGTACTTTGCCGTCTGCTTCGGGCGGCTGACGGCAAAGGAGCCTTTGCCATTAGCAGCGGACGGCAAAGAGTGCAGACGGCAATAAGTGCGCTGTTACTCCGTTAGGTGGCTAACGGCAGGCCTTTGCCGTCCACCGTGTGATGTCAGGCCATATGCTCTCATGACATCCTTCATTTGCGCCCAAGTAGTGATGGGTGATTCACCTCTTGCCTCTCGGCGCTTAATGACTTGTTCCCACCAAATGAGGACGTAGTCTTGGAACTCAAGGGATGCCATCATGATCTTTTCTTCCTCATAATTGTGCAAGCGGAAGATTTTGTCAACCTTCAATGCCCATGATAGGTACTCTTCGGGATCACTGCTTCCATTTGAACTTAGGCATGGTGAACTTCAGCTTGCCATATCTTTGCTCTTCATTGTGTTGGGTTGGGGATGATGATAGAGGCTAAGGTGTCCCGTCTTTCGATGAGATGGTGGCTATCGTTTTGGAGGAAGTCGACTTTGATGATCTGACTACGAATGTGCGAGGACGTCGCGCCTTAGCAATCGCTAAACCAACTCTGAGAGGTTATTGACCACGCAGGAGCACGATCAACCTGACCACGAATGTCTGTTTCTTGCAGGCAAACGAAGAACAAGCAAGAAACTAAGATTGCAATCTAGATATTGCGAATATAAGAGGAAGGCTTTATTGATCAAGGTGGGGTTCTATGACGCCTTTGTCTAGTTGTTGAACACAAACGAAGTACGCAAAGTTGGAGCTATGGCGAACTTTAATCTAAACAAAGCCCAATGTCTAAACGATGCCCTAAGGGCTGTATATATGGAGGAAGAGGGGGGGATTTCGTGGCCCTTGGAGGAGGGGTCCGAAACCAATCCTAACTCTTGTTTCCCCAAACATACGGACTCTAGAAACAACCTATACTTAAGTATTTCGAAAATACTTGGGCCTAGCCCAATAATAAGGTGACGTAGCACCTAGAATAACCTCTCGATGAAAATTATGAAGTGGCATCTTGTATATTTTGTCCAAGGCTATGTGCACTCATTATGGTGGATTCAAAGTCCTGAAATCATCACTTGAAACTCCGCTCTTGTTTCCCTTGTGCATGCCATCATCTCCATGCATGTTCTTGCTCCCGTGTTCATCCTTCTCCAAGCTAGGCCTTTCATTTGTAAGCAAAACAAATGTATCTAATTTAGGCAGCATCATATTCTCATGAACATTATAATCATTACCAAGAAATGAAAGTACCTGATAATTTAATTAGCGTGCGCGAGCTCTAGTAATTGGTCTAGTATGTATAACAGCAGGGGCTGTGGGTGTAACAATGGTATTAATGTCCTCATCATCATCCCCTTCTTGAAATGAAGTCATCCTCGACGGAAGCTCATCTTCCACACCCAAATAAGGCTTCAAGTCTACAATGTTAAAAGTGGGACTAACCCCAAAATCTGCAGGCATCTCAAGTTTATATGCATTATCATTTATTTTCTCTAACACTTTAAAAGGACCATCAGCATTGGCATTAGTTCTGATTTGCAAAAATTGGGAAATCTATCCTGACGCAAATGTAACCAAACAAGATCTCCAGGTGCAAACATAACATGTTTTCTACCCTTATCTCCAGCAAGTTTATATTTAATATTCATACGGTCAATGTTTTTCTAAGTTAACTCACGCATTTTTAAAATCAATTCAACACATTCTTTAGCATCAAAATTAACCTTCTCCGAAGATGGAAGAGGTAACAAATCAATAGGTGCACGAGGTAGGAAACCATACACAATTTCAAAAGGGCACATCTTAGTAGTAGAATGTAATGAACGATTATAAGCAAATTCAATATGAGGCAAGCATTCTTCCCACATTTTCTTATTATTCCTCAAAACAACCCTAAGCATAGTAGACAAAGTTCTATTGACTACTTCTATTTGTCCATCAGTTTGGGGGTGACAAGTAGTATTAAAAAGCAGTTTAGTCCCCAACTTAGCCTATAAACATCTCCAAAAGTGGCTAAGAAATTTAGTATCACGATCTAAAAAAATAGTATTTGGCACACCATGCAAGCGAATAATTTCATGAAAGAACAAATCAGCAACATTAACAGCATCATCGCTTTTATGACATGGTATAAAGTGTGCCATTTTCGAGAATCTATCCACGACAACAAATATGCTATCCCTCCCCTTCTTTGTTCGAGGTAAACCTAAAACAAAGTCCATATATATATCCTCCCATGGAACACTAGGTACAGGCAAAGGCATATATAAACCATAAGGATTGAGTCGTGACTTAGTTTTTTGACATGTAGTGCTGCGAGCAACAAAACGCTCAACATCCCGTCTCATCTTTGGCCAAAAGAAATGTGTAGCAAGTACGTCCTCCGTCTTCTTCACGCCAAAGTGTCCCATTAATCCTCCTCCATGCGCCTCCTGCAACAACAAAAGATGAACGGAGCTAGCTGGAATGCATAGCTTGTTAGCACGGAACACAAATCCATCATTAACGACAAACTTGTTCCACGTTCTTCCATCTTTACAATTTTGCATTACATCTTTAAAATCAGCATCATGCACATATTGATCTTTGATGGTCTCCAAACCAAATATTTTGAAGTCAAGTTGTGAAAGCATAGTATAGCGACGAGACAATGCATCAGCAATAACATTTTCTTTACCCTTCTTGTGTTTAATGACATAAGGAAAAGTCTCAATGAATTCAACCCAATTAGCATGTCTACGATTCAGTTTATCTTGACTTTTAATATGTTTCAATGATTCATGATCAGAATGTATAACGAATTCTTTGGGCCATAAATAATGTTGCCATGTTTCTGAAGTCCGAACAAGAGCATATAATTATTTATCATAAGTAGAATAATTCAGACTAGGCCCACTTAAATTTTCAGAAAAGTATGTAACAGGTTGCCATCTTGTAATAACACACCTCCTAATCCAATTCCACTAGCATCACATTCAAGCTCAAAAGTCATATTAAAATTAGGAAGTCGGAGTAAAGGAGCATGTGTCAACTTATCTTTCAATACCGTGAAGGCTTCTTCCTTTGCGGTACCCCAAACAAAAGGTACATCCTTCTTTGTAAGATCATTGAGAGGTGCAGCAATGGTGCTGAAATCTCTCACAAAACGCCTATAGAATCCAGCGAGGCCAAGAAAACTCCTCACTTGTGTGACCGCTTTGGGCTGCGGCCAACTCTCAATAGCTTCAATCTTGGCTTTATCAACTTCAATTCCATGTGGTGTAACAACATAGCCAAGAAAAGATACTCGGTCGGTGAAGAAGGTGCACTTCCTAAGGTTACCAAACAAACGTGCATCACGTAGAGCAATATGAATAGCACGTAAATGTTCCAAATGTTCCTCCAAAGATCTGCTATAAATCAGTATATCATCAAAATAGACTACCACAAATCGTCTAATGAAAGCACGTAAAACTTCGTTCATTAATCTTATGAAAGTACTAGGTGCATTAGTTAACCCAAAAGGCATGACTAACCACTCATATAATCCAAACTTAGTTTTAAATGTTGTTTTCCATTCACCTCCCAATTTCATACGAATTTGATGGTATCCACTACGCAAATCAACTTTGGAGAATATTGTAGAGCCACTCAATTCATCAAGCATATCATCTAGCCTAGGAATAGGATGACGATAACGAATAGTAATATTATTAATGCCTGTACAAGCAACACACATACGCGACGTACCATCCTTTTTTGGCACTACTATAATAGGAACAACACACGGACCAAGAGATTCACGTATATAACCTTT
Source organism: Triticum dicoccoides (assembly GCF_002162155.2). Classification (NCBI taxonomy): domain Eukaryota; kingdom Viridiplantae; phylum Streptophyta; class Magnoliopsida; order Poales; family Poaceae; genus Triticum; species Triticum dicoccoides. The sequence goes on along the minus strand of NC_041380.1, from coordinate 244,518,046 downwards.
GTCGAGTAGCTCTTGTACTTCACACATAATCTCCTTCGTCTTCTCTGGATTGGTATGGTATGGTGCACGGTTGGGTAGCGATGCACCGGAAATTAAGTCGATTTGATGCTCAATCCCTCGAATAGGTGGTAATCTCGGTGGCACGTCTTGTGGGAAGACGTCAGCAAACTCCTGCAAAATGCTAGTGACAGCAGGGGGAAAAGAGGAAGGCACGTCCTCGAATGAAAATAATGCCTCTTTGCACACAAAAGCATACCAAACAGATTTGCTAAAATCTAGCTCATCAATATCAGATTTGGTAGCAAGTAAACATGCACTTTTCAATTTAATTTCAGAAACAACACTAGATGATTTATTATTAGGCTTCATTTGTTACTCAAATTCTTTTGCCACAATCTGATTTTCACTCTTATGTTTCTCCTGTTTTACTTTATTAGCTCTATTAATATCATCTTTCAAAATGGAATAAGGAGCCATAGGAAGCAAAGTAATATATTTGTCCTTATGAACAAGAGTATACTGATTGTTTCTACCATGGTGTACAGAACTTTTATCAAATTGCCATGGTCTACCAAGTAACAAGGAACATGCTTGCATAGGTACCACATCACAATCAACATAATCAGCATATGTAGAGATACTAAAATGCACACGAACAGTACGTGTTACCTTAACCTTGACGTTATTGTTGAACCATTGGATGTAGTAAGGATGTGGATATGGTCTTGTGGTGAGAGATAGCTTCTCCACCATCTCCATGCTAGCCAAGTTGTTGCAGCTCCCTCCATCTATGATGATGCGAACAGAATGTTCTTTCACAACTCCCTTTGTATGGAACAAATTATGCCTCTGATTTTGCTCAGCTTGTGTAACCCGCGCACTCAAAACACGTTAAGAAACTAAACATTCATACCTGTCAGCATCTTCAGCAGCCATGTATTACGTCTCATGATCAGAATCATCTCCACTGTGTTCTTCACTTGTAATAAGAGCCAAGGTCTCCTCATCATAGTCACTAGTGGACTCATACCCACCATCCTCAGTAACAATCATCACACACTTAGATGGGCATTGTCTCGCATAATGACCACCCTTGCAACAACGACAAATAATATCATGTGTTTGCCCTGTTGATGCCATGGATGAAGAAGAGCTCTGAGTAGGCCCAGAAGGTGTGGTCTTGGCAGATAGTGGTGGTTGTGCCTGCTTTCTTGTATCATGGTTGGTGGTGGCAACTGACGGAGGTGCCGGTGCAACAAAACGTGTGGAAGTAGAGGATGCACGCGGTGTCCATGATGAAGGTCAACCTGCAGAAAAGTTAGTTCGCGCCAATGCGTGTCGATCCTGCACTTCACGTTCAGCTTTGCAAGCAAGATGGAATAAATGAGTGATATTATTATATTCCTTATACTCTAGAATGGTCCGAATTTCTTTATTTAATCCACCCATAAAACATGCAAACATAGCTTCATTATCCTCAACAATACCACATCTAATCATACCAATTTGTAATTCCTGATAATATTCTTCTACAAAATGTTTTCCTTCTCTCAAACGCTACAATTTTTGAAGCAGTTCATGTTCATAATATGGTGGAACCCAGCGAGTACGCATAGCATTTTTCAAGGCAGCCCAAGTAGCTGGAATAGGGTATAATCTACAATGTTTAGACCACCAAACACATGCAAAACTAGTGAAAGCACAAACAGCAGCAGGAACACGTCTCTCATCGGGATACTGTAAACATGTAAAACGTTGTTCAGTTTCTAACTCCCAAGTAAGATATATATCAGGAATGTATCTACCCTCAAATGGTGGAATATTCAATATTTCAGTTTAGGGAGATGGTCATGATCTCATACCTGTGGGGGAGCCCTACCATTGCCATTATTTGCATGTGGACGACCTGGTGGTTGTGGTGCAGGTGGTTGCACATAGTTCTGATTTTGATCAACCTCATCCTCGTAATCTCCTGCATAATCATCCTCCTCCGCATTAGCAGCAGGAGCCACAGAAGTATCAACAGCAGCACCAACAATTTGGCCAGGCTCAAGAGGGACATGGCTCGCTCAGTGGAGGGCTATTTCGTTGTTGTTGTTGTTGTTGTTGTTGTTGTTGTTGTTGTTTTTGTTGCTGTTGTTGTTGTTGCTGTTGCTATTGCTGCTGCTGTTACTGCTGCTGCTGCTATTGCTGTTGCTGTTGTTGCTGTTGTTGTTGTTGTTGTTGTTTTTGTTGTTGTTGTTGTTGTTGTTGTTGTTGTTGTTGTTGTTGTTGTTGTTGGCAAGTGCAGCCGGCGGTGGTTGTGGAAGACGCGCAAGCAGTTCATTAAATTTGTTATCGAGTTTTGTTTCGAAGGTCTTCTCAAAGCCAGTTATCTTATCCATGGCCTCTTCAAAATTGTTCAGCACATCTTGCACATGTCCAATCATCATTTGCTGAAATTTATCATGCAACTCCTTATTCGTCATGTTCTCCCAGTCAGTCTCATCGACTTGTGATCCTGCCATGGTTAGCAGCAATAGAAACACACAAGAATATGATCCTACAGACTACTAGAAAATGGTGGTGGTGGGGCGTCACAAATCCCTGAAGCAAATCTCAAAATCTTACCAGTTCTTACCAAGTAACAGGTGGTGATCAGCAACCATTGTAGTCAAAACTCTCAAAAGCTTGGATAGAGCGATTGCCAGGGAGAGTCAAACGCACGACATAGATGTATGTGGAGCTAGGAAGGCTTATAATATGGTAGCAAAAAGGGTCAGCAATAATCAATTCAGAGGTGCAAAGTTGAATAAACGCTCAATGATGGTACTGTGCTGGTCCTAGGCTAGGCATACTAGAGACGCGAGCCTAGAACACGAACAAAATCACGGCGGGGCACGTAAACACGGGAGGAGCACTCTCTGATTTTTTTCCTTTTTTCACTTTTTTCACTTTTTTTCCTCTGTTTTTGCTCCGCAACAAATATTTCGAAAAAGTCTACAAATGGTCTAAAAACTACCTAGCCAGAATTTTCCAGACTTAATTTTTGTAGTTTGGAACTATTTTTCTACTACGGGTAGCACAGAAGTTGGGGAGTCCGACTTGGTCACGACTTGAAGTATCACGTGATCTGGAACTTGAAAACAAAGAAACAAATACTGAACTCGGACTAGGACTGGTGGCGGAGATGAATCTGGTGGAACTCGGACTGGTGGTTGTATATGGCGATGGTATATCTGGACTCGGATTGGTGGTGGTATATGGCGATGGTATATGTGGTCTCGGATTGGTGGTTGTATATGGCAATGGTATATGTGGACTCGGATTGGTGGTTGTATATGGCAGCGGCGATGTATATGGTGGGGTGGTGGTATATGGCAATGATGATGACGATGGTGCGGCGGCGACGTGACAACCTGTGAACATAACTCGAAACTCTAAGGGACTAGGCGCTAAGACCAGCAACTCAACACGATGATGCAACCGCAAATTCAACAAAGCAAAACTCTAAAAAGACTATGCAAAGGCTCAGATTGGTTCGGATATGATGAACAAACCCTTTTTTTGGCTTTTTCGTGGACTATAGGTATGAAGAACAGACTTGACCTAAACTACGAATAACTATAAAATCTCACCGAGCAACCTAGAAATTTGATACCACTTGATAGTGGCTAAGGTGTCCCGTCTTTCAATGAGATGGTGGCTATCGTTTTGGAGGAAGTTGACTTATACAATCCGACTATGAACGTGCGAGCACATCGTGCCTTAGCAATCGCTAAACCAACTCCGAGAGGTTATTGACCACGTAGGAGCATGATCAACCTGACCACGAATGTCTGTTTCCTGTAGGCAAACGAAGAACAAGCAAGAAACTAAGATTGCAATCTGGATATTGCGAATATAAGAGGAAAGCTTTATTGATCAAGGTGGGTTTCTATGACGCCTTTGTCTGGTCGTTGAACACAAACGAAGTACGCGAAGTTGCAGCTATGGCGAACTTTAATCTAAACAAAACCCAAAGTCTAAACGACGCCCTAAGGGGGGGGGAGTTCATGGCCCTTTGAGGAGGGGTCCGAAACCAACCCTAACTCTTGTTTCCTCACACATACGGACTATAAGAACAGCCTATACTTAAGTATTTCGAAAATACATGGGCCTGGCCCAATAATAAGGTGACCCAGCACCTAGAATAACCTCTAGACGAAAATTATGAAGTGGCATCTTGTATATTTCATCCAAGGCTTCATGCACTCATTATGGTGGATTCAAAGTCCTGAAATCATCACTTGAAACTCCGCTCTTGTTTCCCTTGTGCATGCCATCATCTCCATGCTTGTTCTTGCTCCAGTGTTCATCCTTCTCCAAGCTAAGCCTTTCATATGTAAGCAAAACAAATGTATCTAATTTAGGCAGCATCATATTATCATGAACATTAGAATCATTATCAAGAAACGGAAGTACATAATAATTTAATTGGCGTGCGCGAGCTCTAGTAATTGGTCCAGTATGTATAGCAGCAGGGGTTGTGGGTGTAACAATGGTATTGACGTCCTCATCAGATGATGACGTCCTTGACGAGGAGGATTGTCTCCTTCAACTTGCTCTTGTCTTGGAGGATTTCCATTGTCTTCTTGCTCTTGGTGAACTTGAGGTTCTTGTTGAGCTTGTGGAGCTTGACAATGCACTCGGGCTTAATAGTTCCTCTCTTGAACTTCTTAGCAAAGCGCTTCTTGTTGTTCATGCGTTTGGCTGTTGCGGTCGGCGAAAGCGCAATTCATGTCGTGAAGGGCACGTTGGGCCTCAAGTGCTTGTGCTTCACTGTAGCGACCAGACCTCAGACGGTCCAATCTCTGTGCTTAGGTGTCATCCCTGGATCAGTAATGCTGACACCACACAGTACTTGAAGGATTTATAACAGAGTAGCAATCACACACTTATTACATCGAGTGTCTCAAAAGAGAACTTATTACAATAAATATGGCTTAAGGCCATCTAATAACGATAACAGCGGAAGGCTTGGAAGATAAGTGAGTCCATCAACTCCAACGGCATCACTGAGTATAGAACCATGACCTAAAAACTCCGTAATCATCGTCTGAAAAGTCTGCAACATTAACGTTGCAGCCCGAAATGGGTCAACACATGGAATATGCTGACAAAGTAACACATACAGAGTAATGTAATGAAACAGGCTATTCTATATGCATATTTGGCTGATGGAAAGCTCTATGGTTATAGTTTTGCGTAAAGCCAATCTCATGATCCCTTTGATTCTGGGTGGCGGTCCAAAAGAAAAACAAGCAATCGCTGGAATACCCAGGTGCCTCAATCCACCCAGATGTGTGTTTAAGTTGCCACCTTAAATAAACCATTAATTAACAATCTCACATCTGTCATGGATACACTCACGCAATCCACGTCTACTAGCATAGCATGGCATAATAAGCAAACGTAGAAGTAACTCCCAAAGGTTTGATAATAACAGGTAATAGGTTCTACCTCATCTACTTCCCAAACCCACAATTATATTAGATTCTAATCATGCAATGTGTGAGGATTGATCTAATGCAATAAAACTGGGTAGTTGGAAAGCATGATCAAAGTGTTACTTGCCTTGCTGATGATCCGGGAAACCTAGCGATTCGAAGTAGCAAGCGGCGCACTCCGGGTACTCTATCACAAATAAACAAGCATACAATAAGTACTCAACTAATGCACAGGTAAAACTCAAATAAGAGATCTAACCAGAAAGTTTAACTTAAGAACTCCGGTTGGCAAAAGAATCAAACCGAACGAAGCAACGAAGACAAACGGCAAAAGAAACAGGCTTTGTTTACTATTCTAGATCAAGGGAAATTTTTACAGTGGCAAAAACTTGTTTGAGTTGGTTAAGCGGAAAGAGGGTTTCGAGACGAAACTCCAGGCGCTTGAATCGCATGATTCCGATAAACGAGCGAAAAGTTAGAGTAAAACGAAAATCGGATCAGAAATCGCGATCAGAAAAATTGCAGATTTAATCCGAGAAAAATAAAAATGACAAACGTTCGTTAAAACGAACGAATGGGTGAACGGTCTCTATTTAAATAAACCAGAAAAACCGATCTATTTAAAAAAACCGAAACTAAAAAAACGAGCAAAACCGTCGGAAAACCAAACGGTTTTTCGAGAAAAACCGGAGGAGAAAAAAAACTACCTCCGGCGACTCCGGCGAAAGGCGGCGGCGGCGGCGGGGCGCGACGGCGGGGGCTGACTAGGGTTAGGGTTTTCGGGTGGGGCGGCTTGGGCTTCGGCCGGGTCCTCGGGGCACTATAAAAAGGCCCGGCCAAGAGGAGTCCTGGCCGGTTATGGCCCAAGGTCGGTTCGGACTTTTTTTTAAATAATTACGCTTGGGAAAAAAACAAAAGAAATACTAAATGGACTCCAAAATCCCGAAATAAATTTTCCCCGGCTTCTAAAATCAAGCCGCACAGGATGAACATTTATTTGGGGCCTAAATGCAATTTTGAAAAACGCGCATTTTTCCTAAATTCAAATAAAATAGCAAATAAAACCAAAATAAAATCTTAATTGATTATTTTATTAAATCCTCAATATTTCTTTATTTTGGGAAAGTCATTTTATTCCCTCTATCATATTTTTGTAATAGAAATAATTGAAGATAAAATAAATAAAATCAAATGATCCTATTTTCAAAATTTAAGACAACTCAAATATGAAAATAACGAAATCCCCAACTCTCTCTGAGGGTCCTTGAGTTGCGTAAAATTTCTAGGATCAACCAAAATGCAATAAATATGATATGCAGTGATGATCTAGTTTATAACATTCCAAATTGAAAATTTGGGATGTTACAAACTACCCCCCTTAAGATGAATCTCGCCCTCGAGATTCGGGTTGGCTAGAAAATAGGTGAGGGTGGTCCTTCGGCAAATCTCCCTCTCGTTCCCAGGTGGCTTCATCCTCCGTGTGGTGGCTCCACTGAACCTTGCAAAACTTGATAACCATGTTGTAGGTGACTTGACTGGCATACTCTAGAATCTTAACTCGTTTCTCCTCATAGGTCAAATCATTGTCCAACTGAATTGCTTCCAGTGGTACCGTATCTCTCAGCGGTATGTCAGCCATCTCTGCATGGCACTTCTTCAACTGGGATACATGGAACACGTCGTGAACTCCCGACAATCCTTCGGGCAATTCCAACTTGTAGGCTACTTCTCCCTTACGCTCCAAAACTTTGTATGGGCCTACAAAACGTGGCGCTAACTTTCCCTTAACTCTAAAGCGCTTAACTCCTCGAAGTGGAGATACTCAAAGATAAACTCGGTCTCCGACTTCATAAACTGTCTCCTTGCATTTAGAATCTGCGTAGCTCTTCTTCCTGGATTGGGATACCTTGAGCCTATCGCGAATCAGTTTCACTTTCTGTTCAGACTCCTTTATCAGATCTGGTCCGAACAACTGGCGGTCTCCAACTTCATCCCAGGACAATGGGGTCCTGCACCTCCTTCCGTACAAGGCTTTGAAAGGGGCCATCTTCAAACTGGATTGATAGTTGTTGTTGTAAGAGAACTCTGCATACGGCAAATTCTCGTCCCAACTAGATCCGTAATCTAGCGCACAAGCTCTTAGCATATCCTCCAAAATCTGATTGACTCTCTCAGTCTGTCCATCTGTCTGCAGGTGGAAAGCTGTGCTAAACTCCAGTCTGGTACCCAATGTTTCATGCAACTGATTCCAGAACTTTGAGGTAAATTGGGTTCCTCTATCTGATACTATGCTCCTTGGAACTCCATGCAGACAAATGATTCTGGTCATATATATCTTTGCCAATTTTGCACTGGTATAGGTAGTCTTTACTGGAATGAAATGAGTTACCTTTGTCAAACGATCGACTACAACCCATATCGACTCATAGCCAGAACGTGCTCTGGGCAATCCTGTAATAAAATCCATGCCTAAATTATCCCACTTCCATTCGAGTATCGGCAATGGCTATAGCAATCCTGCTGGCTTCTGATGCTCTCGAAGATTTTCGGCTAACTCCCTTGGTAAATCTCTCGTCATTAGGGTGTTGACATGGCTCTTACGGCTCAGCGCGTCAGCTACTACGTTAGCCTTTCTGGGGTGATAATGCAATTTCATATCATAATCCTTGATGAGCTCCAACCATCTTCTTTGTCTGAGGTTCAACTCCTTCTGTGTGAAAATATATTTCAAACTCTTGTGATCCGTGTACACCTCACAATGGTTTCCAATCAGAAAATGTCTCCAAGTCTTCAATGCATGCACTACGGCTGCTAACTCCAAATCATGCGTAGCATAATTCAACTCATGGGGATTAAGTTGTCGTGAGGCATATGAAACAACTCTTCCTTCCTGCATAAGCACCGCTCCAAGTCCTCGACGTGAAGCGTCACAATACACCTCATAATCCTTGGTCTGATCCGATAAACTCAACACTGGTGAGGTAACCAAATGTTTCTTCAACTCCTAGAAACTAGCCTCACATTCCTCAGTCCATTTTAATTTGGTATCCTTCTTCAACAACTCCATCATAGGCTTCGCAATCTTTGAGAAATTCTCAATAAACCTTCGGTAGTATCCTGCGAGTCCAAGAAAACTACGGATCTCTCCAACTATGGTTGGGGCTTCCCACTTGGTCACGGTATCAACTTTAGTGGGATCTACTGCTATACCTTCTCCGTATATAACGTGTCCGAGAAATCCAACTTCTTTCAACCAAAACTCACATTTGCTAAATTTGGCATATAATTGATGTTCTCTGAGCTTTCCAAGAACCAAACGCAAATGCTCCTTATGCTCCTCTTCATTCTTCGAGTAAACCAGGATATCATCAATGAACACTACGACGAACTTATCCAAGAACTCCATAAACACTTTGTTCATCATGTTCATAAAATATGCAGGTGCGTTAGTCAGACCAAATGACATAACGGTATACTCGTACAGCCCATACCTGGTGGTAAAAGTCGTCTTACGTATATCATGTTCTCGAATCTTCAACTAGTGGTATCTTAATCGTAGATCGATCTTGGAAAATACCTTAGCTCCTTGCAGTCGATCAAACAGATCATTGATCATTGGTAGTGGGTACTTGTTCTTGATGGTTACTTCCTTAAATCCTCGATAATCAACAACCATCCTTAACGATCCATCCTTCTTTTCCACTAGAAGTACTGGTGATCCCCAAGGCGATGAACTTGGGCGAATATATCCCTTATCCAGTAACTCCTTAATCTGCTTCTTGATTTCCACCAATTCCTTTGCAGGCATCCTATATGGTCTCTTTGATATTGGCCCTGTGCCTGGCAAAAGCTCAATCAAAACTCAATATCTCTATCCGATGGCATGCTTGGCAACTCTTCTGGAAATACTTCGCGGAAATCCTTCACTACTGGTACTTCCTCCTGCACAACTCTGGTTAAACAATTTACTTGAGTGTAACGCCCCAAGACCGGAGCTGCAAATGCGTTCCATGGTTTCCAGGTTTTGTTGTGTGTTTTGTTCGTCTGTTACTTTTCTTCTTTGGATCGTGTGCATTGCATCATGTCATCATGCAACCCGCTTTAAAACTCACTAAATAAATTGCATGGATCTTCGGTCCATTTAAACCGAGGGAATTCACATGGTGATTCTCTTTATAACATATCCTCCCGATATTAGGGAGCTATTATAAATATTTCCATTCTTGTGGAATTACCGTGACACACTTGCAATGTAACTCTCAAGTCTTTTCTGCTTCGAGTTGCTCCTCAAACCTTGCCATATTTTTTTCTCATCATTTTCCGGTGCTCCACCAAAAATCCGAACATTTTTGGACCTTCCTAACCCTCACCTCCTATTCGAACCATTTGAATTCAAATCAAATGAGTTTGAACTTAAACTTTGAAAAATGGTCACTCCATTTTTCTTGGATCATACACATTTTTGCGAGTCCGGGAATATTATCCCCATGCCCAGATTCCACCCCTACCTGCTCTTTCTTTTCTTTCTCTATTCTGTTTTGTTTTAATTTGGGAAAGGGGGTTTAAGAGAATAAAGAGAGGAGAGGGAGAGCCCAATCCAGCAAGCCTAGCTAGCGCCCTCTCCTCTGGGCTGGCCAGCCAGTCTGCCCTGCTCCCCCGAAGGCCCACCTAATTCCTAACCCTAGGCCCCGATCCCATCTAACCCCCATCTCTCTCGCATCTTCCCTCGTGCCGCCAGCCTCGCGCTGCCTGATCCACCTCTCTCCCCCCGATTCCCACGCTCTCTCCCTCACCCTCTCTCGCTCGCAGCGCCCCTCCCTGTTTCCCTCCTTCGTCCTTGCCTCGCCAGGGGGAGTAGCGAGGCCCTGCATCGCACCAAGCGTCGCCGGCGCCCCCAAGTCCACGTTGCCGACCTCCTGCCGTGGCCTCCTCCTCGCTTCAAGTCTACGCTGTCAAGCTCCAGCACCAGGACCCTCCGAGCTCTTGCCTGTTCCACCACGCAGCCGCTTGCCAGCAGATGCTCCGCCGCCGTCCAGGACCCATAGCGACGCCTTGCTGCTCCCTGCATCACCCCACGTTCGCTGATGTCTTCAACCACCCGAGGTCCTCCTCCTCGCCACCGTTGCTCCGGCGAGCACCACCCGAACGCCGTTGCCCTGCCATCTCTCTTCCTTGCTCTTGCTATCTCTCTGCTTCTCTAACCCGCAGCGGTCGATGCCGTCTTTTCCCTCTTTTGACAGGAGTCCGTCCATGGCGCCTCCCTTTCCCCGCGCCCGATCTGCTCCAGCCGCCGTCGGTTTATTCACTGCTGCTGCTGTTTTGTTTCTATTGTCGTATCTCTGGCCGTCCCTGTCGTCCATAGGCGACCGCGCCCGTAGACTCCTGTGATGTCTATTGTTGCCGCTGTTTTCGTCTGTCAAAAGAACGAACACCTCCATTGAAGACCGCCAAGACCGTCCAGGGTTCGCCAAATACCGGTTCGAGTACGACTATCGCCGATGCCCCGAGGACACGAAGTGTACGACTACGCCCAGCAATGCGACAACTACCCCTACCGTCAACCCTCGAAGGCATCATGGACGTCAAGTTCCTCGCCATGTATCACTACCGTCGATGTGTACGACTACTATGTGAACGTGTACACGACGACCTCGAGGACCAATGTTGCGCCAAGTACCACGATGGCCGGAGCCCTCGGATCCATCAAGTTCGACTACCTTCGTGTGTACCACTACCGTCGCCCCGAAGACGTTGGAGTCATCAAGTACCTCTCCGAACGAACGTGAACGACTACCGTCGCAAGAACGGGACCGGAAAGTCCGAAGACCCCAAGTACCACGACATCGATGACATGAACATCTATGGAAACTCGTGCTACGATAAGCATGTACCACTACCGTCGTCGAGATCGTGAGGACCTCTACCCTCAACCCTAGAGCATGCGAGAACGACTACTTCCACTACGAATGTCCCGAGAACGTCTACTTCCCCTACACCACATCAAACTCGAACCCCTCCAATAACGCACGCTTCGAAGGTATAACCCCGAGACGACCGCTCGTGAACGAATGCATGTGTGATGTATGAGATGCTCGAGCTTGCGCCGTCCTCGAATTGTCGGTGCACGTTGCCCCTCTTTTGCCTTGTCATCATCGTCGACTCATGGGACACCCGATATCCGGGAGTGCCCCACCATCTTTTGCATGCATCCGCACACTTCTCCTTTGCATCGGTATCTCAATCGAGTTACCTGAACCAGAACATTGCGGTGGCACCGTTTTCGTTATCGTTGTCGTGGCACCCCTTTTCTTTCCACCATGGTGACAAATGCTTCATAATGCTCTTGTTTTAATAAAAATTGCATAAAACTTGTTCATGTCACCCGCATCATGACAACAACAACTAAAATGTTTAAAATTGTTGTTTGCATTAAATTGCTAAATGCATATGGGGATTTTCCGGACTTGTCGTTTTGTTGTTCTAGCCTCATTCAAACTTGCCTAGATAGATAATTCCTTTATGTTTCACCTCTTGGCATGCTTAACAACATTTAATATTGTTGGGTACATAAACGAGATCGAACTAAATAATTGATGTGGTGTTCCGTCAATATGCAACTCATTGCATATTGGGATACACTTAACTTGTAGTTTTGTTTGTGCCCTTTTCCATGTCATGCATACTTAAACCGGACACGCATCATACTTGGTTGTGCATCATGCCATGTTTATGCTTGGTTGCTTACTATGTTGTTTGCTTCTTTCCAGTGTTGCTTCTTTGGGTTAGATCCGATAACGTTGCGTTTGTGAGGATACGTTGGCTACGTCCGTTTGTCTTCTTCATGGACTCGTTCTTCTTCCTTGCGGGATTTCAGGCAAGATGACCATACCCTCGAAATCACTTCTATCTTTGCTTGCTAGTTGCTCGCTCTTTTGCTATGCCTATGCTGCGATACCTACCACTTGCTTATCATGCCTCCCATATTGTTGAACCAAGCCTCAAACCCACCTTGTCCTAGCAAACCGTTGTTTGGCTATGTTATCGCTTTGCTCAGCCCCTCTTATAGCGTTGTTAGTTGCAGGTGAAGATTGAAGTTTGTTCCCTGTTGGAACATGGAGATGTTGTTCCTTGTTGGAACATGTTTACTTGTTGGGATATCACAATATCTCTTATCTAATTAATGCATCTATATACTTGGTAAAGGGTGGAAGGCTCGGCCTTATGCCTAGTGTTTTGTTCCACTCTTGCCGCCCTAGTTTTCGTCATATCGGTGTTATGTTCCCGGATTTTGCGTTCCTTACGCGGTTGGGTTATAATGGGAACCCCTTGACAGTTCGCCTTGAATAAAACTCCTCCAGCAAGGCCCAACCTTGGTTTTACCATTCTCCACCTAGCCTTTTTTTCCCTTGGTTTAGGCCAGCCCAAGGGTCATCTTTATTTTAACCCCCCCGGGCCAGTGCTTGTCTAAGTGTTGGTTCGAAACAGAGCCACTTGCGGCGCCACCTCGGGGAAACTTGAGGGCTCGTTTTAGCTGTACATAGTGTTCATCCGGTGTTTCCCTGAGAATGAGATATGTGCAGCTCCCATCAGGATGTCGGCGCATCGGGCGGTCTTGCTGGACTTGTTTTACCATTGTCGAGGATGTCTTGTAACCGGGATTCCGATTCTGATCGGGTCTTCCCGCTAGAAGGAATATCCTTCTCTGACCGTGAGAGCTTGTGATGGGCTAAGTTGGGACACCCCTGCAGGGTTATGAACTTTCAAAAGCCATGCCCGCGGTTATGGGCAGATGGGAATTTGTTAATGTCCAGTTGTAGAAAACCTGAAGTTGACCTTAATTAAAATACATCATCCGCGTGTGTAACCGTGATGGTCTCTTTCCGGCGGAGTCCGGGAAGTGAACACGGTGTTGGAGTAATGCTTGACGTAGGTTGTTCTAGGATCACTTCTTGATCATAGTTGTTCGACCGTGCTTTTGCTTTCTCTTCTCGCTCTCATTTGCATATGTTAGCCACCAAATATGCTAGTTGCTTGCTGCAGTTCCACCTCATACCTTTTACCCTACCTATGAGCTTAAATAGTCTTGATCGCGAGGGTGTGAGATTGCTGAGTCCCCGTGACTCACAGATACTTCCAAAACCAGCTTGCAGGTGCCGTGGAACCGAGCTAGTGACGCAACCAAGCTCAAGGAGGAGCTAGATGAAGACCTTTTTCCTTTGTGTTGTTTCGTTCTAGTTTATCAGTAGTGGAGCCCAGTTGGGACGATCGGGGATCTGTGTAGCTTTTGGGGTAGTCTTCTTTTATTTTGGTTCCGTAGTCGGACCCTGATTGTATCTGGTTGATGTAATGCTTTATTCATGTAATTGTGTGAAGTGGCGATTGTAAGCCAACTATGTATCTTTTTCCCTTATGTATTACATGGGTTGTGTGAAGATTACCTCACTTGCGACATTGCTTTCAATGCGGTTAGGCCTCTAAGTCATGCTTCAACACGTGGGAGATATAGCCGCATCAAGGGCGTTACAAGTTGGTAATCAGAGCCTTCCCCGACCTTAGGAGCCCCCCTGCTTGATCGAATAGCTGGCGTTGTTGAGTCTAGAAAAATGTTTTGAGTCATTTAGGAATTATATATCGGAGAGTTTAGGAATTATTTTTACTCCCTAGTCCCTTCGTCGCTCTGGTGAGGCATTCTGACGTAGAGTTTTGACTCTTCTCTTCTGAAATTTCACTAAATTTTTTTTAGGATCACGCGGGTATCTTGGAATCGTTACGATCGATTTGTGACGAGAACATTGTTCTTGGTGCCTCCTGACATTTAGGGGTTGTGGCAGTGTCCCGGGGAGTTGAGCTCCGAGGTGTTGTCGTCACAATTTTATCGTTGCAGTTCTGGAATACCTGAGATTAGTTTCGCCGACATCAAAAATCTCTTTTATGCAGTTGTTGGTGAGATAACCTCGACGCCACCCAGTACTGGGGCGGGAGTTCGGGAGTATTGCCATAACTTGTATAACGGATGCTTTTCGAAGGTTGAGGTAGATGATTTCCGAAGGTTTCTTGGTTATGTGTTGAAGGATGGATACAGCTGGATGTAGGATTTGCTAGTTTTGGGTGAGATATTATGCTTCCCCTGTATCCCCAACACCTGATTGCATAACAAGAAAATTTTGGGAGTTTATAAGTGGGAATTCAAGTAGCTCTTAGGATATCTTTCCGACAGATGTATGATATGAAATTGGGGTTGGACGTCTAGTGGTCCGCCTACTCACGGTTGGTTTTACAATGGTCTCGTTGCATCTTAAAGAGTCCTTGGCTATGCCGACTCGGGGATGCATCATATGTCATGTGCACTGCCTTGTACATGATGGCGCTGTACGATCGAGCCCGTGTAGGCCCCACCACAAAAACGTCGGACGAAATCTCTATCATATGTTTGTTCCGGCTTATTTTGCAAGCCAATCCTTTGTTTTGTTTTGAGTTGTGGTATTCCAGTTTCTTCGATGTCAAGTGTGATCCCATACTTTGCCTAAGCGGTGTTCTCATATCCCTATGTGAATACCAATCCTTCATGATAATCGAGATTGTCATGTCAATCCTTTTAAATCGGTGTGTTTTCTCCTCAAGCGAATCCATTCATTTTCAACGTCCGCAAGATCAATTATCAGTTCTTCTCAACGGTGTTCTTCTCATCTGTCTCCAAATTGTCTTTGTTTTTCCCGCCCACCCGCCATTTTTCCTCAAGGACTCAGATGTCTTAATCAAGCATCCATCTTATGGATGTGAAGTCTCTCCATTCTTTTCCGTCAATGTGCTTATCCGGTGATTCTCAGGAAGATTCTAACAGAGCTTCAAGTTCGTCACTCTTCACTCGTTCTCTTCTCCGGTGGATTCAAATCAAGCTTTCGGTGCTTGATCATATTATTTTCCTTATTTCAAATGTCTTCTCTTGCCGGTGCACCTCTCAATCATTAACTTTTCGTTATTCATTTGTTCCGGAGTGCTGAAGATATCTCGAAGATTCGTGTTTCCACTCTGCTTTCATTCAAGCTATTTTGAGGTCCTATCGTATTCAAGCCATTTAATTCAACCGGTGCAATCTCTCCTTCAAATTGTTCAACGGTGTATCTTTTGAGTGGGCCCTAACCCATAGGTCTTTTCCCAGGATCTTACCTGACTCTTCTCTTTTCCCGGCGTTACTCTCAAATTCTTTTCCAAGTTTGACGTAAGAATGAATTTTTCATCAGTCAAATGCTTTTCTCCAAGATCTTTCAAATTCTTTTCATTGTTGGTTCAACTTTTCCATTCATCTTTATTGCGGAGTATCTCAACAATTTGGTGGTGTTTCTCGTTGTAATTCTCAGATTTCGATGACCGAAGAAGAGTTTTCCTCAAAATTTTAACCATTCTCTCAGAGATGCGTAGTTCAAACTTGTTGCCATCCTCTCATAATTGTTTTCGATTGTGGGAATTCTTTTCACCTATCCGGTGCAAATTCAGGAGTCTTTTCAGTTTGATTCTCCAGAGGCCATCATCTCATTATTATTCATTTCAGCTGGTAGCTCTCATTCTCCAAATCTTACCGGTGCATCATTCAAATATTCTTTAATCAATTCATGATTTCTCTGTTCCCTTGTATCTAAATCCTCTCAAGTATCTTCGTGCTTTTTATAATTCTTCCCGGTGATTCATCCCTTTACTTCATTCATTTTCAATTCTTACGGTGGTTCATTCAAGAGTTCCTCTTCCTTCGTTTATCATATCAATTTATTCGATGTTCCAATCCTACCGGCGGTTCATTGAAGACATTCTCAAGTTTATGTTATATCTCTCTTAATCTTTTCTACGAGAATAAGTTGTATGCAATCCGTTTGCTCGTCATCAATTTAATTAGTGAAGGAGGAGCATAACATAAATCTTATTCTTAATTCACCCAGATGATTAATTCCTTATTCCGGAGGTTCATCAAATTCCTGATTTCAATTGTTCATCTTCTCTTTTCCCGGAGTTCCAATCTTTTTCAACTATTTCACCACGGAGATTCATCTAAATCAGTACAAGGATTCACCTTGTGTTTTCAACCTCTTTTTTTTCCTTCCGTTTGATCATCCTTTTGTAACCGGAGTTCTTCATGGATGTTCTACACGATGGTTCATCAAGGAAATAATCCCTTCTCCAAGTGTTCATTGAGATTCTTTTCTAAGGAGGTCAATCATTCTTCTACTTGCATTTCGGAGTGCAATTCTTTTTAACTTTTCTTTTGAGATGGCGTTATGTCTTTCTTGACAATTTCCCTTCATGTTTCATGATTCAAAAGTTGTCAGGAATGAGATATTTAAACCCATCAATTTCTTCTTTGGATTTATCTTGGGTTATATTTCACCTAAAGCTTTCCCTAAGGACTGTTGCTATTTATGGTGCTTATAAATGACCCAAGTTCTTCATTTATCCTTTCGGTGGAATAAGTTTATCGTCTCCTTGTTGATATCATCCAATCTATTGTTTCTGTTAGTGGCAGATTTTCACCTCTTGGTTTTGAGATGTTTTCCATAAGCCCACTACAAGCTTACTCTTTTCGTTGTTGGTTTTCCAACAACTCCGTTCGACCTTTTCTCCTAAGGATGCCTTTTCAAACTCTTTTGTGGCAGAAGTTGGCATTTTCTTCTCAATTCGCCTATTTCAATTATCTATCTTCTATTCTTTCGTTTCGGAGGCATTGCGATGTTGTTCTTTTCAACCGTCATCTTGTTTCGTCTAAGACCTTGTTCTTTTCATGCTTATCCTTTTAACCGGAGTGTTGTGCCCTTTTGCTCAAGTCTCTTATCACTTCTAAACCAGAGTGCTTTCAACTTTATTCATCTTCAGGTTGTTCAACCTCTCAAGGTTCTTTGGTTTCACTCGTTTGTCAAAGAAGCAACTTAGTTTTACGTTTTCTCTTCCTTTTCCGTTTCTCTCCGGTGCCATCCTAGATCTCGGGACGAGATCCTCTCGTAGTGGTGGAGTGTTGTAACGCCCCAAGATCCTCTCGTGTGTAACCGTGATGGTCTCTTTCCGGCGGAGTCCGGGAAGTGAACACGGTGTTGGAGTAATGCTTGACGTAGGTTGTTCTAGGATCACTTCTTGATCATAGTTGTTCGACCGTGCTTTTGCCTTCTCTTCTCGCTCTCATTTGCGTATGTTAGCCACCAAATATGCTAGTCGCTTGCTGCAGTTCCACCTCATACCTTTTACCCTACCTATGAGCTTAAATAGTCTTGATCGCGAGGGTGTGAGATTGCTGAGTCCCCGTGAGTCACAGATACTTCCAAAACAAGCTTGCAGGTGCCGTGGAACCGAGCAGGTGACGCAACCAAGCTCAAGGAGGAGCTCGATGAAGACCTTGTCCTTTGTGTTGTTTCGTTCTAGTTGATCAGTAGTGGAGCCCAATTGGGACGATCAGGGATCTGTGTAGCTTTTGGGGTAGCCTTCTTTTATTTTGGTTCCGTAGTCGGACCCTGATTTTATCTGGTTGATGTAATGCTTTATTCATGTAATTGTGTGAAGTGGCGATTGTAAGCCAACTATGTATTTTTTTCCCTTATGTATTACATGGGTTGTGTGAAGATCACCTCACTTGCGACATTGCTTTCAATGCGGTTATGCCTCTAAGTCGTGCTTCGACACGTGGGAGATATAGCCGCATCGAGGGCATTACATTGAGTCCTCTTCGGCACATGCCAGGATACATACTTGATCCTTCTCCCTTCTGGGGTCGTAAGCAAGATCGACTTACTGGCACAATCGATGTTTCCTCCATACATCGACAACCAATCCATACCCAGAATTACATCCAAACCTTGTGATTCCAATATTATCAAATCCGAGGGGAACACATGCCTACCTATACTTAATGGCACTTGAAAACATCCTTGGCTAGCCATATACTCCGCTCCTGGTGAGCTTACTAACATAGCTGTTCTAAGAACTTTGGTGGATATGTATGAATGTGATGCACCGGTATCAAAAAGAACAAGTGCAGTAAATGACTTAACCAAAAACTTACCGATTACTGCATCCGGCTGCTCTTCAACCTCCTCCATGTTAACGTGGTTCACCTGTCCCCTGTTGAAAGGGTTCGGCTTCTTCCCAGAGTTTCCATTGCCATTTCCATTCTAGGATTCAGGACATTCATTGGCATAATGTCCGGTCTTCTGGCACTTAAAGCAAGTGACTTGGCTCAGGTCTCTCTTGGCTGGGGTCGATGGGTTGGTGCAGTTCTGGCCGTTGCTTCCTCCATTACCATTACCATTCTTGGTGCCATTGTGATTGTGCGAGCTACCTCCTCGATGGGTATGCTGAAAATGTCCTCCCGGTCTAGGGGTAAAACGTGGCTTCTGCTGAGCTCCTAAATTGTGCTTCCCTTGTCCATACTTCCTCTTGCGATTCTCAATTTGCTGTTGCTTCCCTTCAATCATGAGAGCACGATCTACCAACTCCTGGTAGTTGTTGAAGGTTGCTACCATCAACTGCATGCTCAACTCATCATCCAGTCCTTCCAGAAACTTCTCCTGCTTAGCTGCATCCGTAGCAACGTCATCTGGGGCATAACGTGCTAGTTTACTAAAGTCCTCCACATACTGGCCAACTGTCTCTCCTCCTTGGCGCAAGTTGCGGAACTCTCGCTTCTTTATGGCCATAGCTCCTGCTGAAACATGGGTAGTTCAAAAAGCCTGCTGAAACTGGTCCCACATGACAGTGTCGACAGGGAAAGTGGCTGTGAAATTCTCCCACCATGATGATGCGGGTCCTTCAAGCTGATGTGCGGCAAACTTCACCTTTTCCACATCCGTGCATCCTGCTGTGGTCAACTCCCTAGCTGTCTTGCGGAGCCAATCATCTGCTACTATCAGCTCGGTGCTACTAGAAAACACCGGCGGATTCAGACTAAGAAAACGGGCTAAGTGATCGACAGGTGGTGGTTGTGGTGGTGGGTTGTTGTTGTTCCCCTGATTCTGATTCTGGACTAACAACTACATCAATGTGTTCTGCTGCTGGATCAACTGGGTGAGCTCCGGTGGGAAGGTAAATCCGGGGTCACATCTCGGAGGCATCTGAGGTTTTAGAAAAGATGAGATTTAAGAATAGAGAGGGGTCTAAAGAGAAAACACTACCCATATGCACATGAGGCAAAAGCAAACAATTCACTTCATTCAATCAATCAAACAAAGGCATACAATCGATCTAACTATCGCAAAAGTGCTCGGACTACTATATTTACATGGTGGACTACTACTACTGATGAGGTGGTCTACTAAAATATTCTTAGGTTGTAGACTCCATGATATCTGCTCCAGCTTCATCAACATAGTCATCATCGCTATCATCTGGATCTGAGTCGGTGTCGTCGATGATGATGTAGTCTTCCGGACGAATCTCCTTGGGTTCTTCATCTTCTTCTACTGGTGTAGGGCCTCCCATAAATATTCCGATCTTCTTGATCAGATCGGCATTCTTCTCCACAAATACTTCGATTTCCTCTTCATCATCTTCACGTGTAGCCTTGAGTTCTTCCTCCAGTTTTTTGATTTTTGTCCTTGCCTTCTTCAGATCTATCATGTCGGTGCACATTTGGTTCTCCTGACGTCGAATGTGCTGGTTTAACTCCTGGATAAAAGCTGCAACTGATCTATCCTTCCTGGTGCTGATCATCTCCCAGTGCTCATCTCGGCGCCCACAAATCTGGTAATAGTATCCTTAAGATCATTGCAGTAGACTTCTCCAATACGTCCCATGGCGATGTGAGCTGCCATGCTCTTTCCTAGACTCCAAGTTGGTGCATCAAAAGAAAACTCTATGGGCTCAGTGACTCGCATGACCGTCCTTCCTGGAACTTGAACTTGAATCATCCAGCCCTCCTCTTCAGGTAAAGTGGCGTTGTAGGTTCCGGTGAAGCTTGATACTCCTATGTTTAGGTATCTAGTGACTTCCTTCAAGTGACGTCCAAAGTGTGTATCTTCATCCGGTTGCATGAACTTGTTCCTTGCATCCGCCATCCTAAAAGAGTAGAAAGATGAGAAGTCAGAAAGAGAAGAGAGTGAGTAGTGATCAAGGTCTTTAGCTTAGTGGTCGTGTCCTACAGTCAGCGTGTGCTCTGATACCATCTTGTAGCGACCAGACCTCAAACGGTCCAATCTCTGTGCTCAGGTATCATCCCTAGATCAGTAATGCTGACACCACACAGTACTTGAAGGATTTATAACAGAGTAGCAATCACACACTTATTACATCGAGTGTCTCAAAAGAGAACTTATTACAATAAATATGGCTTAAGGCCATCTAATAACGATAACAGCGGAAGGCTTGGAAGATAAGTGAGTCCATCAACTCCAACGGCATCACTAAGTATAGAACCACGACCTAAAAACTCCTTAATCATCGTCTAAAAAGTGTGCAACATTAACGTTGCAGCCCAAAATGGGTCAGCACATGGAATATGCTGGCAAAGTAACACATAGAGAGTAATGTAATGAAACAGGCTATTCTATATGCATATTTGGCTGGTGGAAAGCTCTATCGTTATAGTTTTGCGTAAAGCCAAATTTTCCCTACTGCAAAGGAATAAATTTTATTTAACTATCATGGTAGATGTTAAACATTGAGAATGGTTGACAGCATTCTCAATCCCAATTAAGCATCATCATTAAACAAAACCCAACAAAATTAAATTTTAGAGTAATATGTTGAGATTCACATGATAATCCAGGTACTTGATACTCAAGATGTCCATAACCGGGGACACGGCTAATCATGATTAGTTTATACACTCTACAGAGGTTTGCGCACTTTTCCCCACAAGACTCGATCGCCTCCGTTTGGTTTCTCGCACTACATGGTGTTTGAGACACGGATGACCGAGACATAGTCTTTCAGAAGCGCTAGCACCTTACGATCGGGTAGACCGTTACACCTACTTTCCCCTACATCTTCTAGTCTACCACTGTAAGAGTTCGCGCAACTTAATCACTATGCTAGAGCCCATAATAGCTTGTGGCTGCACACGGAAGTTTCTAGCATGAATAATCTCATGATCCCTTTGAGTCTGGGTGGCGGTCCAAAAGAAAAACAGGCAATCGCAGGAATACCCAGGTGCCTCAATCCACCCAGATGTGTGTTTAAGTTGCCACCTTAAATAAACCATTAATTAACAATCTCACATCTGTCATGGATACGCTCACCCAATCCACGTCTACTAGCATAGCATGGCATAATAAGCAAACGTAGAAGTAACTCCCAAAGGTTTGATAATAACAGGTAATAGGTTCTACCTCATCTACTTCCCAAACCCACAATTTAATTAGATCCTAATCATGCAATCTGTGAGGATTGATCTAATGCAATAAAACTGGGTAGTTGGAAAGCATGATCAAAGTGTTACTTGCCTTGCTGATGATCCGGGAAACCTAGCGATTCGAAGTAGCAAGCGGCGCACTCCGGGTACTCTATCACAAATAAACAAGCATACAATAAGTACTCAACTAATGCACAGGTAAAACTCAAATAAGAGATCTAACCAGAAAGTTCAACTTAAGAACTCCGGTTGGCAAAAGAATCAAACCGAACGAAGCAACAAAGACAAACGGCAAAAGAAACAGGCTTTGTTTACTATTTTGGATCTAGGGCAATTTTTACAGTGGCAAAAACTTGTTTGAGTTGGTTAAGCGGAAAGAGGGTTTCGAGACGAAACTCCAGGCGCTTGAATCGCCTGATTCCGATAAACGAGCGAAAAGTTAGACTAAAACGAAAATCGGATCAGAAATCGCGATCAGAAAAATTGCAGATTTAATCCGAGAAAAATAAAAATGACAAACGTTCGTTAAAACGAACGAACAGGTGAACGCTCTCTATTTAAATAAACCGGAAAAACCGATCTATTTAAAAAAACTGAAACCAAAAAAATGAGCAAAACCGTCGGAAAACCGAACGGTTTTTTGAGAAAAAACGGAGGCGAAAAAAAACTACCTCCGGCAACTCCGGCGAACGGCGGCGGCGGTGGCGGTCCGGCGGGCGGCGGCGGGTCCGACGGGCGGCGGCGGGGCGGCGGCGGCGGCGGGGGCCGGCTAGGGTTAGGGTTTTTGGGTGGGGCGGCTTGGGCTTCGGCCGGGTCCTCGGGGCGCTATAAAAAGGCCCGGCCAGGAGGAGTCCTGGCCGGTTACGGCCCAAGGTCGGTTCGGACATTTTTTTTAAAATAATTACGCTCGGGAAGAAAACAAAAGAAATACTAATCGGACTCCAAAAATCCCAAAATAAATTTTCCCCGGCTTCTAACATCAAGCCGCACAGGATGAACATTTATTTGGGGCCTAAATGCGATTTTGAAAAATGCGCATTTTTCCTAAATTCAAATAAAATAGCAAATAAAACCAAAATAAAATCTTAATTGATTTTTTTATTAAACCCTCAATATTTCTTTATTTTGGAAAAGTCATTTTATTCCCTCTCTCTTATTTTTGTAATAGAAATAATTGAATATAAAATAAATAAAATCAAATGATCCTATTTTCAAAATTTGAGACAACTCCAATATGAAAATAACGAAATCCCCAACTCTCTCCGAGGGTCCTTGAGTTGCGTAAAATTTCTAGGATCAACCAAAATGCAATAAATATGATATGCAATGATGATCTAGTGTATAACATTCCAAATTGAAAATTTGGGATGTTACATTCACGCCGTTATTGTTGTTGTTGTTGTTGTCGGAGCGCCTCGGCGTCTTGCTCCTCTTGATGTTGGCGCACTCACTATTCCTCTTCTTGTTGGCGTTGGCGTTGTCGTTATCGTGCTTGCGTAGAAGTAGCTTGGTTTTGGCGGTGCCGTTGCTCTTGTGAGTCGTTGTCATGTAGAGGATTGCGGTTTGCTTGAAGGTCTTGGCACGCGGCATGTCGAAGAGTATTCGATGTCGGAGTACTTGAGCCGGAGATGGTGTCGTCGGAGTGTCGCCTTGAGGAGCTCCGTCTTGAGTAGGACGACAAGGTAGAAGAGCGGTTGACCATCATGGTTCGAATATCCTCCTTGAGAAATGCCATGGATGTGTTGAAGTAGTCTCTTGTAATTTGCTTGGAGAGTCGCAAGTCGGTGGCGAGGTTGTCGATGCGTTCGTTCATTGCTTGTTGCTCTTGATGCAAAGCTCGTTGTGCACCAAAGAGGTGGCTCTTTGTGATGTAGGAGGACATGTCGTTGTCTTGCTTGATGAAGAGTGGGTTGGTAGAAGTACTTGGCCTATCCATCATTCCAAGCAAATATGTGAGTGGGAGAAAGAGAAGAACTTATACCAAATGTACCTTGACCAATGTTGAAGATGGATCAATGATCACTCAAATGTGGAATAAGGAAATAGCACAATTGGTACCAATTCTTATCGGTTTCTCGCACCTACACAAGGAAAAGCTTATGGTGGAGCTCGATTAGGATGGTGGCACAAAATTTAATGCAATGGTTAGTGAGCTTCAATAATGTTGAAAAAGATTCACGAATTTGTAAATGCAACAAGTAGACCAATAGCAAGATATGGTACACGGGAACTCACACACGGAGAGATAAATGGGGCTGTGCAACCAAGGAATGAGCCAAAATGTGGAATCCATGAAAATGCTCTTGTTGCACAACACTAGAGAGATGGTAGCATGATTGTACAATAGGCGGATATGAAGACTTGTGCACAACCTACTAAGCAAAAATGCAATGACTTCTATCCCAAGTATGCTCTATGTATGGTATTCCAATGATATGATCCAAGATGATCTAGTATGAAAATCTTAATGTAATATGATGCTATGGTTCTTGCTTAAAAGCTCTTTGATTATCTTTCCCTTTTGCTTAAAAGCTTGTTTGGCTCTTTCTCTTTTGCGCTCTTTTCTCATACAATGCTTCACGAACCAAGATAGCAACTGTGTATGCGATGACAACTTTGTGACACAAAAGATGATACCAAGATATGCACCAAGACAAGTGACATTGTCGGCAATACTCAAAGGCTAGTCTCGATGGGTAAGATACGCAAAATTGGGCTATGGTGGTTATCAATGTAATAGCAAGAGTTTATAACGATGGGGTATCATGATACCAAGATGAGGTTACCGTTCTTGCTTACGATACGGTGTCAAAATGGTGGAGTGGTTGTTGTCGATGACGAATCCGTGGCGAAGATGAGCCGTGGTGAATGTTGATGTCAAACCATCCCTAAGTAGCTGAAACACGTTAGGAAACGAGAACCGCAACTCAAATTCTCAAAGCAAAATGTGGCAAAATTGTGTCGGAGTGCGAAACGTGTAAGCAATGGTGGTTGCAGAAAAGTGATTGTGGTATTGGGGTGTGTATGCAGAAGTGGAAGGGTTAATGTAGTGCTTATGCCTAGGTGGAGGTGGAGAGATGGTGGTGGTCGAACTGAACTTTTTCAGTTTCATTAGGGAACATCGGACGTCCGATGGATGTTGGACGACCGGTGGTCGTCGGACGTCTGGTGGCTGGTGGGCGTCCGGTGCCTGGGCGATTTCGGGCACGGGATGAACAACTAGGGTCTAAGGTGGTGGTGGAAAAATCGGTCAAATTCGGGCGATTTTGTGGATGGAAAAGGTGGGATGATAGGGGAAAGCTAGATCTACTCGTGTCAAAGCAAATCCATGGATCAAATCCAACAATATTTCATCACACCAACAAATCACAAAAAAATTGGGGCTATTTTTGGTGGGGATTTTCAAAATTGGGGAAGAACACAACAAAATCAAGCTATAAAACGAAGAGAGGAGGCTCCGAAATCGTGATCAATGTAGCTCATGATACCAAGATGATGTAGGGTGGAACCCTATATGGCTTATCTTTAATGAAAGGTGTGGATCCCGCAATGAACAGGAAGAACACAAGGGGAAAACACGAAGGGAAACACAAGAGAATCACTCAAACCAACAAGATATGGTCACACATATGCTCGATCCTCGAAACACGAAAGGAGATACAAGATCCACGATCAACAAGGGACGATACAAAGGTAACCGGTTCTTCTCCGTGAGGAGGTCTTGAGGGGGTTCTTCCCGTAAAGGGGTCTTGAATCCGCTTGGGGTATCTTCTCCGAAGAGGTCGTGAGCTCCAAATGAGAAGTAACCAAGGGGATGAGAAAAGATCTATCTCTAATATGAGCTATCACATTGCTAACCCTAGAAAGAGGGAGGAGGTCTATTGAAGGATCGAAAGTATGTCTAGAGGGGGGTGATTAGACTACTTGACCAAATAAAAACTTATCCTTTTCCCAATTTTAGTTCTTGGCAGATTTTAGCAACTTTGGACAAGTCAAGCAATCTTAACACAATTCAAGCAAGCATGCAAAGAGTATATGAGCAGCAGAAATTAAAGCATGCAACTTGCAAGAATGTAAAGGGAAGGGTTTGGAGGATTCAAACGCAATAGGAGACACAGATGTTTTTGTCGTGGTTCCGATAGGTGGTGCTATCGTACATCCACGTTGATGGAGACTTCAACCCACGAAGGGTAACGGTTGCGCGAGTCCACGGAGGGCTCCACCCATGAAGGGTCCACGAAGAAGCAACCTTGTCTATCCCACCATGGCCGTCACGCACGAAGGACTTTCCTCACTAGCGGTAGATCTTCATGAAGTAGGCGATCTCTTTGCCCTTACAAACTCCTTGGTTCAACTCCACAATCTTGTTGGAGGCTCCCAAGTGACACCTAGCCAATCTAGGAGACACCACTCTCCAAGAAGTAACAAATGATGTGTTGATGATGAACTCCTTGCTCTTGTGCTTCAAATGATAGTCTCCCCAACACTCAACTCTCTCTCACGGGATATGGATTTGGTGGAAAGAAGATTTGAGTGGAAAGCAACTTGGGGAAGGCTCGGGATCAAGATTCATATGGTAGGAATGCAATATCTTGGCCTCAACACAAGTGTAGGTGGTTCTTTCTCAGAAAAAGTAAGTTGGAAGTCTAGGTTTGTTCTGATGGCTCTCTCCACGAATGAAGAGGTGGTGGAGGGGTATATATAGCCTCCACACAAAATCTAACCGTTACACACAACTTGCCAATCTCGGTGGGACCGAATAGTTAAACTCGGTCGGACCGATTCAGCAAAGCTAGTGACCGTTAGGGTTTTCGGTGGGACCGACATGCAACTCGGTAGGACAAATATGATTAGGGTTAGGGCATGACGTAATCTCGGTGAGACCGATTACACAAACTCGGTGAGACCAATTTTGGTAATAAGCTAACCAAAGAGTTGGTCAGGTAAACTCGGTGGGACCGATCGCTCATTTTGGTGAGACCGAAATGTTACGACGGGCAAACAGAGAGTTTACATTTTAATCTCGATGGGACCAATCGCTCATCTCAGTAAGACCGAAATGTTACCAAGGGAAACAGAGAGATTACAATCCCATCTCGGTGAGACCGAGATCCGTATCGGTGAGACCGATTTGCCTAGGGTTTGTGGCAGTGGCTATGACATTTGAAACTCGGTGGCGCCGGATAGAAAGAATCAGTGGGGCTGAGTTTGACTTTTGGTTTAGGTCATATGTGGATGTGAGAAAGTAGTTGAGGGTTTTGGAGCATATTACTAAGCATTTTGAGAAAGAGCCTCATTAAGCAACACCTCATCCCTCCTTGATAGTATTGTCTTTTCCTATAGACTCAATGTGATCTTGGATCACTAAAATAGAAAGTGTAGAGGCTTGAGCTTTGAGCTTGAGCCAATCCTTTGTCCTTAGCATTTTGAGGGGTCCACTTTTCTCATCCATGCCATGCCAATCACCGAGCTTTCCTGAGATATTCATCTTGAAATGGCATTAGCTCAATGAGCTATATGTTGTTAGGAATTACCAAAACCACCTAGGGATAGTTGCACTTTCAATCTCCCCCTTTTTGGTAATTGATGACAACATATAGATCAAAGCTTCAACAAATGATAATAAGAGTGAAAAACATTGTCGCTTTGAGAAGTATGTGAAAAGCAAGAGCTCCCCCTAAATTTGTGCATATTTTAATATTTGCTTTGGACTGCAAATGCACAATGAGTTAGGAACATGGGTTACTCTTCCACGTCACATACATCTTGGTGCAGCGCTCAAAATGATAATAATGAAATACATGCACTCATCACCAAGCAAGGTGAATGATCATATATGGAGATATAAAAAGATAATGTCATCCAACAAGCATTAAGGTAGCATATGATCAAACACATGATCATCCAAGTATCACACAAAAGCATAAAGTATTGCAACCAAGCAAATAAACAAAGTTTAACCACCAAACAAAAAGAGAGAATAAAAAGAAACACTCTCGAAGCCTATGATCTAACATTTTCTCCCCCTTTGGCAACAAGTTACCAAAAAGTTTATATAAAATTCATAGTGCTAGATTGACTCTCAGGCTTGGTCTTCAGGTGGTGGTGTAGATAACACGCCAAGGACGAAGGCATCTGTTGATGTAGATGGAGCTGGTGGAGTGGGTGCTAGAGCTGGTGGCACCGAAGCTGTAGCTGGTGCAGATGAAGCTGCTCTAGAGTCTGTGACAGGCATTGCAGCAGATCTTTGTCCTCTGGGAACTCTAGCAAAAGCATCAGTGGTAGACTTGCCCTTCTTCTCCTGCACTTCATCCTGAAGTTGCTCAACAACTGACTGGATCTCAGTGACCTTCACATCTAAGTCATAGAACTTCTACTCCATGATCCTCTCCAAGCTCTCCTGGTTTTGAGTCAGGGTAGCCAATCCCTTCTCAATCCTCAGAGTGGAGGCAATCAAGTAGCCAAGCTGATCTTCCTTGCTCTTCAGAAGATACTGAGATGCCTCATTAGTGGTTGGCATCTTTGCAGCCTTTTCAGCCCTTGCCTTCTCCCTCTTGGCTTGTGCTTGCATAGAAGATGGTTCATTCTCATCCATCACCATAGTGTTGTCCTCAAAGTCTGGATAGATGGGCATGTGTTCCTTGTCCAGGAGATATGTGCTAGTGCCCATCTTGGAGTTGATTAGCTCCTGAATCTGTGGGGCATACCCACAACTCATCTTCTGATCTGCAGCTATTCTCTTAATGGTTTCCACAATTAGGCTCATGACCTTAAACTTTTGAGGCACATCAAATATGTGAAGCAAGTTAATTGCATGGCCTCTTATCATCTTGTGATCACCTGACTTTGGCAAGAGAGTGTGCCTGAGGATCCAGTTGATTGTTGGTAAGCCTGACAGAAGGTAATGTACTGATCCAAACTTGTGTGTCTCAAGAGCAGCATCTGGGATCTCTTTGTACATATGTGCCATGGTGTTGTGATCCTTCTTCTTCTTGGCATAGACATCCAAGTCATCTTCACTCTCCTCAGGAGCATTAATCAATTTTGCCCATTCTGCAACCGTTGAATGGTACCTAGTACCTTCAGACATCCAGACAATCCTTCCATCTGGGTAGAAATGAGCCGTGGAGTAGAACTGCATAATGAGCTCATCATTCCACTTTGTGAGCTTCCGAGCCACAAACTCATCGACTCACATGCCTTGAAGCTATCATCTACACCAGGGAAGTGATCCTCATTTTCCTCAATGAATTTCCAGTCTACCCATCTCATGTCACACACGATGGGCTTCTTGTCAAGTAAGATAGTCTCATAGAAGTCCTGCTGTTCCTTTGTATGGAACCTGTAGTCCACAGTAGTCCTTCTTCTGGTGGCATATGGATCAGACTCTCTCCATAGCCTTAAACCTGAATCCTTCCTGATTTTCATGTTCTCTGCAACTGGGTGAGCATCATTGTGATCTGGAATTTTGGGCTTCAACTTTCTCAACACGACAGAATCATCTTCTTCTTCAACAGCTTGAGGCACTGGGGCCTTGTTCTTCTCCTCGGCAGGGATGTTCCTGGTGCTCCTCTTGGGTTTTGACTTTGGAGCTGGAGCAGCAGTCTTAGGAGCAGTTTTTGGCTTAGATCGAACAACCCCTGCCCTTATGGCATCTCCCATAAGCTTTTGAGCTTTGGGTGTTGGTGCTGCATCCTCTTCCTCTTCGTCTTCTTCAGAATCTTTCATTATTGAAGATCTCCCAAGCACTCTGGCAGTGATCTTCTTGACCTTTTCCTTCCTTTTCTTTTCTGCCACAACCTGTTCTTTGGGTACAGATCCCAAAGTCTCTTGAGTGGATGTTCTGGCTTTTGACATGGAACTCTCTTGGCAGGAACCTTTTGCTTCATTCCTGGCTTAGTGGCAACAGTTGTGCCATATTCCTTTTTTAGGACTTTCCTCTTTGAGGTGGCTCTTCCTCAACAGCCACAAATCCTCATCCTCAGAATCTGAGGTTATCTTCTTTCTGGTCCTGGTGGCTGCCTTAGGCAAGTTGCTGGGTGTACTCCTGCTTCCTTCATCAAAGCTGCTAGAGGGACTAGTGCCCTCACTCATGTTCACTTGCTCCTCGGACTTGTTCTGACTGTCACTCTGATCTGACATGGTGCAAACACTGACAGCAGATCCTGTGAATAGATTATAGATGAGGTAGATTTGATAAGCATCACAAAGTACAGAGGTTTTTGCAAAAAAATGAGTTAAAAACTTAGTTTTAGTTTTCCACAGAAAGCATTTCAGATCTACCGATTTGCAAACTCGGTGATACCGAAGCAGCTTTTGGAACCTAAACTAGTGAACTCGGTCAGACCGAGTCACAGTTCGGTGGCACCAAGACTGCTAGGGTTTCACAAAGTATTGAACTTGGTGGAACCAATTTCAACAACTCGGTCGGTCCGAGATGGTTTCGGCGGAAACCTAACCCTAAATTTTCAATCCACGACTAAACTACGAAGTGATTTCGCTGGATAGAGTGATCTCAATCATGGCAAGATACATGAAAAAACAATGTGCTAAGAATCATAGGGAGAATAGCACAAGGATCAAGTCCATACCCTAGTGCGGCGATGGACTTGCTACGGCGGCAACAACGGAGATGATTCGTGTTGACGGCGGTGGAGACCAGCGGCGGGAGGCAGCTGGCGATGAGGAGGACGATTTGGATACCCAGGCACTACTGGAATCAGCTACTTTGCCATCTGCCAGTTCTTTGCCGTCCGCTAGCAGACGGCAAAGAAGCTCTTTGCCATCAGCTTCCAAAAAGCAGACGGCAAAGA